>NC_044028.1:12816018-13121944 GCF_900496995.4 Aquila chrysaetos chrysaetos | reverse complement strand
TCAAGATTTCTCTGGGAAATCTTGCAAAAGAAGAAATTGCTATATTAAAAAGTCATAAAATTAGTTGCAGCAAGGTGGTGGTTGTAATTAGTGCTGTCACCAGTGTGCTTTTAATGTAATTCATAGTTTACCCCTTTCAGTGGTAGTTATAATTTTTGTGTCAATATTTTAGAACCAAAATGGTCAGCATAATTTCCTTTTAATCAATTACATTTTACTTCAGTGCACACTTTGTTGATAAGCATAAGACACACTGAAACAGATAAAGTTTAAATGATTTTTAAATGGCTTTAAAAATAGTTTGCTATTTCTGTAATGAACAAAAAAGTCCATTCTTTTTGATACAACTTATCTATTTTTTTTAATAATAGGAACTTACCTCTCATCAGCTAGAAAAGAGAGGACAGAAACTATATTGCTAATTTTATAGCCCTGACCAACCCCCCCTGTGCAAGCCCACAGATCTTATGGAAAAAAGTATGTCCCAGAAGTTTCTCAGAAGTTATAATGAGGAACAGATAAAAAAACTGTCATTGCTCTTAAACCTTTTCATGCTTTTAAATTGCCATCTTATTCTAGCTGTTCAGTTAGAATCATGAAGGTACCATGGAGTTACCGTATTTTAACTGGGGAGAACAGGCTGCCTTTACTTTAAAAACTGTCTTCTAGATACCACTCTAAATGCACTGAAAAGTGTTACGTTGGATTTTTCAAATTAAGGATGGGAACTGTGTTGTAAAGAAAAAGGAGGACAATCTGAAGCAGAACCAGGCTCCCACTTTACTCCCCGTAAATAAAAGAAATCACAGCCTCTTACAATGACCATTTTCCTGTAGAATATGTTGAATTCAGAGGAGAGCTGTACATTCAACACTATCTGACTTCAAAAAAATCATGCTTTTTAAGTGTTAAAAAAGCTACTATTGGTAAATAACACTTATTGCAGAAATGAATATTGTATATTTGTCTTTGTAGACAAGGTAAATTATATTAAGATACCTCACATTCATATCACTGAAATAGCGTGCTATTTTATCGCCAAAATATATAGCCTGGCATGAATTATATTAATCTCTGATCGTGATGTGACATGGTCCTGAGAAAGAAAAGTTCCATCTCATGATGCACCGGTCAGTGTCTGCAGGACAGCTACAGAAATTTTAGTGCTAGTTCACAAAGCACTGGTGAGCAATCATCTGAAGTACTATTTTGTACAATCCTTGTTACCCACATTCAGGAAAGATACTTGAAACTGTACAAGTATAGAGAAAGGTTATAGGAATAACAGGGTAAATCAAGAACCCATCGCACAGGCTGGTTTAGCCTAGCAAAGTGAAGACTGACAGAGACACTCTTGTCTACTGTGTGAATGAGATGAAAGAAGAGCATTAGAAAAGTGTAAGAGCTGTCTAAATTTAAGAATGCTGCTTATACAGTCACAGTGTATATGAGGTAACCCTGAATAAATTTAAGTTCAAAACCAAAGGTCTCTAACCATGAAAATAAAGAGGCTATCAAACATCATCCTTTTAAAAGAAATATTGTGTGCACCAAGCAATATTTACTGTAATATTTGCACAGTTTGAGAGGGATTTTGTTACACAGTTCTTGAGATGGAAGCCAAGTGGAGTTTTTGAAGAGGAGAGGAATTTTCCTGATAAAAACTAGTAAGGTTGAAATGTAAAGAGCTAACTACGCAAAGAGGTTCTTTAACTGTAAGTCACAGCCCACTTGGAAAAAAGCTCATGGTTGACCGTGAGTGCATGGTCATAGTGCAAAGGTTTTCCAGACCAACCAAAACATTCCTTTTTCATCTAAAGAGGAAAACTAAAAAGATGCTGTCAGCTTTTCTGAACATTCAGCAGCAGGCAGAATTACAGGACAGCTAGTCTAGCACAATGCTGTGCTATTATATTTAGATTTCAAACCAGGTGGACACTATCTAATACTTAAATATTAGAATTTTCTACTTAAATTTTAAATAGATCATCTCAGTTCTGACTCAGGCTCAGACAAGTGGTGGCAGTGACACTAGAATTTACAGAAAAGCAATACCAAAATGGATTACAAGTTCAATGAGGGGAAGACATATTAAACACAAGGGTGAAAATCTAAAAACTTTGCACAATAACCTGAAACACAAGTAAAAGGCAGAGGGCTTTCATTCAAAGACAATATTTCACTATGTTTAGGAAAGTTCTTGTCAAAACCAAAATTGAGTTATAAACTGGACAGAAACAGGTGATGAAATAAGATCTTAATCTGTTCTACTGCACTGGAAGATAGCAGATAGAGCTGCAGAGAAAATCAAGACACAAACCTTTTTGCTTGCACCTCAAGCCTTTCAGGCTTGTTTCCTTCCTCCTCCAAAGTAAACTGCCCTTAAGCTGAAATCATGCACAGATATATTTGCAAATAGATTGTTAGTCATATACAGAATTCTGTCCAAGGTCAAGTCTGGCAGAAGCCTGATAATTCCCTTCTCTAAAAATTCATATTGTACAAATGGCCTTCATTTTAAGCAGCGAAGACATCTGCTTGTACAAAATGACTCAACCAGCACACTTTTGCAAGCATCTTTTCTCAGACAGCTTTACTGATTTTCTTTACATTTAACATAATGTTAAGAAACATAAGAACTTTTCTAAATTTGTTAAGCATATTTGAAGGAGTATATGTTTCATTAAGATAGCATTCTAAGCCAACACTAACATCACTCAGTTTCCACAGTAATTTCTGACACACTAGGAAATATACGCACTACAAGTAGCTAAATACTGTACTCTAACTAAACTACCGGTATGCATGGCCACAGCTTGGACGCTCAACATGTGTCCTAACAGAAATGTAAGGGAAGCAGTAACCAAAAGAAGCTTACCAAGCTTTCTTATAATAATCAGCCAAAATCATTCCTTATACAAATGCATTGTCTCATGTGAATTGTAGCTCTATAGGCAAAAAGTCTTATTTTACCGATATGCCAAAATCAATAGCTAAACTAGTTCTACAACAATCAAAAGCTGTCTGCCATCCAACTGGTAGCAGATACAATACTGGCTTTTCTTTTAACTCCGGTTTCTGTGGCCTAGATCAGTGCTGTGGCAAAACTGGAGGTGAAACTAACATCAGACATTGCAGGAAAAATCCTTTAACATTTAAAAAAGAAATTTTAAAATTAACCAAATTTGTTCAGCCTCTTCCAAAGTGATTACGCAACACACTATAAATTTGAGCAGTACCATCTGGTAGGAAGATGTACAATGCACATGCATCCATTATTCGCACATTTTCACACTGTACCAAGCCTCTGGGGGAATATATTTTACCATGATATTTGAATTGGAAAAACATCATTTAAGGACTCAAATTTGAAAGGAAATGGTTTGCATTTAAATGCAGTTACAGAATTAAAAGCTAAATTCATAATACAAAGTAGAAATGACATGCACATTTTCTAGTAAAATGGGTCAGCAGAGAAGGGTACTTACATCACTGTTTTAAACATCTAGTTTAAGTAGCTACATTTCCTACATGGACACTGCACAAAGTCTGACTTAGGTCCACTGAATGACTTACTACTCTTCAATGTTTGGGAAACATGAAATTCTTAACGTAAGCACAAGCAAAATACCTAAAGGAACTGCAAATACTACATATTAATTAGATCCTCATTTCATAGTACTGAAGGCTTACTTGATTTCAAGATCTCTTGCCTTCATTGTGCAGATATGTGAACTGGTGAGTACAAAGCCAGTCTAGAGGATGAAGACTAGAAGAGATTATAAACACGCATTGCAAGACAAAAGGAAAAGAAAGGCTTCTGAGAAACCTGAAAAGATCCTTTCTTCATACAGGATTTATCAGAAATGTGGCTGGTATTGCAAATATCAAAATGCTGGGCAATTCTGTTCCTCTGGATACAGGCAGGTTCCTTAGAGTAACATGGGACAAGTGAGACATATTTACCACATTCCCAAATATATTTCTATCCACATACATAGGATCCAGCAAATTTCAGTCCAAATGTAGCATCTCTAGTTAGCCGACTAAACCATGTTCTATAGATGCAGTTAAGTATCACTGATGATGTTTGTAGATAGGAATGAGATCTTTATGTGCACTATTTGAGGTGATCTAACAGAATAAACTATGTTTAGCAGCAGATCTAGTAGGAAGATAGTTTTCCTCGCACCAGTCATCCCCCCCATTCTTTTATCTTCAGAATTCAGAAGTGGATTAATGGTTGACTCATGTCTCATTCAAAAGTAGAAAGCAGAGGGCAGGAGCAAACAAAACTTCATTAGCAAAACCCAATTTCTATTTACAAGCACAATCTGAACTGATTTCCTAGATAGACTTTCATGAACTCCTTTGCTACAAAGATATGAGCCTTTCTTTGTCAGCAATTCTTTTTCCTCGGTCATTGCACAAGTATAGTAGCCCAACAATCTCTTCAAAGGATCATGCTGAAATTTTGCACTGAAAACTAAAACATGGGGAATTTGGGTTCAGATAAAAATTATGTGGCTTACTTTCCTATTTTTAGAATGCAGTTCAGAAAAAAAGCTGTTCAAAGAACTCTATAATATATGACTTATTTACAGCTATTTGTCTCAAAAAGTTCGGAATTAAGATGAATTTTAAATGTTCCTTGAGATAATGGATAGAGCTTTTCCTCCCTGACCATTTCAGCATTGACTAGTACCCAGTTTAAACTGCAGAATCCTGCAAACAACTGTAGAGGCTTAAGGAACAAATAATCAGAATAGCCATGGGTTCAATACCTATTGTAGCAGCCTCAAGGCTAGCAGTCTTCATATCTTTTTTCCTATCTACATTAAGAAACTAGGCAGGATCAGGTGGCAATTTTGATGGATGTTTAAATAACACTTTGCTGTATTTATGAAGCTGCTTGTGTATTTCATCTACAAGCAACCATTACTTAAAATTAAAATGCATAGCTTGTATTAAAATAGGCATCAGATGGGAGTTCTTGTTGTAGAGTCATGAAAATTTAGAAGACTGTGAGAACATATCAAAGAACCTCTAGTGACTCTGGCCTATTTCTCTGCAGAAGGCTGCTTCACACTTCTTTATAGAGTAAAGAAAACACTATGAGAAAGCTCAAACTCATCTGCTCAAGAAGGTGTAAAATATATTACAGAAGTGTGAGAAAGACCAGTAAGAGAACTGTTGGGATTTTCTCACTGGGTGCATTTATTTGAATGTCAGCAACTTTAATCTAGATCACTTATTATACAACAGGACCCTACATGTTCAGTGATATTATTGGAAAGGGACCTTTTCAACCTGGTTGTGTTGCTTCTCTGATAGTTCTCAACAAAGCTTGCAAAGCCAATTATCTTTATAAAACTCAGGAGTAACTTGCACAAATGAATGAGTTTTATCATTAAATACGCTTTTAAAATATCATTCAAGGTCATGGCTATGACATGAAATGTTTCTCTACAATGTACATTTTGTTTGCATAAGCATATTTGGCAGGTAATCTCACAGTACAGTGAACTTCCTTCATCAGCGCAGGTTTAATTGCTTCCCAACACACACACTCTTTCCCTATTAATGCTTTTTGACAAATTCACTGCACATTAATTTTCATTACTTGTTCTCTCATGCAAAATGGGCCATTATTTCTCAATCCCAGTAAGTTTTCAAAATGAACTAGTTTCTAGTTCTGATGGGTGTGGGTGTTTGCAGTATAGCATTTGGGATATTACCTGATTATAGCTGATGCAGTTACAAGTTTGTCAAGCACAGCCGAAGTCAGAGTAGTAAGGAAAACAGGGTGTCTTCTTCACCATGACTTTACTTGAGAAAATACTACCTACTGTTGTTAAAAGTAACAGAGAAGACCAGGGTTATTTCATAGACAAGGCTTTCTTTGAGCCATCCAAATGGAACAGAAGAGGCTTTGAGGAGTATTACTGCATAACCCTACAGTGATAGGGAAAACATATCAGATTGTAGAACTAGCCCAGTGAAAAGCTAAGCTAAGTCTTAGCTTACCAGAAAAGGTGATTTATTGAAGGCTTTCTCCTGCTGTTGCTTCAACTCAGGTGGAATTCTTGGAGTTAGACATGCTTTCTCTGTCGTACCAGGATTCAGTTCCTACTTGATCCTAGACAAGACCTTCCATCTACCACTCAAGGCTTTTTCTCTCCAGGAAGGCTCCAATTTTCTAGTCAATAAGTATTTACTTATACAAAGCAGAACAGCGCTAGAGAGATCTCTACAAGTCCACCCACCCCTGCCCCCAGCCTGGAGTTGATGCCCATTTCTGAGACACAAGTGGAGTTAGTTCCCAATTTGCTTTCCTGCATGCCAGGTGACTATCACAGGCCTCTGGCTATTGGTCAAAAGCCACTGGTATTTAACAGAAGAATACTGTGAGAATCTTTTAGGGAACTGCAGGAAAGCTTTGTAAGAGGAGGATAACTGAAGGGAGGTGACTTCTCATGCACGACGTGATACTTGTTTGGAGTTAGTAAAACTTGAAAATTTCATGAGAAATTGCAGAGTCCTTTAAAGCTATGGACTCTCTTTGCCTGCAAGCTAAATTACACATGAAAAGCACAACTGTAGTAATGGAATGGGGATCTATACACTTGTGTGGCCATATAGAAAGCTCAAGAACTAAGGTCCTAGACAAGGAAGATAAGTGTGCACTGGTTCCAATCTCTCAGCAAAAGCAAAAGCAACAGTTACTAAGATGTTCTTAAAAGTATCACTCTTAATTTAAGCTGCAAAATAAAACCTCTCCAGTGATCCATTTCATAAACAGCTCATTTGAATTGATTCAGACTTGCTCTGTTTGCCTTCTGGTCCAGAAATATGACAGCAATGAAGGTTTCAATGAGGTACTTAGGAAACACCAATAATAATTTACATTCGAAACAAGGTGTAACCTATTTTTTATATAGCTGACTATAAAGCTGCATTTTTTCCTCTTCTGGAAACTTCAGGTAGTTACACATGGTACTAAAGTATAAAAAAAGTAATTAAAAAAAGTTTTGCTTTTCAAATATCTTTTTTTCAGCCATTTTAACAGGCTGAATTAAAATCAAACTTTTCTATGAAAAATTAAAACAAACCTCTAAAGGGAAATGCTTAATCTAAGTTGATCCTTGATCACAAGAGTTACTCTAACATTAATACTAATTCTTGGACAGTCTTCATTTCATCACATTAATGCAGAAGGCAACCCTTGAGATACCTACAGACCCTATAGATAATTGTTTATGTTCTCTCAACTGCAAATTAAGTTTATTTATACATATGAAAACTCACTCTAAGGTAACAGATGGGAGCTTCTGTGGGAAATATGCACATAAATTTTAGGTTTCATGTGAACTGTAGATGAAAACAAGCATACTGCCTCAGATTGAAATCTCCCAGCTGTATTGATTTTTCAGAATGGAAGATGACTAGAAGTTATTCACAGATGCTCTCCTCCCGCAGCAGCAAGCTGCTCTCCCTCCTCTCAAGGGAAACGGGGCACCGAGGAGCAGAGCTACCGATGGAGCTGGAGAAAAAAAAGACTCCAGGCATGAGCTGCAATGGATCTGAATGAAGAAAGAAGGATGGAAGAAAAGCATTTGTTCAGTAGTCCAGGAAAGTTTTTATTTTAAAACAATTTCATTCCTCTTCTCCTTACCCATCTCATTCCCTTCATCATATATGTACATATAACTTCACTATGTGGCCTGTCGCAAACAGCTCTCCTCTCATCACACACAGCAACACTAACCACCTCCTCTGTTTCTCCCTCACCCCCCAAAAAAGTCTCAGTCCCAACTATCAGCAGACACTTCCTTCATCCTCTTCATTGTCTAGTCCCCTGCAACCTTCCCAAAAGCTTTGCAATGAGGCTTTCTCCTCCCTATCCCACTGCAGGTTCGCTGCAGCCCACACAGTGCATTCCCTACCTGAGCTCACTGCTACCCAGGGCATAGGAAAACCGAGGATGTGGGGTTGTCCCTAGGCAGGCTGTCAGCCCATACCAAAACAGCTTGCAGAATAAACCCAATCCAAAATCCCTGCAGCAATTTTCACGTTGTCTTGTCTCCCATCTTCACAAAATAAAATGTTATGCCCCTTGCATCGTTGCCAGAGAACTTTTAAGAAGGGAATTTGCAGCCACGCATGTGTGGTAGGAAACACTGAAATAATACTGGAGAATCACATACGTCCACGTTTGGTAGGTTTACGGAAAGAGAATCCAGCTTATATTCATGATGATTTACACTGGGATGGACACAGCTGACCTTTTATTCTTTTTAGATCCGTGACCTCAGCTGGCAAGCATCCCAGCAACTGAACAAGTAGTGATGCATACTCAGTTAACTAACCCCTTCTCAACAAAACCCCTTTACCTTCAGGCATCATTCAGTAATATTACTATTCAAGAACCCCATCAGTGGGATGTCCACATGTACTCTGCAACAAACAGCATGCTGTAATGATCTGCAAGAACTGCGTTCGTGATCTTAGGACAAAGGATATTCATCAGCAACAAATTCTGAGCAAAAACATTTGATACATTCGCAACACCCTGCCAAGGAAGATTTACTTCTTTAGTGAGGCACAAGATTGCAACTGCTGAAATTCTGTCTCCTGGGCATTCAGAGTCTATAGCACCTCCACAAACTCTAAGTTTACTCAACTAGAAAAACTAAAAATAAACCCAAACATTAATGATGTAGCAGGCTGACATTCACAGATGCTGAAATCCAATGCACATCAATGCTGACCTAGAACAACCAATGCTACAAGGGAGCGCATTGTCATTTCACAACCCATAGCTTGCCCTATATAACAGAAGGGCATTTTACTGGCCATAAGTTGCAAAAAAAACCCAGTAGTCATAACTGCAGTTACGATTACAACTCCTTTTTCTCTTACTGCATTCCTCATAACAGACAGAAATGAAAAACCTCTGCAATTCCTGCCAAGGTTATTCTGTACGCTCCCACACGAGAAAATTCCTAATCTTGTGGGTACAGATCCAACGAAGTTATGTATCGCACAATTTTAGAAACAACCAGGAGACCCTCAAGAGTTGGTACACGCAGTTGGTATAGACACTGATCAACAACAGTTTCCCTTTTAACTCTGCTGCCAGGGACAGAGCTCCTACCCCAATACACACTCTTAGGCTATTATCATTAAGACTCCAATGGTGGAACCAGTCCACTCAACACGCCTGGTATCTGTGCCCAGTACCAGTACAGGTCCCACACCCGGAGACAACCGTTCTGGAGTTATTTATGCACATGGACATGAGACCCACATACCAGATCAACTGCACAGAAACAGTGTACAGAGTACAGAGCAACTACAGTTGCAGGAGGAACAACTTCATATAAACTGACTGATTCAGATGTCCCTACTGGGTAGTACTTTAATTTTTCCATGAGACAAGCAGTTCTGACAGTCCCTGAAGTTTGCAGCTGAAAGCCTCATACAGGCAACAAACAAAGCTATAGCAGAGAAATGATGGCTGCTAAGTCATCATCTTTAGAAGCAGGAACCACAGATGTAGCACTCCCGTGACATCACGTTCAGACACCTGCTCGCAAGCTCGCAAGCAAACTGTGAAAGAATTAACCATAAGATGCGTAAGATATGTCCTCACTGTAATAAACCAAGGGATTCCTTTTGTTCACCTTCAGTGTACAAACGGATGCAAACCAGACTGTGCAAAGGGAACTCTTCTGCATGAAAAATTAATCACCTTCCACTAAATATTGAACTCAAGTCCCAGATTTCAGTTTTTGTAAGGAGTTTTATGGCTAGCATCATACCGATGAAGCCATCCTTAAATACATCAAGCAGATGTAAAATGATATAGTAATATCTTCCTGAATATTCAGAAGATAAGTTAATCAAAACTGCTCATCTCAGAGGGATCATTAGGAAGTGCAGTTCTCATTCCTAAATAGTAACTTCCAATCACTACTGATCATTCTAGCAAATATACCCAACTATTATGCTTATCCCACAGCTTAAATCATCTCCCAGATGACCATTGCAGCCTCCAGTTTCACTTGTTATTTCCTCAGTGGTGCAGTTATGCGTGAACATAAATAATTATGGCACAAAGAAAGCCAAAGTTATGAAAAACATCAAATAAATTGAATTTATTAATACCAAAATATTTTATATGAGGTAAGGCATGAAGTTATGACATTAAGTATAAAGTCTGTTTTAAAATAAACCTAAAATTGATCCGTAATGTTCAGTTACTCTTAATGTTAGTTTTCCACAGCCTCAATTTCCATTTCAATTGTTTAAGCGTACAGGATGTACGTTAAATGTGACAAAAGGAAGATGCTTGTCAAATCAAAAGTACTTCCTCTGAACTAAAGCATTAGTTACTTTCTTGCAGAAATCCACTCCCTCCACTTGAATGCAAACCTTAGTACACCTTGACACACTGCCCAAAACGTTGAATATGTGTGTAAAAGAACTTGCATACTTTATAAAAAAACCTCCTGTTTAGCCAGCCTTGACTGCACATGATAACATGCTTACTTTATACCAGCACTTAGCCAAATTTTGGAGACAGATAATAGTGGAGAAAACAGGCTTGTTACCACACAACGTAGCTAGGAAAATTTATAGGGTAGACTAGGAAAAAAAAGAGCTCTATTTTTACCTGAGCTCTCAATTCGCATTAAAATTAAAAGCGAAACACTACACCTGCCACAGAATAAGTCTGGCTAATCTTCAGGGTAGCTGCATATGAAAAAAACAAGATTCATTTATATATCTTAGCAGAAAAACAGAGAGCCCAGATAAATTGTCCCATGTACCACAGACAAGTTGCTCCAAAACAGGCTTCTGGAATTTTTTTTTTTTTTTTAATTGAAATTCCCAAGAAATAGGAACCAGAAAAAGCTACAACCAAAAGTTTTACTTTCCTGATGACTGCATGTCTTCCCTCTACTCACCATTACATAAAACGCTTGAACACAACATGCTTAAAGCAATGTCATTCAGTAATCTCTAGCAGTGATCTAAAGGATGCCAGAGCTTTTTTACAAAATCTGTCTTCAAGCCATCAACTAAATATTCCACAATCCATGGGTAACTGCCCGGAATGAAACAGCATGCTGTATTCGGGATTTGGGACCCTGAAGTTTTAACCAATTATTTACATAGTCATGAAGATCAGCTTGAATTTTGGAGATGTTGCTGCAAAAGATCTATACGTGAGAGAGCTGTCATTGCAAACTCCTGGGAGGAGGGAGCAAGAGGGTAAAAACCCGATGTTGTGAGAGGCAATTGCAGGAGGCTACAAGGAGGTATTGAGGTGGAACCCCTTGCCCAAATAACCTCCTCAGGTGCAGCCTTCTGGTGTAACTAGGAGGTAGGGCATAACCACGACCAACAGCAAACAGAAATACTTGAGTCAGAGATAAAGGTGGAGTCTAACCGCAAGGAAATAATATCTGAATTTTCACCACTTTGAAGCACCTCGGCAGAGGAATCTAGTGACGTGCAGAGCCCTGAGGCTCTCCATGTTGCAGGGGAAATGAAAACTTCTAATGCTGCAACAAGAAATGCAAAGGAAGTATTTTAAGGAAAGTCACTCTAACACGAAAACGAGAAAAAGTCATCCCACATTTTCATGCCCTGTTCTATACATCCTATCTGAAAAACTATCTCCCACACACAAAATAAGAGGAGGATGGTCTCATGTTATATTTTACAAGTTAAATTAGGAATGTAACAATCCTCACTTTTTTGCTACATATTTTAAATAACTAAGCAATGGAAGTTACTAGACTTCAAGATACCAATCTCAAGTATAAAGCAGCAGCTTGTGCACAGCTGTGCCCTCAAGGCAGGTTCCACGTAGACCAGCCCTGTCTGTGTTCTCTGTTAAAAGGCGGCAATCACTCTGAGGGAACTGTCACCATTAATGTCTCTGTAACATGCACTTTTGACATGTCACCAATTTGAATTGCCAGAAATGAAAGTTACAGAAATCAAATTTCACTATGTTTACAGAATAATACTTTATTATAAAACCTTTGAAACAAGATAACCACTGGCCAGTTGTTACTTTGTTCCTAGTCATATCTATTCAAGGAAGCTTTCAAGTACCTGTTCATGTGTCATTTTAACACTTGTTATATTCCCCAAAATGAGCAAATGTGCAAATGACAAATATCGAGTGCTTTTTCTTTTTTCAACTTACACAAAGCATATGAATCATCATGCTATTGTGCACATGCAAAGCCAAAGCCAAATAGAGTTTATTATTTCAGATCTCTCCCTAAAACTTATTTTTAATAAATCATTCTGGAAGTGTTTCCAAAGATTTAGCCATATCTCAGCTGCCTCCCCTTGACACATACCTCGTTACAAATTGTGAACAAGAAAATATCAGACTGTACTTTCTCAGATAGTGAACAATGAAATATCTGAGACTGTATGTCTCAGATAATGTATCTCAGAAGCTGTACATGTTGTCTAATTTTCAAGGGTGTTCAATCTTGCTTGTCAATACATAAGCTACAAATCAAAAAATGTTGGGATAAGAGTTATACATCACCTGTGCTAGCTGGCAAGGGATTGAAACTTGATGTCCAGGAGCTACCAAGGCTGGGTAGTAGGTTCTCACCCTCTATTTATACTTTGTCTGACAGTCATGCCAAGAGGGAATCCTTTTCACTAAACCTAATTGTTTTACTGAAATGCTGCCAGACACCTCCATTACACCCCTGATGTGCCGGGGGAATTATAGCTTTTATTTGCACTTTCCTGAAAATAGCTCAGTAGTGCATGCCAAGATGGGGATCCTGACATTATTCACACAATTTGAGGGAGGCAAGCTATCAGTTATCTTTAAACAGAGCACTGTTCCTCTTTCTTTTTAGAAAGGGGGGGGGGGGGGGGGAAGATTCCATATCCCAAGAGAGGGACAGTTAATTGTAGCTACCACTTCAAGGGTATTCCAGACAAGAACAATCTTTTGTAAAGCCCTAAATTACCTGCCACAAGCACACAAACAGGAGGGATCAGTTGAGATCCCTGTTTAGAAACTTCTTTGGTAAGTAGTTGTTTATTGCTCTTTTATGTAGATGCAGTCCATTTTCACCTTCTTTTAATATGACACAGAGGAAAACACCTTTAAAATGGGAAGTACTGTTTCTGTTATAATGTATTTGCATGCTGTGTGCAGCTACACTAAATAATGGATTTCATAGCATGAACTACTTAAAATACATTTCTCTTAGTAATTATAACAGTAATTATAACATTATATCATGTGATAAGCAGAAAACGCATTTATGCATATGACAATGTCAGTGGTTCCTCCCTCTACAACAGTACCTCACATACCCATTTTTTTCCCCCATAACCAAATATTTTCCCCTAGTCTTACAAACACTACCGTTTTAACTTCAATTTGATAGTGTGAACTAATATTAATTATCATTAATAATGACTAGCAAGTTTAAGGGAAAAGTATAAAACAGACAATAAAAACAGGCAACAAGATACCTATTTCTGGACTAAAACCATTTCATTCAGTAGCATACTACTTGCAGGACTTATTTTGCACACTGCTACATTGCAAAAATTCTCAGTTTTGTCTATCTCCTACAGACACACTCTGGTATTATTCACAGATGGGACACAAATTGTCTCTCCTTGAGAGACATGGCCACCACACAAACAGCTCTGCTTGCTTTTTAATTTTGCACACATCCACCGTTGCATCAGCCAACTTCAGTTTGTTAAGCCTTCTTTCAAGGCTGTTTGCTTTGTTTCAGATTTCAAAGCACAGCAGTCTTCCCTCATACTGTGTTTTGCCCAGTGGTTCTCCTGTGCTGTGCTTACCCTTCTCAAAAAGTAAAGAATAGAAAGAGATGCAATGATATAATGCAATACCTGATTGTTGTGGTACTGTGTTAGAGTCTGTATGGTACTAACATGTAAAGTTTTCTGATTAACGTTAGCTAGTGTCACACATGATGTTATGAACTTGCCCTAAACAATTCAGTAGATTATTGGTATTATGCAAGAATAATAACAATTTAAGATCAGGGACGGGATTTATTTCTAGTCTTTCATAGGCTAGTGGCACAGAGATAGATTGTCTTACCAATATAAAAGGAATACATACTTTAAATGGAAAAGAATCGTTCAAGAATCCAAGTACTATTCTGCTTTTACTATATGACATGCATATGAACAGTTTAACTCGCAGTGGATTAATGCAGCCTCACATCAAGAATATTTTCACAGAGCAGCATGCTAACACTTGCTTCATAGCTTACAGTATCAATATTGTTATAATATTTTGATATGTTTCAGCATATATCTCTAGCTCAATTAATCTACACTAGTAAGGTGTGCCTCAGTGGAGAAAAATGTCTAGGTTTCTTCTCAATGCACATGCAACCGGGTAAATGTGAAGTTAAGCTAAGGAGAAACAAACAGGAGATTGGTTTGTCGTTTTGTTTGTCTTTTCCAGTAATCAAAAGCTATGTTGCCCGCAATGAAAGGCCAAATCAAACATTATAGAAGGGGAACATCTCAATACCCATACCCATTTCTTAGGTACTTCTTGCCATACTGATTATTCAGACATGAAAATCAGGTTACTTGAACAGCTATTAAATTACGTGTCTACTGGGAATACTTGGTAATGCAAAATTAATATTCAGACCCAGTATCTTACTAGGGCACTTGCTCTCACTTGGGATTTCCAGCTTATTTACCTGATGTTCTTTTTGCAGCATGTGCTGGTTTTGGCTGGGATAGAGTTAATTTCCTTCATAGTAGCTCGTATGGCGCTATGTTTTGGATTTGTGCTGAAAACAGTGTTGATTGATAACAGAGGGATGTTTTAGCTATTGCTGAGCAGTGCTCACACAGAGCCAAGGCCTTTTCTGCTTCTCACCCCACCCCACCAGCGAGGAGACTGGGGGGGCACAAGGAGTTGGGAGGGGACACAGCCGGGACAGCTGACCCCAACTGACCCAAGGGATATTCCAGACCGTATGACGTCATGCTCAGCATATAAAGCTGGGGAAGAAGGAGGAGGCTGTGGGGACGTTCAGAGTGACGGTGTTTGTCTTCCCAAGTAACCATTAGGTGTGATGGAGCCCGGCTTTCCTGGAGACGGCTGAACACCTGCCTGCCCATGGGAAGGAGTGAATGAATTCCTTGGTTTGCTTTCCTTGCATGCATGGCTTTTGCTTTACCTATTAAACTGTCTTTATCTCAACCCATGAGTTTTCTCACTTTTCCTCTTCTGATTCTCTCCTGAACCCCACCATGGGGGAGTGAGAGAGCAGCTGTGTGGAGTGTTTAGTTGCTGGCTGGGGTTAAACCGCAACACAGCAGCAGGCAGTTAGTTCATCACTCAAAACTTCATCAACGCAGTTCCCAAAGAGAAACAGATCAGCAGGTTTTTAATCAACATGGCAGGTATTCTAAATGCCAGAGAAAAATACAGATTTTTCATATACCTGGTGGAGTCAATAAGAGACTGTGCTCACTGGACTAACTTAGAGAAAACGGGAAAAGTTAGAACAGTAAGTGCCAGAGTGGGAAAGTACATTGGATTATTGATCCCTGCCCCAACCCCCACCCCCCCCCCCCCCCCAAAAAAAAAAAGACTAAGATCATACAATTGGCAGAAACTACTTTTCTGACAGCATGAATAATAGGATCCTCTGCTTCATTCTGTCATAATGCTTTGGCTAGTCACTTCTTCCAAATCTGTGTTTCTGTTAATTTCTACTGCTTCAACCCTAAAATATTACAAATATACACAAAAATTGTCTATGAGCAGAGAGTGTATGGAATAAGCTAACACTGCAGCATGGTTCAACAGTCCAAGTCTGAAATAACAATGAAGTAAAAATTGCTGTTATTCCCAAACCACAGATGAAGTTTGGAAAAGCAGATTTACCATCCCTTGGACAGAGTGCCAGCCTGAACTTCAGAGCTTTTGGTACCTACATGAGCGCAGGAACCTGACACACATACCTTTCTCTACGAATCATGCCTGCAACCTTTCAAATTCCTCCCTCTTCACAGAAATACCTCTTCATTAGCAGCACCACTTTTTGAGCAAATTGGTCACTTACCAGGACTAGTTAATCACCTCTTAGAGAAAAGCAACATAAAATACATCAATAGAAGAAGACATCACAGAAGGCAACTCATGTACCAGTTGCTCACATGTGAGCAAGAATTATTTACACACTAGTATCTGCCTTTGTATTGTACTTAAGTCCTTTGAGGATTACAAATTTTCCTGCATGTCTATTTGGGCACTTAAGTACTCATAAACTTAAATGCTCACTCTAGGAACAGTCAAGTTTGAAAATCATGGTCTGACTCTGAGTGCATGTTTTACTTTGACTAAAATTAGAAACTATGAATGCATGGGGGTTTTTTTTCCAAAGTGCTGTTGAACAAAAGAGACTAGACTGTTCATTTGCTGACTTGCTAGATGTTTCTTACTGTTTTGATCTCTTTGCAACATGTTGATCTTCACTTTGGAAAAAGTACGTGGTAAATTCAGCAAATTTTCTGTCCAAAAGAGCACACAAAGCACAGCTACCATTCCAAGGCATTTCCAACAAAACTGAGGCAGGAGGCCAACTCTCACTTTTAGCAGAGGCAGACCATAGGCAACTCAGCTGAGGCCCTGAGGGCTTCTATGTGCCAGTCAGACTAGATCAGACTCAGCAAAGGAGTAAAGGAATGTAAGAGACAACTTGAACTCAAAATACCTTTCCAAAGCTCTCCATGTATCTGCAGCAGAAGTAGGTCTAGAACACAAAGATAGTGGCAGCATGGAGGAGGAAGAGGGGAATCAAGGCACAACTGATATGAAGAGCATAAAGCTGAAAGCAGATGGTGGTCCACTCAAAATCAAAAACCTGAACCTCAATTGATAAAGGAAACAAGGGGAGGAAAAAAAAAAAAATCCAAAATGGTGAAGCCATTCCCAATAGCATGTTTATAGGAATCAGGGGAACTATAACATTACACAAATAATTATTACCATGCCATTAGAACTACAGTTGTGAGGAAAATCACATGCGGGCTCAAGTTCATGAAGCAGATGCTTTTGTGGGGAGGTAAAACTATTATAACAAAAATGCCCCAAGCAGAAGGCAGAAAGATACCAACCACCCTGTAGAGTCAGGGAACGAAGCCCTGGGTGCTCAGAGGAACTAGCTTTGTTGGTGCCCACAGAGGCAGTTCCAGGAGTTTTGGCTGTGCTAGTAACACAGATTTGTTTCATGGCTCTGCACATGCTCTCTTCTGTTAGGTAAGTCAATGAAAACAGAAGTGCTAAGTGATACTGGGTTCGCCAACTCAGAGATTAAGCCATGTACTTCAAAAAGAAATCATGAACTTGTGCCTGGAAAAGCAATTCACAAAACTACACCAACTTTTTCCAACACTTCATGGTGCCTTATTTAATGACATGAGTACAAACAAACAGAGCACGCGTGTGTTTTCTTCTTCAAACTGAGATGTACCCTTCTTTTTACCTCACTCCCACTGCAAGAAAGCAAGGGTCATCAGACAAGCAACAAAACAACACTAAAACCAAGGGTGTTGCTCAGACTTTTTTCTTCTTCTCTCCCAAAAGCACAGCTAGGAGTGCCTTAAACTTTCTGAAGCGCTTTTTTTACACCTGCACTGGCCTCTTCTTTCCACGTGGCCACATATTTTCATTAATAAGCACTTTATCACAAAATAATTGGCTTCTGCAGGCCCCTGAAAATGAAACAGCTATAAGAGGTAAACAGATTATGATAATTCCAGTATTAATGAAGTCTGGAAGAAGTTTGAATTGCTTCAGGGAAGAAACAGGCTTGGTCACTTTGAAACAGAAATTTATCCGATTTGCTGTTCAGCCTTTTTTGGTGCAAAAAATTATTTATAAACAGTACTACTCATGTGTTGCAGACCATAAGTAGCATTCATTAGCACATCACTTTAACATTCCTCTCCAGCCACAGTAAATTATATCAGTAAAGACTTTGGCCATTTCATTAAATTATTTCAGGAAAAATATTCCATTCCTGCAAGGACATCTTTTCAGTTCTTTAAACACAGCCACACAGAATGGCAATCAAATCATGCAGCATAACTAATGTTTTTACAGTCTTCCTTTGCTCATGTTCTGCTGTATATGTATATCATGTCCTGCGCTTGGAGCGGAGCCTCTCTCGGGTACAAAGAATACATCCTTACCCAGCTTGAATCTGCCCAAAAATTATGGACTCTGAAATGCATTACCTTCTGTAGCTTTAAGAGCTATTCAATAATAAAATCAAATTCTCAGTGATAGCAACACTCATTTCCAATTGCTCAACAAGGCCAGATGAAATATGTTGTCTCTGAGGAACACTTCACAGCTGAAGGCTGCAAGCTCTGTGCGCAAACACCTGAAATCACCAGTTCCTCCGAACAGCTGCGTAGAAAAACCACAGTGACCCAGGGGAAACAGCCAGGAGAGATTTTCAAAGTTTAAAAGGATATTTATCAATATGTCTAGGTCTCATTCTGTCTTACTGAGTCTTTGAAACTCTTTCTCACAGCTTAAGTCAGCCACAGACAGAAGTGGCACCATCTGCATTGCTGCTGCTCTCAGTCACAGGGCAAATGCTGGCCTCCAGGTCCAGGGCTTCATGCCCACGGGAGCAGATCTGCTACACACACATCACCTGCAAGAGGCACACCCTAGAGCAACCTATCCTACCTTTCATGCTCAGGTTTCCACCTGCAGGGAAATAGTTAGTTTGCTCCAGGTACAATCTCAGGAGTGAAGTAACACCAACAAAGTGTGGCCAGGCAAGGGACCATGAAATGGCAGAGTGCCTAAAATCCGGAAAAATGCTTATCTGTATACCTATCTAGATTTTTTAAAATACGTCCTTCCCCAGATATGAAGAGACAGAGTTCTTCTACATCTCTTCACAGACACTGTTTGATCAACTTTTCTCCCTCACTGAATAAACCATTGTACTTACACAGCAATTTCTACCTCCTTGACCTGGTTACTTACCATAATCACACTATCATTACCTCTCTACATTCACTACGTACATATAAACTCGCAGTACATAACATATCCCCTGCATGTCATGGCACCCACTAGAAACCCTTTCTCCAGAGCACAAGAACTAATGGATTTTGCTTTATGTACCAAACTTTTGAATGAGAGTCAGCATATTCAGCAAGTCGATTCTCAGTGCCAAAGGCAGTTGGTTGGTCTAGAACTCCTGATTTTTTACAGAGACAGAAATACCACCACAGACTTGAACCTGAAAGCACTTATTTGAGCATTAAGAGGTTTTAAATCTTTCTTTCTGGTATTTCAATGTCATAGAATTAAGATCTTTGGAAGAAATTATCACATTAATTAATAGGCAGAAGCAATTGGATAGGAGTGAGGAACTTGTTAAACCTGGCAATCTGCAACAATATGAAAACATGAACAGTTTATGATTGGCTTCTACATGCCTATGTAACACAGAAACCAAATAGAACAAAATTAAAAGCATCCTCTGGAACATATTCATACAAACAGGGTACTAATGCCTTGGTTTTCGAAAGATAAACAAGGCTACTCAGCTACTGGAAGAAAACACAATGGGGATCTCATTTTTACATAATTATGTACACATTGCCATCAAGCAAAACATCAGATTTTTTTCATGCTTGTCCCACTTCTGTCTTCAATCCACAGAATGGCAATGAATGTCCAGCACAGCCATTAAAAACTGTAGCGGTTTGGGTGTCCAGCTGCAACTGCAATCCAGACTGCCCACAAATTTATGTAACGTAAACCACTGCGTAGCATGTCTAACATGCAGGCAACATCACATGCAGATTATGGTGAGACTAGACCACAGAACTCACAAGGCTTTCACTATTCTGAATACTGTAACCTTCCAACCATGCAGCTTCATGGCTGTTAACAGGTTCTCTTTTTCCCTAATAAAACAGGCTGACATGTGGCAAACAGCACCATTTTTCCAAGTCGAGAGCATGTCTTCATCACATCTCTCTTGAGAATTCTGCTGCTGCCTGAGGCACAGAGAATGAAATAGAAAAAGGCAGAAATACCCAAGGAACAGTCATAAATTCTCCTACTTAAAATAAAAAGGTAAAATTAACATTTCCCCAGGAAATAAAAAGGATATCCTTTTCTAGGAGCTGAGGCTTTAGAAATTCTTAGAACATAGTTTACTATATTCCTACAAGGATCCCAAGGCCAGTCTGTCTTTCCAAGGCTGATAAGCACAGTCCTTGACTTTCTGATCAGCTGTACATCAGGATTCTATTCATCCTACTTCATCTTCACCAAATCTAGCATTTATATAAGCCTGGGTAGATTTGGAGACAATCTTATTATGGTATTGTATGGTTATCTCAAGCTTTTATAAATGTAAAGAAGAATGTAGGATTAGAAAGAACTTCATGCTGCGCATCCTCATCCTTCTTCATTCATTGACCAGTTTCCATCGTAACACTAGCTGGCTTCTTGTAATTCCTGAACTTTTAAATTTTCCTTCTAAATACTATTCACTACTTTCAATTTCCCACCCAAATGATGCCCACCTTAGTTTCAGTCCTCCTATCATCTCATTTTACGTTGTTTAATCAGCTTTTCTTCATCCCATATCCAGATACCATATCCCCCCCCCAGGCTCATTTTTACTAGATTAAACAAAACCAGTTCACCTCATCTCCTGCAGGTGAGACTTTCCATTCCCCAGTCACTGAGGTAACTAATTTCTAAACCCGTTACAAGATTAGCCAGGGCTTTTTCGAACGTGGGAGACTAACTGCAGACAATATTCCAGAAGTTCCTCCATTTCCTGCACAGCGGAGTGAAATTGTCTCTATTTCTAATAGCAACACTAACAGAAAAAATACAGGAATACCCTGCCAGCTTCTGGGCCGGAAAAGTTTGTTGCATGCAAACAGTTCTTAGCAAGGTGTTACAATTCGGTCCTATTAAACTTAATGCCATTCTTCTTTTACCCCTTTAAATTTTTTCTAAAATAGCTGTTCTTAGAATGTCTCAAAGCTGATAAATTTATTAATACTGCAAACTGCGAAATTAATCCAGAATATGCTAAACTTCATATTGTGGTCCCTCTAAACAGGCAAAGCGTGGTTTGTGGGTTTTTTTAAATTAAAATACAATGCAATCAAGTGAATTCAACACACTGTCCTTTAGCTGTACTCTTATTCTCAGAAAATTTCCAGTCCTGGTCAACAGACATAACTAATATTCAAAAACTGGAATAAACAGCCACAATGAGCAGCACAGAGATTTTAATCCTATCCACCCGGTCATGGAGAGAACTGCTAAAATCTGGGTTAATCCTTCCAATCCTTAGTCAGAAATGAAAGTCTGTGCAATTGAAATAGTATGCCAGAATTAGATTTGCTTGTGCTAAGGATTCAATTAAGCCAAAAATTAAGATCAGAAATAGCTTCAGTTAAAATCAAAGCAGTGCATTTCTACTGACAGATATTATAATCCAGAAGAGTCATTGTACTGAGACCAAACTCATAGCCCTTCTCTCCACAGGAAATTAATTTGGGACAAATCCCAGACACAGATTTTCAGATAGGAGTTTTGTCAAAAAAAGAAAAAAAAAAAATAATCAGCATTTCTCCAAAATTATAATGACAACCGCTCAACTGGAATGCCATGAATAAGGCACAACCTCCAGTTAGGAAGACCACAGAAATAAAGACAATTACTTATACTGCAATTTTATGAAGCAAATTCTCACAAACACCCTAGTGGCAATTTTAACTACTTTATATTTGTTGCTGTACTCAAAAACATGACATACCCATTAGATATAAAATATTTATCTCGTATCTATTTATCTGTATTGGGCAGGGGACTTTTTTATTTTTAGCAAGCTGAGAGATTACACGTCAACATAGAAAATTTTAAAAATTAAGAAAGGAAGATGCCACTCTCCCCAGAGCAATTTCACTCGAAGCTTCTTCATCATTTGATTAAAGCCTGTACAAATCAGGCTGTATTAAATCTAAAATATAACAAATAGTCTGTATTTGCTGCTACAAGTCTTCAGACTTGTCTATAGACAATTTATGTCAAGCCTGAAGTTTATGGTTGTTTTCTTGATGAAGTGACATGTGAGATCACCTTCAAGACCCAGAAAGCCAGTGCTCCCCTTGAGCCTACAAACGCCACGCCTGCGCACTCGCGTAACACATCACACTCAGCACACTTACCGTGGGAGGCAAAAGCGAAGTGGCAGTAAAACTTTCCGTTACAAACATTTAAAGTCTGTAGTAACAGAATAATAGAGGCAAATACTCAGCTGTAGCCTCCATGCCAAGATAGCCAGAGGTTTCAAGCTATTGCATAAGCATATTTCTGTAATCTTTGTTGCTCCAAAGCTGGAAGCTTTTAGTCAGGCAAGGCTCTTTGAAGTTACTTTGGGAACTGGCTCTCTGCAGATGGAAAAACAAATGATTAAACCAGCTCAACAGGGAGTCAGACTTATTGTACATACTTGATTTAATAAGAAGCTAAGGGAGGGAGAATGTTGTTTGTTTTGGTTTTTTTAAATACAACACTAGAATGCCTGTTAAGAAGGAAAATACACCACCATCTGAGCTGAATCAGAAAAGCTGTTTTAATAACAGAGTTTATAACTGGGTCAAACATGCAAACGAAACCTTAAAGTGACCTGGTAAGACAAAAATCTAATTACCAAAATGAAGTTTAAATAGAATATCAGGTTTAACTTAAGTAAAACCAGGTAGCATGTCAACAAATCAACTTACCAGCAGTCCAGTAAGTCATTTGAAAAAGAGCACCCCAAGTGCCATTATGACCCTTAAAGTACTGAATCATTCCTTTAACTAGAGACTGCTCTTCTAAGCAGAATATGCCTTAAATCTAATATGTTGCTTGGACTTTCCACCTCAGATATTACGAGGCTATGTCTGCATCTTTATGCCTTTTATATAAAGAACATACTAAACCCCTTATTAGAAAGGCAAAAAAACCCTCCATCTTCCCTTTACATTGCAGCATTCAAATCTTCAGGAAAAGCATTTAAGTAGGCATTAAAGGACTAAATATTTAAAGTATTTGCTTACTTTGCACTTGCTCCTAGTCCTTTACTTCACAATGAAATCAATCATGCCGCAGCCAGGATCCCACAAGCAGGATTTTTGCTTTCCATGTGGGACTCATACATGACCTGGATGCTGTCTTTTCCTAGTAGAAGTATGCTCCTTGACATTTAGAAATGCCTTTGCTGACCTAGAGAACTGTTTTCCACATAAGTTATTTAAAACTAAGATTTTTGCATGCCTATAACTTGCTTATCAGACAGTAAAAAAAGTAGTAGAATGTGCGAAATGTGCAAAGTTCATTCTTATTTTGGCTTAAGTTTTCCACTGCTTTCAGGCAGTGTCCACTGAGGTGTCCACTGCAGCTTAACAAATCAATAGGACTTATATTGGAATAAGGATTACTGAGACGGACCGTTACATTTTATTATTGGATGAAATAACTCACTATTTCAAGATCTCCACCTCGTACTGTGAAGAAGGTAAATTAGAAAACAGCTCTTCTCAAGCCAACAGTCATCTAATACAAGCAAGCACACTTAGAAAGAAAACAACTGAAGCAAGCACACAAAAAAGATTGGTAAGGCTTTCAATGACCATTAAAGGCACACACGCTGCAGGTGACAGCTGGCTCCCATATAAACTTCCCACATGTTCATTTAAATTTTAATTCAGAGACCATGGCATGTGTTTTTATGAGAAATCGGAAATCTGAAAATATTTGTATATAGTGACAAGCTACTGAGCAACTGTTTAGGATAGTTTAAATTTGAAGATTTTTTTTATTATTTACACCTGTCCTAAGTCAGCTATTAAGTGTCATTTCACTTATTCACTGACCATTGGAAATATTCCAGTAACTCTTATGCTATAAAACAGTGCTGGATAGTAAAGAAAAACAGGAAAGCCAAAGAGATTGTAGCCAGAAGCGTGTATCCTGGAAAAGGTTAGTAAAGGAAGGCATGTGACATGACTTTTAAAATTGTTAAGACTGGAAAAATGACGGGATGAGTATATCTGGAAATGGCTGTGAAGATCATTTGTTGACTTTAGCCGACATGGGCAGGGGGTGGCAGTGGTGGAATGTAAACTTGTATTTTTCCTTCCACAAGTGAGTTTGCCCTGCAAAGAACCAAAACTATCCTTGCCTGACACTTTCCTATACTCTATTCTCTGAAGACATTGCTTATTTTCAACCTCATGATACAACCAGTCATTTAGATGACATCAACATTTATGTAATTCACGATCCATAACTTTGTTCTGTGCACATAACTACAATTTAAGTAAGTAAAGTAAGTGCCAGTAAACATGAGTCTCAGAATAAAATTTTAAAGCAACAGCAAAACACATTCACATACAGGGGAGACTGCAGAATCAGCGAGCCACCTAACACTGTGGAAAGCAATTTATTTTCATATATTTTAACTAACAGTCTGTCCTGTCCCCGAGTATTCTGAAGCCAATTATAATTGAATTGAAAATCAATTATAAAAGGGAATCATAAATGTATTTTCAAATGTCAGTTCCTAAAAATCCAAGGTAGCAGGACACAGTAGCCAGCCAAGTGCACAGCAAAATAAAGGGAGGGTTGTATATTTAGGAAAGCCTATAGACTGGCCCTGTCCCAGAGGTTATACTAAAGGAAAAAATAAAAGCAGTAGGGAAATTTTAAATTACATTAAAAGAGAAACATGCAGACTCCAATACATCGATTTCCAGATACTTAACCACAGCCCGGACTCCCGACATTGCACCAGGAAAAGCCAATGTCCCCCTATATGAGTATGTAAAGCTGGTCAATGAATGCAGAAGGAATCACTTAGGACAGGAGAAGAATTGCCTGAAATCCCAGGGCCAGGAACCCTGAAGAGATACTGAGATGGAAACTGTTCAGAGTTTCAAATATGGTTTTCTCATACTTCTTTCTTCACAAATAGATCACTAGCATCAGCAGTTCCTATTGCTGGTTTATCACCAGCTCAGCTCTTCACCATTACCCTAGCTTACCTGGTTTAGTTTCCCATCCTTTCTCTATTTTCTGCTTATTAAACAGGGTTAGCTTAAAGTCATAACAGTTTTTACGTTCTTCTTGGGATTCCAGAGAATTTTTATTTGCTTCAATTAATCTTATTTTAGCACGACTATCATCTGCGCTTTGTGTACACTGAAAGAGTCCCAGTACTCCTAACAGTAAGGGATACATATTTTTAAGCCGAGAGGTATATTCTCTCCTAGCCAACCTTGCTTCTGCCAGAAGTGAACTAAGGTAATAAATGCGGGGGGGGGGGGGGGGGGGGGGGGGGGGAATCCAAACCACCCTAACTCTAACACTAGGGTGACAGCCAAGTATAAAGTAGAATAGCAAATAGATGGGATGCAGATGAAGACAGCATAACAGGAGGGTGTTTGGAGGCAGCTGTTTGGTGGAAGGAGATTTGCATATAGAATGGACTGGATAAGAAACACACAGTCTAAGAGCAAGCGAAGGAAGCAAATGGTTTTTTACAACTTCTATACCAGTTTGCTGTTACATAGTTAAGTGATAGAGCTTAATGTTTTGCATGCTGAGCATTGGAGTCATCCACAACATCTTTCACTAGAACACAGATTCCACAACAGAGAATTTCAGCCTTTTTGCAGATAACAATAGTCAAAATGCAGATGGAGAAACGAGAGGAGAGGATGGCAAACAGATCAAAATGAAACAAAGGAGAGGGTTAGCTTATTTACTACAAAGATAATGTTACTATTGAAAATAAACCAGACCATCCTAAATAGTACTTGACTAGAATACAGAGACACTTTCCAAAGTTTTTGCATCTGTTTTCTTATGATGAATTCACAAGCCTTATCTCATCCCAATTAGGTACTTCATATAGCTCTGATGCCTCTGCCAACACAATTTACCCAGAACTCTTAATTAGCCTCACACACAAAAAATAACATGTAATTTGTCTGGCAATTATATGTTTCTGTAACTTCTAAAAGCAACTCATTGTAGGAATGTTGCGCACTTAGAACAGATTACCTTAATTCTATTTTCTGTTTATTCAATTATAACTTTCGTTCCTAATTGTATTGTAAATTGTGTTGGGCTGGAAGGTGGCTATAAAATCCCTGTTCTTTCCTGTTTCATAGTGGTTCTACGTATGCAGTGTGTTTCCACTAGACACAAAATCAATGTAGTGATTAGACTACAATAGACTGCAAAGCAGTCCTGTTGTTAATTCTAGTCACGTGGAGAGGCAAGTTGGTCAGCACAAACAGACAAAACTTTGTATCAACAAAATTACAGGCAGAAATCTTGAACCAAAAGTTAGGACACTTAAAAAGAAAAAAAAACCCACTGTCAAGAAAAGGAAACAAAAGAAAAAGATAAGCAGCTTCCCACCCAGCAATCCCTTGAATGAAACAGGTTTATAGAAATATCTTGCTCTGAGATGCACAAAAGGCAAGCTATAAATAGTTACACACACTGAGCAGAGGCCGTGGAACAAGACCAGCATTGGTGTTCTCAGTCATACTGCAGCAGGTAACTTGTGACAAGGAAACAGTCCAGCCTATCTTCATTAAAAGCCTCAAAGGAAATTACTTTCCCAAACCTATGATGGAGATAGAAAGCCTAAAACACTGACTGAAGAGTCATCTGGTAATGAAGCACCTCCCCAAGAGAGCTTACTCAAAACCTAAATAACGGGATACATAATTTTAAAGTTGACAGGTGCATGGTCTCGATCTGAAAAAAATCTACTTTATCCAGGCTACTCAAAGATGGATGTACGTGATCGTACTGGGAGATTACACTACTGTCAGACAATTCAGCACACCAAACCACTATTACTTGTAGGCTTCATCCTGAGGAGTAGGTAAATCAATGTACTTGAAGAAAAATATTAAAAGCATAAAAATGACAACCTTTCATTCTCTCACCATTCCTCTCCACCTTCAGCAAGGGAATCTGGCAGAAAGCAGGGAGAAGAACCTGCATGTATACCAAAAACAACAGACCTAGCTTTCTCAGACCTGATCACGCCTAAATACGAAACAAAAGATGACTTCTGAAAGAAATGGAAGTCATTCTGGAGCTGTATGCAGAATATTAGTGTTTTAATCAAATCTCATCCGCAGCCCTCCAATGCGCTGCTTAGTGTATTACAACCAAAAGGGACTGCAGCCTAGCTTTGAATTTGTCCCTGTCCAAATACAGGTTAATCTTGCTAAGCATTCTCTGTTCTATAAATGTACAACCAAATGGAGATGTTTCACTGTTGCCCATGGCTCTAGAAGTTTAGGACCAGCTTATGACCTCAGATATGTTGCTGGATTTCCTAGATCAGTTTTAGTGCAGTCGCTGTGGCTGTTGAGGTGTTTAGGGGAGTAGGAATGGATTAAACAAACTGTCTAGAGATATAAATTTATGATTTGTTTCTTTAATCTGCATGTAAAGCTTAAAGAGTCAGTATTCAAACTAAACCTTAGTCACAAATTTGGACTAGAAACTGTTGCTTTTTCAAGAGGTTTAAATCAATCACAGACATTGATCAGGGAACCCTGTGTACTCCTTGGCCCACCCCAGTAGGCAATAATGCCTCATGCCTGAGTCCCAGAAGGCACAGACCTTTCTCCAGAGGAATTTTGCTCTTCCCTAAATAAGAGATAAGTTGTACAACTGGGACTTCCTTCTCTTTCTAAACACTCAGGCTTTTTGATCACTTCAGCTTCATGTGTATGGAAAGTACAGGGAGAATTGCTGTTGGGAAAGGTGAGATAATGTTAACCGCATACCACAAATTTACAGCTGCTGGACACCAAGTAACCTCCACCTGCAACTTGGAATACCATGTTTGCACATCAGGAAACAAGCTAGTTTTCCTGTTGGTTGTTCAGCTTTTATACTACATTTCTTCTACACACTTTAATTTCTCTCCGAAATATTCCCTTCTAACCAATCTTATTTCTAGTTCTGGTTTCACACAGAGCCTGTGAATCTCAACTTTTCTCTGACCCAATAAATCAAGTCTCAGGATAGAGGAAGATACATCACCATGGGCCTTCTAGCACAGCTTGAGTGCAGATACTCAAAAAGAAATGCTTGCCAGCTGCTATGCATTTACACAAGAGCCCAAAAGCTTTTCCTAGAAACAATGGGGAGACCCAAGCATAATCCATGAGCAGCACTGTCTCTCTGGGGCCACAAGACCCCCAGCTAGGTCTCCGTCTTGAGAAGCCAGAGGGGCCCTCATCCGGAGGGTGAACGTGCAGCGTAACTGGAGCTCTGCGCTAAGGGAGCTAAACCATGTCCGTTTTTACAAACGGTGCATCTAGCTTATGCACCTCAATTGCAAGCACAGGGTTTTTCTCCTAAGGACATTAACTCTAAATCTAATATAAATAACCAATGATGCTTCTATAGTTTATTTATTTCAGTGAAGTACAGAAGAAAATATCTCAAGGATTTAAACAAACAATATGGTGACAGATGTTGTGGAGACAATCCAGGCTGGGCTCCCTCAGTAAAATCCACACAACTTCATAGCTCCAGGGAAGAGGGGAGGCAGAGGAGGAAGAGGAAGGGGGAGGAGGGAAGAGGGGGAGAAGAGCTGGCCAAGATGACCACAGATTTCCAACAAATAAAAACAGTTGTGGACTGCAAAGTTTCTCTGTTCTTCTATACACAGCTCTTTGTACCATCACCGATGTAGGCAGATCTACCCCGGATATCTTCCAAGCAAGTCCAAAAAAATTATAAAGAAATTCTTCAAATTAAATTGTTAGTCCAAGTAAGTGACAAATAAAACACACTATTAAACTGTCTATTCAAATCATCTAAGCATCCTCTCAAAAATAATTAATAGATGAAACACGAAAAATGTGTTTGACTTGATATCAAGGCCCTTCTGTTCACTGTATAATTTTATTAGGATGAATATTTTCAGGTATGTTCTCTGGATATATTCCGATTGCCAGAAATGTCTTATGTGCTTTATAATAGTCTATTATTACTTTGTACCTTAAATGGAATAATTTGGGATTTTATATTTGAGAATGTCCTTGGGAAAAAATTCCAAAAATGCCACCAGGAATGTCTGCAAGCAGAAAATTATGTTGAAAGTCTGCTGTGTTATAATTACCTACAGACAGGCAATAGTTTGGAGAGATTGCATGGATGATCTACAACAGTGACCTACCAGCAGTTTTAAAATGTTGTTGGTCAAAACAAAGACACTCATGGATTTCTATATTCAAGAACTGTAAGAAGAGATGGTTTGAAGAGAAAGCAAACAGTACCTTTGAGATGAAAGTATATCGCCCTTACTGCAAATGACTAGATCCAAGTGAAGCCAAACATTCCTCCCTCCTAAATAAGAGTTGTTTATAGGATCCCACCATGCACCCTGGGCTCAGCTGCAGCTGTGTCAAGTCAAGCAAGCTTTAAAAAAAAATAAGAACCTACCCACACCTGAGCTACATCAAAAATCAAGCCAACTCTAGAAGACTTCAATTTCCTACAATCTGCTTATTAGTTACAGAAATTCCCAATCTCTTCCAAATTATCTTCCTTCTACTTAGGAAAATTGAATCAAATATTCCTCCCTTCAACTCCACAAAAGTGACATTTCAAGTCTACTCTCATGGTATTCCAGGAAATCCTTCATGCTTTCCTTTGCTAAATTAAGAGGGAAACTTTTGCATGGACAAGAGAATGAGGAATAATATAATCATCTCAGAAATAGCTAGGAAAATCCTTTAGAAAAGAAAAGAGAGAATGGGGGAGAGAAAGCAAGAAAGCAAGGCTCACATCATTAATATAACACTTCCCTGAGTTCTGAGACACAGCTCAAAGCAGTGAACACTGCAGCTCTCGCTGTTAAAGCTTTACTTTCTCATAGCGATGACAATACAAGAATAGTAACGTAAACCTGCATGCTGTATCATAACCACCTCACGCTCCCAGACCACTGGCTCCTATTGAAGAAAAGCACAAGATATTGTATCCACTCACTTCATTCACCCCAGTAAGAAAGATTTCAAGCACATTTTTAACCGTTTAATAACAGTGATTATGGCACGTGTGCGTAAAAGGTACGACCGCAGATTACGAGCCTAGTTCTAAAAATCTTTATGGATGTGCAAGGCAACTTTTTTTTAAAAAATACATATAGATTGACTTTTGTGGATATGGCCAAGTAAACACAAATTTCCAAGAGAGGGTCAATGCTACATTTTTGTTGCAGTTCAAAATAAAAATGAGAATATCTGAAAGTTACACTTCCCAAAGCAGCATTAGTCCAGCTAGAAGGAAATAAAGTCAAATTCAACTGCTTCTTTAAAAGAGGCAGAAGGAATAGTGCAATGGAATAGTGCAAGCTACTATACCTAGACCTGAAACATCAGTTACGTGAATACAGATATTTTTTCACTAAAGCATTTATTAAAGTACAGTTTAATCCTCCGGTCTTTTGCAGCACCAATCGAAGCTAAAGTTAATATCCTCAGGAGTATAGTGCCATACACATGCTAATATCAGTTAACAGTAAGGGCAGGAATGAAAAGTTACAAAATTTAGATTTAAGATTTTCTATAAAAATACAGGACTGCTTTGACGAGCCAGCTGGATGAGCTGGACAGAAATCTACATAACGCATATGGAAGACATGCAAATTGATGGGCACACTCCATGAAGTATGATCTCCAGAAAAGATTCCACAATAGAAAACAAACCCAACACACCTCCCCACCACCATTCATCACAACATTTTTTAAAGCATAAGAAGTGAAGTATGTTTATGCATAGTGCAAATGTGAAGTGTGGCTTTTGAACTTTTTTTTTTTTTTTTTACTTTTTTTTTTATATGATCACTGTGCTATGAGGATACATGGCAAAGAAGTTGTAAGATGTGTAGAGGAACCTTAAGAGCAGCGTACAAAGTCATAAACAGATAAGGAAGTGTAAATTCTCAGTACCAGAGCCAGTAGTCTGCGTGTGCTCTGATCATAGTTACAAGGCTGGGCTTAGAGTTCTGGTTTGCACAAGTGCGGTACAGTTTTTGTATCTCAGGACTGAGGAAAAACAGCAATTCCAGCTATAATGAGCTGAAAATGACAGGTAACGCAAACATCTGCAAGTATTTCAGTAAAATACCTGAAAAATATCCACCGAAAGAATGAACAAGATTTAAAAGAACAGTTTCACTCACTACTTACTCAGAGTTAGGCGTCTTCATAAATACCCCCGCAGCACTATAGGGCGCGGGGGGCCTGGGGGCCGAGCTGGACACGAGTCAGCAGTGCACCCTTCCGGCCATAAAGCCTAACCAGGCTGCATTAGCAAGAGCACAGCCAGCTGGCTGGAGGGAAGGGATTATTCCCCTCTTTGGTACTCGTGAGGCCGTCCTCTGTCCAATTTTGGGTTCCCCCACACAAGACATCAATATACCTGAGTGAGTCCAAAGGGCCGGAGTGCAGGAGGTGCAAGAAGAGGCTGAGGGAACTCTTCTCCCCAGAAAAGAGACAGGTAAGGACAGGGGTAATTGCAGCCTACAAGTACACAGAGACAGAGTAGGACTCGGAGACTCGCAGCAAAAGAACAAGAGCCCGTGGTCACGGTACAGAGGGAAATTCTAATGAGATATAACAAAAATATTTGCACGGTGAGAAAGGTTAAGTACTGGAACAGATTGCCCAGAGAGGCTGTGGTATCTACATCCATAGAGATATTCAAAACTTGACTGGATGATCTGATCTGACTTTGATGTTAGCTTGTCATTGAGCTAGGGCTGGGTTAAACAAGCTCCAGTGATCCCTTCCAACCTCAATTGCTCTATGATTCTATGTTTACTATTTTGGAGGAGGATGGGGGTAAAAAGGAAAGCTGAAGATGGTGGTAGACGCAAAGGGGATTTTATACTAAACAATTAAGAGTGTTTATTGCCAATATTATCAGCAGAAAGAATAATGAAGAATGATAATTTAACCATATACAGTATTTATTTTCTGGAAAAACAAAGATCTATTTTGCATAACATTTCCAGAGCTGTTTCAAGAAGCATCGCTTTGTAATAGCCCTTTTGGAGAATTACCCTCACCTTTAATGCTGTTTGGCTATGCATTATAACTGTCAGTAGTTCCATGACAATAAAATGCTTCAAGCTATGTCTTTCAGAAAGATTTCTAATGAGGAGCTAGAAAGACTTAATTCTGCAATATGCAAAAGCAGTATGGTTCAAAGACGCTAAGTATTCCTGGGTGTATTTATAATACATAGGGGCTTTTTCCCCGCTTGTGAAGGAAACAAGTCTTTTATTATTGTCGCAGAACTAACCACGATGTTCCGCTTTAGAAAAGTATCACAGATACTATCCTTATAATGATAGCATGTGGTGAAACAAATGTAACTAATTTTAAAATCAAATGCTCAAGTCAGGAAACAGTTCCTAAGTAATGTTTGGTTTGAGATCCCTCAAATGTCAACAGACACAAGATGAATAAACAGCCAGTCTGTTTTCAGCATCCTCCAAGGGATGCTGATGCACAGCAGGTTGGCACAGATGCCCCAGACACAATTCTCATCTTGTTTCAGTAGACTATCCCACATCTGAGTATGTTTTAAGTCTGTGGCAGAATTGGGGACCAAAGCCAAGGAGCAGTTCATTGGCAGGAGAGTTCCTGCCAACAGCAGGGGATAAAATCAGCTGGAGGCAGAGCATGTGGCACTGTCCAGAGGGTATCGCTACAGCGCAGTTGGGATCAGGTAGGTACCATACATCCTTAAGTGTCACATCGGTTTATCGGTAGGGTTTTGACAGCAGATGTCAGGTGACGGCAGATCAGCTAGGTTCAGAAAATATTCCAGTTTTGTTGGCTTCACATGCCTGTCAATTTTCATAGTCTATATCAAGCAACATATCTCCTCAGCTGGTGCAGGCAAACTTTAACCAAACTGAAGCACAGTACAGCCAGCTGGGCCGACGGAGGAGGCAGTCTAAACTATGCACCGTTCACAGCAGATGTTCGCACAGGAACTCAGTACTTCAAACGCTGTATGTCCTGCATTAATCACTGCATACTCCAAATGTGGGCATATCTCATATTTAGAAACCCAAACCAACTTTTTATTTTTTAAAGAGATGGCTGTTCATGTGAGATTCACATTGACATAGTATTTATTAGCCATAGAGAATATGGTAAGCTTATCTACTCTGAGTCATTCCAGTAAAGTCTTTAGCAGTATAGAGCATTATAGATGACTTCTTATTTCTGTGCCTTCAGTTTAGTTCACATTTAGGACAGTTAAGCAGCATATAACAACCACCTGGCACAGAATTCACTGAACTGTTGTGCCGCCTTTGTGTCAGCCATGCTCAGTAGACTACAGACAAACAGGTACTACACACACACATTTTGAAGTGTCATCTAAAACACAGTACCAGCATAATGCCACAGAAGAGGAAAATTTCTTTTAGAGCCACACAGTAAGGACATAAATGAAATGGCCATTAGCGTGCCAGAGCACCACATCTACAAGCAAGAGTGGGACCAAGCATCTTTTTTGCATACCCAGCCATCTCAGTGTATGAGACAAAACAGAAGAATTTAAACACCGATCAAATTCACAATTTCACCAACACCCATGTGTTTCAGCTAAAATCCTGACACTGACTTGGAAGACAGATTTTACATTTGCAGTCCTTCTCCCTCAGACTTCATCTCCTCTGCCTTTATGACAGCACTGTGAATTTCACCTTCAACTCCCAGGAATTCATTCCTAAATAAATGGTTAATTGAGAGACACATGCAAGTCTCATTACTACGATGTTCCAAACCCAGTTCCAAGACATTGCACGTTGCAAAAGCCAAGTTAAAAATTAAGGCAATTTTAGTTACATGAGCAAACAATTCTTTCAGCCAATTCAAGCTACTGAAGACAGCTTGTTAGATGGCCTTAACACACAAAAGAACAATTTTGATTTCCCAAGTGGAAATCTTAGAAACCAAGTTTCAGCACAAAAATGTTTTATTAGCAAACTGTGTTAACCCCTAAATTCAAAGACAGTGATATAATAATGACAATATTAGCATACAATGAAAATAGTATTAACTTACTGAGACAAGAAAAATACAATCTATTTCATTTTCTAGAGGCTCCTACATAAAAGTGAAAAATAGATCAGTATCAGTAACATCCTGCATCTGCTACTGAGCACGAAGTCGATTCCGTAAGGATTTCTGCCAGTGTTTCATCACTCAGCACTGCCTGGGATCTTCAAATGTTTTTATGCTGGCATAGAAAGTTGAGTGAAACACGTACCAAATAAAATTCCTAAATATATATAAAGCCAGCTTTATAAAGATGGGTAAATCTGTACAGTAATTTAAAAGCACATGAAATAACTGCGTCTGTAACTTGGTCACTGCAATTACATTTAAGATAGTAGCATTGACTATAATTATCTTTCCATATAAATCGAGATGTCAAAGCCATTGTTATAGAATCTCTGCTATAATTCAGCACTTACTGTCTTCCCCTTGTATGACATAAGTTTTAAAGGCAGGCCATTCCAAATACCAAGAGAGAGAGATCGCTTATCCCAGTGGAAAAAGTCTTTTCCAGAGGTGAAGTTTCAAAAGTTCACAGCTGAATCCTCAACTGTAACTAATCATTGCATCTTTCCTGCTTCTTTTTCCCCCCCTCAGGTTACGAAACAATGTATCTGGACCACTTCACTTTCAGATGGATTCGGAGAGCTCTTTACTATTCAAGTACTATGCAAAAGCCCCTTATAAAGAATAACAGTAATGAATAAGAAACCCTAAAGGGTACAAATATAAGGAAATAAGTTACAATGAACATTGAAAAGCCTTGTGTGCTGGAAAACCAGTAAATTACTTCCCACAATTGAATTCCCTCTTCAGCTCTCCTTTTACGCCACGGTGGGAGCTCCTCTCAGGCTTTCAGGCCAAGCAGCAGTCCATGCCAGAGAATTTAGTCCTGCGCGGTGCTAAGCACCTGTTTCAGAAACAGCAGTGATCACTTTACAAGATCAATGCTGCAGTGCCAGCAAGGATTTTTTTAAAATTGTTACAATGTCAAGCAACATGAGCTGGGTACGTGAGTCACTTTTGTCATTCCAGTCTCACAACAGATTACACAGAGATGTTTTCCAACAAAACAATTTGTCATTATCTCCAGAGTTCAGACAACCTCGTTGTGGATTTTCATGAACTATAGTAGGAAATTATAAGTATCTGGTTAGCAAAAATCTAATTTAATAAATACAGTGAATGCAAGAGCTGGTTCAAGTTTACAGGACTACTTAATTTGTAGACTGTAGTAGATCACAAGTCCAGCTTAATACGATTGTCCTATTACTACTAGTGTCCTCAAATACATTCAGGTCTATTGCGTGCTTTTTCTTATAAGCACTGCAGAGTATCTCTTTATAATTTTACATCTCAACCCTAAAATCATTTTATGGACCTACTATTTTGAGGTCATTTTTACAGCCATATGTCATATTTGCTAGTAAAATTTCTAAACTGACCAGCATTCAGTGTGCTGGAGAGTAAAATTTCATTAAGACTGCTTTTACAATGGACAGAAAATTGAGTTTCAGGCATGAACCCCAAAATATTTCAGAATATTTGATGAGTTATCAATGAGGACACTCCTCCATATATTCTTTCTTTTCTAAAGTACAGGCATAAAATTAGAAGCACCTTTTTTTAACTGCTCGTAGTGATTATTCACAATAGAGACCAACACAGTGAAGTACATTAGACTAGCAAAAGTTTTTAATAAATTTTCCTACCTTATCTGCCATTATCATGGAGGCCCCACCATGAATTCCAAGAATTGGAATAGAAGTCTGAGATGAAATAAAATCCAAAATCTGCGCTACTGCCTCCTGATCAGTATCATCTCCAAAAACCACTCCATGGATCTTGGTGCCTGACATCAAGTCGCAAACATGCGTTATGATGCTCTTAGGATCAGTCTGGTTCACCAGAAGGGTCACTACATTGACATCAACAGTCAGGTCTGCTGACATTTCCCTGGTCCAGAGAGCTCTGATATCTCTCTCTGTGATATACTTGGTCCTTCCCAGAATCACTGCAATGTTCAGGATGGGATAACTTTTCTCCGCTCCACGAACAAGATCCAAAGGCGCCAGAAGAGCTTGGAGTACCAGGAGAGCACAGCCAATTTTCCTCATCTTTGCCAGCTTTATCCCCTGTAAAAGTGATCACATTGTATGAGAAAAACAACAGAGAGGAAAAAAATATATACTGTGTATCTCCAATGAAGGTTTTAAACAGAAAGCTTCCGGACACAATGCAAACTTTAGCAGCTTTTTATAATACATTCTTCACCTTAGTTTCAATGCAAGCCTCTCATATCCCCTCAGAAAGTTGGCTTGCCAATGACGGTATTAGAGCTGGTCTCCCGCAAGCCAGGCAAAAACTGTAGCACAAGTTCAGAGGAAAGACCCATTAAAATTCTTCCTGGACGGCCAAGAAAATTAAAATGACTGACGTAATTTAAAAAAGACATTAGCATCCTTCTCTTTGACGTTGCCGTCCTAAAACAGGTAAAACACAGAAATCTATTTTCCTTTGTCCTGAATGTCTATTTAAAATTTAGTCACAGTCTAACAGGAAGAGGTGCTTTAGCTCAAAATGAGAGAAGCGAGCCAGGGGTCTGCTGGAAACCCCAGTCCATATACTCCATACATCTCACAGCATCCCAGAACCACGCCGGTTTATTTCTGAAGGTCTCTCCTAGACAGCTGCTGCTCAAGCACAGTCTACTGCATTTCTGGAACAGATTCAGAAGCACAATATTCTATCTTAATTCTTCTCCCTCCTCTTAACGCGGCATTCACTTGAGCATCTCAGAACTGCTGATCTCAGACACAAAGTTGTCACTGGTGTTGAAGGGGAGGGTGTTCCATAAATGAGCATCACTGCATTGGTTTACTTCATGTCTTCACTGAATCTCTGTAGGGGGCTGAATATAGACAGAGTAGGACGGGGAGAGAGATGAGCCATAGAAGTGATCTGAACTATCTGAAGGAGGGAGAAGAGGCAGAGCAGGTCTGACTCTGCAAGATCTCCGTTTCTGTGCCCCGAGGGATTTCCACCCCCATAACTGGCTCTCTGCTAGCTGCAAGAAGGGAGTCCCTGTGCCACATAAAGCCAAGCTTGTTGCAAAGCGTCACACAGAAAACACTAGCAAGGCTGTCCAATCAGGGGTGGCATTTTTCAGATCTCCCTTCTCGTCCTGCCAGCCCTATCTCCACCATCAACCAGAATCATCTGCCGCTGAAACACACACCAAGACAAGGGCTTGCTGCATCATCACCTCCTTTCGGGGCTGACAAGGAGATGAGCGCTTGAGAGACCGTTTAACCGCACCTCGGTGCCACCGTGCTCCCTAAGTCGTTGCGCTGCGGGCCAGATTCCCACCGCTGCAGCACCAGAGGCGGCACGGGAAGCGGTAGAAATAAACAAACCTAGCCGCCCGCAGCCGCGGAGCCGCTTCGGCTTCCTTCAGACCCCAGGAAATAACCGGTATAATAATAACCACCGCGCACACAGCCCCTCTTTGCCCGCCACGGGCCCGGTTCGCTCCCCGTCGCTAACCGCACCGCACCGGGGAGCGCCCCCGGCTCCCCCGGCCGCGCCGCGGCGCGATGGCGCCCCCTGGCGGCCGCGCGGCGCCGTCCCACGTACCCAGCGCCTCAGGAGACGGAGCGGCGGCGGGTGCCGGTGGTGCCGGTGGTGCCGGTGGTGCCGGTGGTGCCGGTGGTGGTGCAGGGCATGCCGCGGCCGCGGGCATGTCGCGCCCCTCGGTGCCCGGGCTCAGGGGCGGCCTCCGCGCCGCTGGCCGCACGCGTGATCCCCGCCGCAGCCTGCGAGAGACATCGCATCCCGGGAGGGCAGCTAGGCGGACGGGGAGACAGGCAAAGGGGGGCTGGACGGGGAGGGGGGGAACGGGACAACGAGGGGGAGAAGAGAAGACGATGAAAAGCCGTTAGTCCGGTTGCAGATTTGACAGGGGGGGGGAAATATATTTCCATCTCATGTGGCACGCGAACCGAAATAAAGTGGCTAGACTCAAAAGTTCCCTCCCCTTCACTTAGGAAAGAGCTTAAATTTATTCCTAACAGCAGCGCCCGTGAGCCCCCAGCCGTCCGGGAAACGTCCCTCAGCCTATCCAGGTCAGGAAAATCCTGGGCTCCCAACTGCCCGTTTGCTTCCAAGAGAAATGCACGGGTTCGAGCTCTAAGGGAAGAGACGTCCAACCTGGAAAGAGCAGCTAGAAGCAAACTAATTCACATGATCAAGGGCAGGAGTTTTCTTGACAGGTTCAAAACAAGCTTAATCTGGAAAACAGCTAAATCGGTGTGGGATAAAGCTCTTTTTGATCTTGTAAGGGAACAGCTTCATTCTCAATTTCTCATAAGCAAACCCAGGGAGACACATTCTAGCAGATCCCTCCACGAAAAGCTCGGATCGCTTTGATTTTTCATTCGCTATTTCCAGTAAATATGCATAAGGAGACTTCTTCAAGCAGCCCCAGTTAAATGTAGGGCGCTGGCGCGTCAGGCAAAGGCAACCGGCATTCCCTAACCGGTCCTCGGTGCTGACTAGAAACTAAGAGCCAAGCATCGAACCGCCAGAGCCGGCAGCGCTGACATCCCTGCGCGGCACCCGCTGCCTCCGAGCCCCTTCCCAACTACTAGGCGCGTATTAGTGCTCGCCACAAAGGCAATACTTACTGCATTCTCCCTCCCCATAGTTCCAGTCTAAAGATCCTCAAAGTCATTTCAGTAGATTCCTTTGCAAACAACGAAGTGGAAAATAGGTCCCTCAATGCCTGGGTTTCATCCTGCAACTTGTTCCCACCGCAGTAAATACAAGCCCGGCAGCTCTTTATCGCTTGAAATCCCGCATGATCAAGTTTTAGCAGAGCCGTTGCAACTGAGATTTGCTCTTTACTTTTGGCAGGAGGCATTTACGTGTCTTCATCTTTTTTTCTTCTTTTTTTCCTCTCCCCCCCCCCCCCTTTTTTTTTTCTTGGGTTTTTTGTTTGGGTTTTTTTTGCTGTTTAAAGGGCAATTGCAATATTGCTGCAGCAGTTCCCCAGGAGGGCAGCCTCGGAGCCCCCGCGCTCCTCTCGGCTTCTTGGAAGCGGCGGGGACTGGCAGCGCCGGTTCCTGAAGGTGCGGCGGGATCCACCCGGCTGCCGCCGCGCGGGGGGGGCCGCCTGCGCGCCGCGGCGGGCTGCGCGCCGGCCCGCTCCCCTCCGCTCCCCTCCGCTCCCCTCCGCTCCGCTCCGCCGCCCCCGGCACCGCCGCCCTTGCAGGGGCGAAGCGCACGGGCGCCTTTGTCGAACCGAGGCGAATCGCGGCTACTTTGAAGGCTGCCCCCGCCGCTTCTGCTTCCACAGGCACCAGCGAATGAGTCAGAGCCAGGCAATCGGGGGAGGGGGTGTCAGATCTGGGGCAACAGTGAAAACACCGGGTTTGGGGCAGAAGAGCGGCAAACTCGAGCACTCTTCCCACGTTAACAGCCCCAGCGAAAGGTTGGTAGCCCGGGAAACCCCGGAGTGTTCTCCTTTCCCTTCACGCAGGGGCTGTCAACCAGAAATCCCTGCCGTGGGGCTCAGGGGATTGAGCGTGGAACGGCAGCTTCCACGCTAAAAGCAGCCCTAAAAGCTCCAGACCGCAGCCAAACATCGCAAAAATGCTCTGTAGAAGTTGGCTCCATCTGGGTATCCCCGCCGCTCCATCCCCCGTTTCAAAGCATTGTGCCCGTTTCTCCACCGCCCGCTCGCCCAGCACAGCCCTGGTGTCAGACCCACCTGGCTGTTGAGCAGCTCTTTCCTCCTTGCCCAGGCCACACACCACCACTACCTTCCTCCGCCGCACACTACCGCACCTCCTCCCTCGCACCATTGCTCTTCTGCTTTCCCCTTTCCACCATCCTGCTCCAGCTGCCACAACTTATTTGGTTTTGCACGAATGAATATACCAGCTAACTACCACATAGGTAATGTCTTCTTTTGTGCTCCATCCTTTACAATCATATGTATTTCTACGCTGAATACTTCAGAATGAGGCCAATCCACGCATTTTGACAGACCCGCTCAACAAGGCACCTATACCAGAGGAAACCTTTGGGTTCAAATAGGATAACGCCAAGTGTCCACTCACTGAAGTTTGCTTTTCAGCACATTAAGGCACAGAATACCTAGAACTCACTCCCAAAGACACTTAACAATGCATCAGTTTTACTGCTCTTGACAGTCTTTTCGTAAATTCTCCAATAGGTCTATGCCTTTTTTTTTTCCTCTCCTTTGAAAGATCTCATCTCCTAACTTATTTAGGAGATTACTTCCTTAGACATTGCATTAGTCTTTCTAAGCAAAGCACTTAAGCAGCTACAACTGTGCTTTTTCTGTATTTTTTTAAGTTTGATGTTTTAATGCATCTTTGCATTTCAGCCTTGATGCACACTTTTCTCCTGTAAATATTACAGCAATGTTTGTCACGGTTACTGGAGATGAGGTTGCATCTTCATCCTTGTTTAAGGGTTATCTCAGTGTTATCATTCAGCAGATTTACTGAAACAGCAGCAAAACCAGGGATTCAAGATCCTCAAACGCAAGTGAAATTCACAATGGCGAAAAAAATGTGGCTCTAATTAGCATATATTTAACATATTAAAAGTGACATGGTGCCTTTGGAAAATACTTAGTACACAATATGCTGTGTACAATACATTGAATTTAATGGTTTGAAAGACCAATACAAGAAACAGACAAGTTTTCCAACTTCAACAGAGCTATATGATTTTCATTAACCTAAATTTACACATATTTTAGCATTATTTCAAATATTTTTCCTCAATTACTCTTGTAAATGTTTGTGAAATATCACATTACAACTTAGTTCAAATTAATTTACAAATTAGAATTAAAATAACACATATTAATTTGCCCAAACACATTGGGACCAATCTTGGCAGTACATATGCAGTCTTCCCAAAAGCCTCACCGAATTCAAGCAGATTACTACCTACAGAGTTGAGTAAATGCTGCAAAATTAGACTGCTATTTTAATAGACATCCGTAGTACATTTCTAGGTATATTTGCACAGTTTAATTTAACATTAAAGAGAAGAGCTGCAAACATGGTAAGAAATCAGCTTCACTCAGCAGAAACAAGAAAACAAAATTTGCATTTAAGTGTCTTCAACTTACCCTTGTAATTTGTGTGTAAAAGGGGAACACTCACTTCAAAAGCAGTGTAACAAACACTAACATCCCTGCACTTGGGAGATTAAGTTACAAATTTAGTGTTTTCATGGAGAACATTTATTCTGAAAGGCAGATGGATTGATACATAAGCAATTGCCTTCTCCACACAAACAGCTGCGCACTCATCTAAAAGAAGTTACAACATAACTTCAAGAAGTTTGGAATCCCGCAGTTCTGAGGATATTTTCCACCTGGGGTTTCCCTACCTCCTGCCTGCTACATAAACCTGTATTTAAAGGTCAGAAACTTTCTTCTTACTCAGTCCCTTCCAACGGAACATTAAATTACAAAAAAGGTTTCTTTTTTCTGAAAATTACCTGTTGCAGAGTACACTTTTCCACAGAAACAAGCAGCCAAATTATCAGGTAGAAGAAATGTTTCCAAAGGAGGCAGGGGAGGTAGTGGGGTCTAATGGTCTGGCACAAGGCGGATTTCTGTCTCTGTTGCTGACTCATTAGTGACACTCTGTCTGTTACTTTCTCTCCATTTACTTTACTGTACCAGCTGTAAAATGCTTACCTCACATGTTAGACAGCTAAATTAAAAGACAGATTTAAGCCCCAGATTCAGGAAAACAGCTCCATCATTTTCCTCTTGCTCTTAGAAAGAGCAGTGTTAAGTAAGTTAAGTACAATAACCCTTTCTAAAAAGAATTTGTTCTCATGCAATGACACCAAAGTTAGCCAAGAAAAATACTTCAACACATTAGGTACCAAATTATTGCCACTCTATTTTCAATAGACGTAGTCTTTGTTGCAAAAGTTTAAGCCATGATTCAAGAGATGTCTAAAAGAAATTGCAGATCTACTCAGTAATCTTTGCTATAACGGAAACACCATTACACAAGACTTCCTATGTTTTGTGAAACAAAATGGTAACGAGAGATTACAGGTAACTGGCTAGGTTAAGGGAGAGCGGCTTACTTAGAATTCATTCCAACTTTAAATGTGTTTCTAGTTCCAGCAATAAACTCCTCTTACATTTAGGGAATATTGCTATAACCTGTAAAAATATATTTACGTGCATCTTATCTGCCACAAATACCCGAATTTCATCTACCCTGAGAAAACTCTCCAGCAAGAATCGAAAGCGACATTGATGCAGAGTCGTTTTTCAGTACCGCACAGGATCAAGTCTGAAATGAAACCACTTGGCTCAACAAAACCTTAATGCATAGCAAACAAGGATACAGTAACATAAACTTACTCTTGGGGAGCAACAAAGTTACATACGTGCTAAATAAACCCAAAGTAAAAATGGGAATTGTTTTCAAACTTACTAAAACGTTTGGTCACAGATGGCCCTCTTATTGAAAACTGGCATAGCTCCTCATTTGGCAGTGTCCTTTCTTGCACAATTTACCAAGCCATGCATGAAATGATGGCCTTAAGCTACTCTCAGTTTTGCAAAGGACATGAGCTGGCTGCCTCGGAAAAAAAGGAGGCAGCATCACTGAATGGAGCTTGAGGCTGTTAGAGCACTCTAGCTTCTCTGCAAACAACCCCCAGCAGGGAAGGAACAGCCCAGGGACAGTTCAGCCAGAGTTCCTCCTTCCCACCTCACCTCTAATTATCAGAATTATTCAAGATTCACCAGGATCGTGTCTTTGCCTCTTTTGTAATCAATTTCCCATATCAAATTAATCTTTTGCTTTATTTCCAAACTCTGCTACACAGTTCCCAAGAAGAATTCTCTTTCTCTCAGAAATCACCAAATTAGTCAAATCTAACTCTTAGGGTCAAGCCAGAATTTCACCATGAACTCTGTACTTTTTAATTAAAGCTGCTCTATTAACAAAGAAATCTGTGTCACAGCAATGCGATCCTGTGAAGACTGTCAGTAACAATCCCATTACGCATCCAACCACCTGCACAAGGTCTGGGCTTCAGGGAATTGAATCAGGTTTAAATACCTCGTTTAAGACCGCTTCTCTTCTTCCCTCCTTGTTCTCCTCCCAATCAGAAATTGTGAAATACCAGTATATTTCTAATAAAATCTTCTAGGAACACCCAAGAAAAAAACCCGACTACTGCATAGCCAGTACAGCTTGTTCATTAATACCTAGAACAGTAGAGGAGCAGTCAAAAATTGCCATTATTTATTTAGGGCCAAAATATGATTTCCTAATCCTCACTGAATTCAGTAGAAGTGACAAGCCTTTATGAATCAGAATTTTTTAAAATACTATTTTAAGTCTTCTTTTCACTCACCCCCGGAACCATATAAATCTGTCTCTTCTGTATCTATTTCTGGACAGCATGATGGGCCTCCTAGCCAAATGGTTACTAGCTTGTATTAGTCTATCTAAAGGATGCTCAGATTCTTGAAGTGTATAATGACAGGAGCAGTTTTGCTCTTGCCTTACATGGAACATTCTCTGTGTCTCCACATTCAAGACTGTCTACGTTTATACAGATTCTATACACCTTAAAAAGCCCCTATGTATATAGCTGATGTATATTTTCAAAAGTTTTACCAAAAAATTAAGTCAGAGATTACTATCATTCTGATCTTTTGAGGAAACAAGACAGTTCTAAAGCCTAGCCCCTTGAATAAGTACACATGTTAGGTATTCAAGGAGCTGGACAGACTTATTAGGTTTGAAAATATTAATCAGAAAAATATCTTATGAATCTTGAAGACAGGTGAGCTACTAGTCTTACCAAAATTAGTATTACTTGTAAAACAAACTTTCATGGAATATCCTGAAGTTATTTCACTTAAAATTTGATTCAGCACAAAGAAAATTACCACTTATGACTGATAAGAGACAGCAGCGACCTCTTACACATTGTTCATTGGTGGTACTTGTTTGCTAAAAGAAAGCTGTACCGAGTGGGAAGCACCAAGATGCCTACACTGCATCTGCTTCTCAGTGCTTCACTAAGCAAATTTTTACTCAGGGAGTTGAGACTTTTCTAGATCCAGAAAATCAAGTTTAGTAAAGGTCAATGGAAGCTTCTTATCAACACAAAGTTACCTCAGCTCTTGCTGGAAGATATTTTTAAGATGAGTAGTATTTTGCTCCTTGCATCCAACCTGTTTCTCGACTGTAGGCACTATCTCTATTAAAACTAGGTGCTAAAGGCTTATGAGACATCTGAGCCAGTAGGAATAGATCCAAGATAGAAAAATTCCCCTTGGACTTAAATTACAGTTCCACATGATGAGTCAGAGCCTTCTGTTACCTATTTCTGCCATACATGTTACATGGATTTTGTTCATACACAGGAATGCTATAGAGCCACTTGAGTATTAGTTTTCTTTAAAGTGCAATTGTCATGGTTCTTCTAGGTTCTGTATTTAGTCTGGTCTTGCTCCAGTCTAAGTAACCCCATTCCTTGCTTCCTACAGAAATGAAGCCTCTTGCTTTTCCCTGCCCAAGGAGAATTCTAGGCTGCAGTACTCTCTACACCAACTGTCATTATTAGTAGATCTAATTAGTTTCATTCTATTACATTTTCAAACCTTGCATGGCTTAATCTCACTGGTGGGAACAATGAGTAAGACAAAGGGGCTTTAAATAAAATAACATGTTAAAACACATTTGTATCCTACCTAAAATGCAGGTTTAGCTTACCCAGATGACCACATTTCTAGGAACTGATATCCAAATCAATTATTCCTATAGTTCTGGAATCTTCCCCAAGAAAAGAAAACGCTATTTCACCTACCTCTAAATTTTTGTTTGACTGACAGTAGCTCTTAAGCCTGAAAGAACTGGCTTCTGCTTCTTATGACAGGGGAGGTCAAGCTGGATGGAAGAAGGAAGGATTCGAGGAATTTTTCCAAGTTGCTAGAAATACAGGATTTGCCTGCTCTCTTGCCTACCTGCAAGATAACTCATATGGAATTAACCCTTAGGAGAAGACATGGTTTTTGCTTCTGGTGGTTTCCATACTGCCAAAAGTTACAGGTTTAAATAGGCCTTTTCCCAGAAAAGTTACTGTTGACAATCCTATTCTTTCCTCCTCCCCTGCCCTAAGGGGATCAAAAAAACAATTCATTCCTGTATGAATTCTGCAAAGAGAGGTCAAGGACTGTACAGGCTCATTTCTAGCTTTTATACATCATTACTTCTAAATCTCAAAGGTCACACGATTGCTTTAAACACTTGACTGGAGATGGGAAGCTCCTAGTTCTCCAGGTGTCACACAATACAGTTCTAAGTTGCTTTGAAAATGAAGTCAAGTTCAGAGGTTGAGATTTATGTGAATCCTATACTTGGGAGCCTCAGTTAGACCAGGGAGGATACTGCTGACTACAGACTTTGCTTGCAATATTGCTACAATCTGATCCTTCCAAGCTGGTTGAGTGTTCAAGACAGTTCTGTTCACATTCAATGACATAAATCACTTGCACAAAGATCTGTGTTGTTTTGTTGTTTTCATATTTGAACATAAATGCCCAAATGCATTTTATATTTAAAATACACATAGGTGCATCCTTTCTGATAAACTTTATCATGATAGCCACTAAGAAATACAGAAAATGAAAGCAAAACAAAAGTATTTTTTTCCAAATAAGGAGCCTTCTATGATTTACTGGAATGACTTCATGATGATGACCTTATTATAGCAAGTTAAATGGATATGAATGAAAGCTATGCTTACATTACTGACATTCTTTAAATTGAGCTCAAATGCTCTTTGAAATACCATCTGCTAAACAATAGCACTGATATATCAACACAAGTATTAAACTTCTTTTTAAACTCATAAGATAGACTCAAGTATATGCTCAAGTATATATTTTAACTCTAAATATCCTCAGTTTTGTTTTACCTGACCATCTATATACTGTGCCCACATTCAATGACATTAACACACATGCAGGGTTGGTTTGTTTGTGGGTTTTGTTTAGGTAACAATTACATATAAGGAATCATCTAGACAAATATAAACATCTGAGGGCATTTCACCAACCTATCAAAAAAATTGGTCCCAGACCCACTTTCTGGAATTAATATACAATTGCTTCATTTTTATAAGCCAATTAACTGGAATCTTGCTTGGCAGACAGTTGTATGCTATCTACTCTCACACAACTATTTCTGTTCCCACCAGTCCTTTCTATAACACAGATTCCAAAATAACTGTGATATGTAGGAACAAGAATGTTTTTCTAGTTTAAGCCTGCCAGATCTTATCTTTCGTCTGCAAAAATCAGGCAGATTTCTTGCTTTCTTGATTTTAGCCAGAAACCCAAAATGCTGGAAGATGATAACCAAAAAGATAATACTTTCTTCTTAGACCGTCTTGCTAAGTGGGGAACAATGCGTTCTTCCAAGGTATGGAACAGTGGTCAAGGTTTCATGAGCTACTCCACCTATATTTACCTTGTATTGTGTTTATCTTTACACACTTGATTAGATTCCCATATCAAAATCCACAGAACATGTGAGCATTTGCAGGAGAAATAGCATGTGCTTCTACAGTATCCCAAGTTAAAGATACTTAATATAAAACAGCTATATTCTTTAAGAAAATTAGAAACACATTGGGTTTATATTCACTGCTATGCAAGTATTAAAGTAATAACTGCTTGACCTCACTGATCTCACTGTTGTCCTAGCCCATCAGAGATTTATTTCATGGTTCCAAGTTCTCCTTGATACAAGTCTGAAAAACTTTAAAACAACATACTTTTTTACCAATTGACTTTTCGTCTTTGCTGGTTATCAACATTTATCCTCGAATGCAGGTGTAAGAGAGCTGTTCATCCTAGACAAACACTTCAAGGTTCAAAAACAAAATGAAAAATAGACTCCATGTTTAGGCTTTAGGAGATTTTCCACCCTTTGTTTTTACCCCAGTTGAACAAAATTATCTTTCTAATAACACTAATTCCTAGACTGGCTGTCTACTCCAGGAGTGAATTATAAAGTTGATAGAGGAAATTTTCCCCCAATAACCCCATCTGGGGGATGGGACAGGGACATCTTAATGCTCTGAAGTAGCAGTGGGCTCAGTTTTTAAAAACTGGAGGCATGGAGTGGGGTTTAAGCAATTCATTTTAACCCTTCATTATTTTGAAAATGTCATCCTACCATTTACAAGGGTTTGTTTGATGTCTTTTACCTTCTTCAAACCTTTATCAGCTCCACTAGCCATTAGCATGTATACATGCATAAGGACAGATTTACAGATGTTCATCTTACCTCATCTAGAACATCTGCTTCACTTATTCGAGTTGCTTTGCCCTTGCTAACATGGCATTTGAAACATGCTCAGTTGACATAATTCCCCAATGTTGACAATTCTGAGAGCTCTGATGTTTGGCATAACCAGTTGCTCTAGATGTATTGTCATCAAAAAAATTACACAGGCACTCAGAAAGTTAAACATAGTACTTACAAGAGCAATGTTATTGAAGAGAATACAGGAGGATGGAGAGGAAGATGTTCCAGAATGAAAGTTTTTAATATAAGTGACAAGTACAAGTTCAAAGTAACAGGGAAGAGACTTTCAACATGCTTTCTAAAGTAAGCCAAGCATCCTGTTTTTCACCTACTACCCTTCTAAGTGATACACTTCCACTCTTCCCTTCATCATCAGCCGCACCAATTTCAGTGTTTTTAGATTATGCCAGACAAATACAGAAATGTCATAAACATTCTAACATCTTGCACTGTAACTTCAAACCACTGTCACTTCTTGCCACACTGAAGTGGTGCCTTAAGCCTGCACTTTCTCTCTGGTTTCTTGTTCCTCAGAGGATTATTAGATCTTATATCTTAACTACTCTACAACAAAGTGAATATTGTCATCTGTGTATCTATGTAGAAGGATAACCAAATTTAACTTCAAATTTAAAAAATTACAACCTTCCACTCATTCCTCCATACACCTTATTAGCAAGTATATTAGCTAAGAGAAGCAATGAAATCCTGAAGACCATCTGACTATCTTTGTGCAATAAGTCACCTTCCCAGAGCAAGGTAAGAGATAGATTTGACTTCTATTACATCTCCTTTTTTAAAGTCTGGAGTCAGTTTGAAAATCACAAAACAGAGCAATGTATATGACAATACAGAACACCAATAATTAGTGTACAATTGATTAAGATAGTAGCCAAGAAAACTTTTTTTTTCCCTTCAAGAACAACATAGAATTTTGACCCAGAAGAGATGTCCTCCAAGAATCTTAGTGAGGCATATTCTGAAGAAAAAATCTACTCTGCTATCTTCTTAATGACAGAGACTTTTGGATCCTTAAGAGATCACCTAAATAACCCATATACAAAACTGCTATGTGTTTACTATTTCAAAATACATCTTTTCATGCACACAGTACAATGTATATACTGTAAATATATCACATCACGTCAGGCAAGATTTCTGAATAACTTGGACAATTTTTATTTTCTCCAACCAATCATAATAGGTCCATGAAGGTTTGGTACTTTCAACGCATGTTAAGCTTTTATATTTCTTTATTCTTACAAGCTTTGAGATAATCTGCTTCTTACCTTGATTTAATCATATGCTGTCTGCAAGTTGTTAACTCAATGTAGTGGAGCAGTTGCAGGTCCAATGCCTTCACAGGTACAATAGCACTTTTGTAAACAAAAGTGTATTTTGCTCCTTGAAGTTCAATTAACTGCTGAGTTAAACCTCATCTCAAGATGAAAAATTAAGGCACTTAGACTGCTCAGAGAGAAGAGCATGGGCAGGAATAAAGTTCAGTTTCTAGGGATAAGCGAATAGTATTTTCTCATTCAGGCTGTTTTCCAAATAAGTTAATTTTTTAAGTATGAAGAACAAATACACACTTGATCTGACAAATCAGCACAGATCCAGAACCTCTGATTTTATATATAGATCCACAAAAGACACTGCCTTATGATAGGAGGGAGCATTAAGTCAAAATTCTAACTGAACTTATAAACATTATAGTATGAAACACGCAATTTCTAAAAGAAAGACTAAAAAGGTAATCAATCATTTTTTCTCCAAAGAGCAAGTGATTAAATATCTATAAATTCAGTAGGTAATTTACTGCAAAACTGCACCGAGGGGATTGCTGCAGAAGGAAATTTTTTCCCTCATATTTCTTATATTCAAATTATTTTTTGTGTGTTCCTGTAGAAGAGGGCTATAGGTCATAATAACCTGATTTACCATTTAAAATAAGGTCTGACCCGACAGTTGTTCACTTGTCCCAAGATGCAGCCTATACAGCCATATCTCAACAAATCATGCCCTGCTGCAGCTAAATAAACACACTAACAAGTGCCACACAAAGATGCGTTCTAGTGACTACAGACAATGCTGAGAGCCCACCACATCTCATCTTCAAGAAGCACATGCAGACTGAAACAGATTGTATATGTATCGCCTTTGGAGCATGCGATTGTTAATCTAAGTACATGAAATCACGTCTATTTTTAGTATCAAGTATGTCACTGTATAAAATGCTCCTCTTGAAATGTCATACGCTCAGAATAATTTACTTCATTCACAAGGGCTTCTGAATAGTTAAAGCTCTGGCTAAATCCCAAAATTCTACTATAACTACTCTTATCAAGCTGAACAGCATCCCAGTGTTCGACGTCCCTCTGAGAAAAGGAAAGGGAACAGCAGGGTATAATACACTACTTAAAATGGATGGAAAGATGGTCTAAAAGTCAAAGGACATTAGAACTACTCAAGGAGACAAGGAGCAACTCCATATGTTGTCTTGAATGGCAATTACCTAACAAATGCTGCATGTCACCGGAGTACAGCAGTCTTGCATAAGCACAAAGTAACCGCATGCTTCACATTGTTCTATAGGAGAGGTAAACTTAGAACATGAAAACAGCTATTTCAGCAGTTACCATGTCTTCCAACTGCAGCAGAATAATGACTAAGCTTGTTAAAACTGTGTACTGTTCAGGCTGCTTGTAGAGTCATTGGTACTAATTCCACCCAGTGAGAACTCCTCTGTTCCTATGTGGTGTGAATGCCAGTCTTCAAGTTTCTCACACTTTTGCAGGCAGCAGTGAAATGATGTTTTGAAAGCTTAAATTGTGATCAAACCAAATGCTTAAAATTGTCTCAGACTAGGTTTAAAATCCAGGCCTGCAACTGTACTGCATTTTGCTCAGCTGGATCTAGAAGACTCTAGTCCATAAAGCTTCCTGGTTGGACGCCTCATTGTAATTCCTGTTGCACAAGCTAAGGAAAAATTTCTCTGTGGTTCTGTTCAACTGTCCAAAAAGTCAAGTCCAGAATGATATTAAACATATGATTGGGGCATATTTGCTCTCAGAGCAAAATTCTAGCCACTGTGTAGAAGAACTCCCCCAGCCTATACTAATATTTACAGAGTATCAGTTGGACAGAACACCGAGTAAAACTGTTGATTCTAGTCAACTGCATTGTTTTGCAAAATAAAGTCTATCCTACATGTAACAGCCCAAAGTTAATGTTCAGCATAAGCAATTTATTTTAGTTTGTTTCTGCATGGAAACTACATTCAAAACTGGGTTGAATATTTCCAGTGCACAGCTATATTTATATTGTTTACACAAAAACTGTTTGAGAAGCTATCCACATACTGTCCACACCAAATTACTTTGTCAAGGTATGATCTGTAACTACTCTTGAGTCGTTAGTATGCAGCCGTGATTACTTAGTAGGCTTCTAACCACAGGAAAGGAAAACAAATCATGTAACCTCGTGCTGATTTAAAAATTGTTACTGGTGTAATATGATGTAAACTGACAATGCATTGCAGTTCCAGCACTGCATTGCATCAGAGGTGAAACAAGCAGGCAAAGAAACAGATAGAGCTAAGAATAGCACATTTAACTCTTCAGAGATGGTCACAACACATAGCAAAAGCAAACATAAATTAGTCATAGAATAGCTAGCATTGAAGAAATCTCCTCATTTAGGTCTTCACTAGACTAATCTGCTCAGGGCATGGTAACATTTACAGAAAATAACAAGCATGCAGTCACAGCATGTGTGCATGTGAAGTGCCTTCAAGTACTCTGGAGTATACACACAAGCACAGCTTATTACAGATGATGCTTCCCTTCTTCCCTGACCCTGGTAAAAAAGAAGTCTCAAAACCTTTCTGAATAGAGACCAATATTTCAGTTCACTGCCTGGAGATTTGAGGGGTTTTTCTTCGTCAAATGCAGCACTGGGATTGCTTTACTTCTCCTGATGCTCTTCTAATCAGTTTGTGAAGGCTCTGGGCATCTAATCCGACCCTGGTCATCTATTTAAGAGCATGCCAAGTTTGTAAGTGGAACCATAGCTTCTTTCCCTCTAAAACTTTACAGCTACATTGCTGCCATAGCCTGCCTGGAAATGTCTGGAGGGGAAAAAACAAAGGACATAAAGCAGATACCACTCTCTTTATATCCCTTTTCCCCTCCTCTACACAAACGCAGAGTTCAGATCAGATTATTCAGGTTTTGGCTGCCATCGCCAAGTCATAACTGAGTTTGTACTTTCATTCCACTATGTAAGTTTTAAATTCGGGTGTTTTTTCCTTTATGAGATTTTGAAGAAGGCTTGAAAAGGAACCTAAGGTATAGCCAAACCAAGCTGGGTCTCACTGAAGCATAGGCTTCAACTATTTCACAACTTTTTGTGAAGTGTTAGTATCATCATTTGCGAAGAACCAACTCTGTCTGCTTTGTATTCCAGGACAGACAGAAGTATGGTTTTACCAACCACTTTTATCCCAACATTCACCCCCTACTTCAGCACTGGGATCATGGAGTCACTTCAGTCTGTACCTCAGTCCCGACTATTCCCACCACTTTAAATAGGTGAAAAGGCACTAAATGAAAGGGAAAAAGATGCTGCAGCACAGCCAGGAACCTAACCTGCTTATAGATCCTAACTCTTCCACATCACATTCTTCTCTTCTAAGCATACTAGCATTTCTGTACATGTAATCATTGTGAGACTGTCGTGGTTTAACCCCAGGCAGCAACTAAGCACCACGCAGCCACTCAGTCACTCCCCCCCACCCAGTGGGATGGGGGAGAAAATCGGGAAAAGAAGCAAAACCCACGGGTTGAGATAAGAACGGTTTAATAGAACAGAAAAGAAGAAACTAATAATGATAATGATCACACTAATAAAATGACAACAGTAATAATAAAAGGATTGGAATGTACAAATGATGCACAGTGCAATTGCTCACGACCCGCCGATCGACACCCAGTTAGTCCCTGAGTGGCAATCTCCCACCCCCACTCCCCCCCAGTTTCTATACTGGATGTGATGTCACATGGTATGGAATACCCTGTTGGCCAGTTTGGGTCAGCTGCCCTGGCTCTCTCCTGTGCCAACTTCTTGTGCCCCTCCAGCTTTCTCGCTGGCTGGGCATGAGAAGCTGAAAAATCCTTGACTTTAGACTAAACACGACTTAGCAACAACTGAAAACATCAGTGTTATCAACATTCTTCGCATACTGAACTCAAAACATAGCACCATACCAGCTACTAGGAAGACAGTTAACTCTATCCCAGCTGAAACCAGGACAGAAACAAATCTATATTGGCTTTGCAAAAACTTCAAAAATTTATGGCTGAAAGAAGCTAAGTGATCTCTGCACAAAAGTCAGGATGGAAGAGAAAATATAATGTGTGGGATTTTCTCTAGAGATATGTCCCCCACTTGTCGCATTTCAGCATCTCACAGTCTCTTAATATGGTTATCCACAGGACTCTTGTGATGGAGAAAGGGGGCAAATGTTTTTCCATCAGCTTTCTTGGTGATGAGTCAGTCTCTTTTTTCCTTAGCTTCTTTATCTTTACATAATATTACATTATAATATAGAAGTGTTCTGTTTCCCGTCAAGGAATATCTTGCATGTTTTTTAAAACACATTAAAGCAGATTTACTTTGAAGCTTTGAATTGTCTGTAGCTTCCTCCAACAGAAGCAGCATCGCAAATATTGCTGTGTGAATGAAGGATATTTTCAGTTCACTGGTTAATCCAAAACAGGAAAACAATTTGGTTCACTTTAAATCAAAACTTTACTTTGAAGGAAATGCTGGGATATTAACCTTTTAAACGGATATCTAAGCAAGATAACATTGTTTCAAAAACACCAGATCAAAATTATTTCTGTAACAACTGGACAAATTCAGTAGGATTACATAGCAATATCATGCCTCTGGCTGACCCAAATCTGTATTTCCTACCAAATAAATACGTGGCCAGAAAAACATGGCCCAGTACTCATCAGTAGAACATGTTAGAGAATTTTCACTTTGTGTGCCTGTTTATCTGTCCTGACTCCTCAAAAGAACTGCTGGTCCTGTAGGATCCCAGTGCCTCCAGTGAAGGCTCCTCTGCCTTCCTCATGAAGGATTTTGAGCAGATCAGAGAGAGGATTAATCGCTATTAACCGCTAGAAGTACACCATAACAACTACCTTACAGCCTTACTCCCTGGGAGGGCAACCTTTTTATGCACTATTAAATAAGTCTTTCTCCACCAGGGCATTTTGGGAATGTTAACCCATAATATACTCTATGAACACTGCTTCTGATATCAGAGAGGATAAATACACAAAATTGCACATAGAAGTGTATTAGTTGCAGAGGGAACTTTCACTTCAAATTATAAAAATACTCCCCGATAAATTCAATTCAAATTAGTATGACAGATCCTATGTCCCACAGAGGGAATGCATAATTTGTACAAAATTTCAATAGGAGACAAGTTCTACGTTGTAACTTCAGAGCAACAGAAGCAACATCACTCTTACAAGTTCAAATTTTTAAATAAGTGTGCAAAGTGAAAAGAAATTCTTTAACATTTTATTTTACCCAGAATAGCTATACTTTAAATACAGACCTGATAATATTAGCAACTCCAAGATGTAATAATCTTATCATTACAGAGAGGGGCACAGGATTAGTTTATTTCATAGAATCATAGAAACATTTAGGTTGGAAAAGACCTTTAAGATCATCGAGTCCAACCATCAACCCAACACCACCATGCCCACTAAACCATGTCCTGAAGTGCCTTGTCTACGCACTTTTTGAATACCCCCAGGGATGGTGACACCACCACTTCCCTGGGCAGCCTGTTCCAATGCCTGACAACCCTTTCAGTAAAGAAATTTTTCCTAATGTCCAATCTAAACCTCCTGTTCTGCAGCTTGAGGCCATTGCCTCTTGTCCTATCTCCAGCCACCTGACAGAAGAGACCAGCACCCCCCTCACTACAACCCCCTTTCAGGCAGTTGAGGAGAGCGATAAGGTCTCCCCTCAGCCTCCTTTTCTCCAGGCTAAACAGCCCCAGCTCCCTCAGCCGCTCCTCATAAGACTTGTGCTCCAGGCCCCTCACCAACTTGGTTGCCCTTCTCTGGACACGCTCCAGCACCTCAATGTCCTTCCTGCAGTGAGGGGCCCAAAACTGAACACAGGACTCGAGGTGCGGCCTCACCAGCGCCGAGCACAGGGGAACAATCACCTCCCTGCTCCTGCCGGCCACACGATTTCTGATACAGGCCAGGATGCCATTGGACTTCTTGGCCACCTGGACACACTGCTGGCTCATGTTCAGCCATCTGTCAACCAGCAACCCCAGGTCTTTCTCTGCCGGGCAGCTTTCCACCACTCTTCCCCAAGCCTGTAGCGCTGCGTGGGGTTGTTGTGACCCAAGTGCAGGACCCGGCACTTGGCCTTGTTGAACCTCATACAATTGGCCTCAGCCCATCGATCCAGCCTGTCCAGATCCCTCTGTAGAGCCTCCCTACCCTCGAGCAGATCAACCCTCCCTCCCAACTTGGTGTCATCTGCAAACTTACTGAGGGTGCACTCGATCCCCTCGTCCAGATCATTGATAAAGATATTAAAGAGAACTGGCCCCAGTACTGAGCCCTGGGGAACACCACTTGTGACCCACTGCCAACTGGATTTCACCCCATTCACCACAACCCTCTGGGCTCATCCATCCAGCCAGTTTTTCACCCAGCAAAGAGTACACTTATCCAAGCCATGAGCCACCAGCTTCTCAAGGAGTATGCTGTGAGAGACAGGGTCAAAGGCCTTACTGAAGTCCAGGTAGACAACATCCACAGCCTTTCCCTCATCCACTAGGCAGTCACCTGGTCATGGAAGGAGATCAGGTTGGTCAAGCAGGACCTGCCTTTCATCAACGTATGCTAATTTATAACATTATTATGGATACTAGCAACACATTTAAGAATATTTAACTGTTTTAATGCATAATCACAAGAAATTAATCTACCAATGAGCAGATTTTCACTGGTTATAGTGTAGACCACTGTGCATTAAAGGAGGTCAGATAGTATCTCTTTGCCAAGTTCATTTCTGCTCTTTGAAAGCTACAGCAATATTTGTAAATGTCACTGTTCTGCACAAATTGAAAGGGAAAGACTAAGCAATAAGGAACTAACAATAGTTACTAAAGAAAACTGCTTGAGTGGGTCTGTACAGCTTCATTTGGTAAAGAGCAGTAATTTGTTCTCTCCTCTCATGAGGTGCTGGCTATTTTGTTTGTCATGGATTATTCCCCTCTCTCCATACTTGAAAAGCCGCATTTTTTTTTTGTTTTGCCCTAGTTTCATTATTATAAATTATTACATTTGAATCTCCTTCTGACCTAGATCTTAAGAAACAGGATATTTCCAAGCTAGAATTCAGAGCTTACATATTCTCAGTGACAGCCACAATTCTGGGACACAAGCTTAGATTAATGCGGAGAGGGGGGAGTGTTGGAAAGTGGGTATGGACACTTCTTTCAGCTAAGTGTCTGAAACTGAAAGGGACAACAAGCAAACACAGAAACCACTAGACCGATAATGAAGAAATGGGCAAAATCAGCTAGTAAACCAATTGTACTAAATAGCTAAAATCTAGAATGTTGCATTCAAGACCAGATAGAAGAAACCTCTTTGCTCAGCAGGAACAAGAAAAGGTCTACAATAAGAGTATTTTTTTTGTTTTCAAAACCTAAATCACGTATGACTAATTTCCAGGGCTAACAGGTTAGCAGAAACAAAAAGTCAGCCATATAACGGTTTGTTCAGAACCCCAGTTTTCATCAGCTAAAAAAAAAAAGTCAGTTTCCACACAATCAGTTACGATACCCAGCAGATAAAACAGATGGGTAACTGGCCATTCACAGCCCATTTCCATGATATGCATTCTTGTGGTCTATAAATAACTAAGTAGGGACACCTGCTTCTTGGCAATGCAGTAGAAATGCCCTATTCTCTTCTACTTTCATCTTGTTCATTATGGATAAGGATAAAAAGGGATAAAACAGAATTAAACAATAAAACTTTTCCCTTGCCAAGATAACACATATCTTGCCACTGCAGCCTCAGCACAACTGGCAAACAGCAGATGCCATTCATTTACTTGACTAAAAACTACTCGCCATCTCCCGAATTAAACACACTCTGAGAGAATTCATGTTGGGTTTTGTTGGTTTTTTTATTTTATTTTTATTTTACAGATTCACCTTCTGGGAATTGCACTGAAATCACTACAGAACTGCTACTTATCCTTCAAGTATGCGCATTTATTCTACTAAGTATTACTTGTTTTGCTTTTTAAATCCATTTAAGTCAGAAAATGTCATGCTGCAAAAAAATCTAGAGGGTGACTCTGGCCAATTCATTTGTTCCTTCTCAACAAAAACCCATAGGAGTCATCCTCTAGGGTAAGAAGAGGGATAATTTCTGGTGGACCTGCCAAAGGCGACTGTGGCCTTCTGTTGGCGACACAAGCAAGCTGGTAATGCAACCTGCTCTCTCAGGAGTCATTAGGATTTCATCATTATTCAGTTCCAACCAACTCACTCATGTCTTTTTGAAATTTATGAACATTAAGTAAGAGAGCACCTGAAATCCACTGAGCACAGGCAATCGGAGGAGAGGAAGAGATTTCTGCCACTGAACACAGATGTGATTAAAGAAGAGACTGTTTCAGCTACACAGGTCCCACAGCTGCATTGTCCAAAAACAAAAGCCAAGAGGCAATATTCTTTTGCAATGCAGAAAACAGCCAGCACTATCTGCCAAGAACCATTCCTGTGGTTTTGTATTTCTTTTATTCTAACAACTTGCACGTTTTTTGCAGATCTCGATGAAATAACTCCTCCCTCAAGATTTGCAGCCTCATAATTCATCAGTCTAGCTTCTTCAAATATCTCATCTGCCACTTGAACATCATCTTTTTGCTACGTTCTCCTTAGATGCATTTCTTTCAAACTCCCTAACACCACCTTCCTCTACTTGTTTTCATTATGAGCTAATCACAGTTTCATTTCCCTTCTGGTTTGTTTTCCCCTCCTAGGTATTCTCAGTACCTACCCACCCCTCTCACTTCATAACAGAAAGCACATAGCAGAAATTTCTCAACAGGCTACTCTTCTACAAAATAAATGTTTCCATAGGGAGTACCAGCTCTAATAAAAAAAAAAAATCACTGCTGAATTTCCAGTCAAAACCAGAAACTGTCCCAGAAAAGAAAACAGTTTACTGACACTAACCTGGAATACAAAACCTCAAAGTCTCAATTCACATAATGCTGAAGAAACTGGCTCCCAATTCAAGAGCTTTGGAAGAAGATGATTTATCTCCATGCAGAACATGAAAAAAATAAGTATCAAAGTCTGAAACCAAATTATGCAAAATGAGAAAATCTTCCTGTCTTGCTATACTAACAGTTAACCATCATTCCAAAAGAAAAGAGAAAATGACGACCAGGACAGGGAGGGGGGTTGGGTAGGGTAGGACGTGTAATCAAAATCCACATTCTTCATAACCAGTACAGCCATGAAGAATTTAGTCTTCACTAATGACTCATGTGAGTCTCCTGTTATCCCACTCTTGTCTACTTTTTTCTCCTATTGTTCCATGCACTGTATCTGTTCTATGTATTTTATGAATTTTCCTAAGTAGAAACTTATTTTCTAACACATATCTATGAATTTAATATATAAAGAAATATATATAAAAATATATATTAAACAAACTGCAGACCACAATTTCCATGTTTGCTTCCCAACTCCAGCATTTTGCATCAGGAGCTGCCCTCAGACAAATCTGTCACACACTTAGAACCAAAGTCATTACTGTCATCATTTGGGCTGTCAGCCCAATTCCATGCAAAATTAAATTACATGCAACTAAACCCCTTAAGACTAACTAAGTTTAAAAATAGCCAGCACACATTCATTCACACCACCAACAATGGCATTAGACCAATAAACTCAGATTTGCAGACTAATGCCCTTCAACAAGCAAGGAATTCTGGCTGAATTTTGATCTGAGATCAATGGAATACCCTATATTGCAAAATATGAGCTTGATTTTTCTGCTTAATTGTTTGAGCAAAGAGTATTTTACCTTCAACAGTTTCATGTAAGAAATGAAAAAAGTTACTGTCCTGTTATCAAAAAAATCATATAGTCTGTCCACATTGATTAATTATTATACTGAAAATGTATATGCTCAGATCTTCAGAACTCCAGAGCATGAATATCATGGTTAGAAGTCAGTTCAGATAATCGTGATTGCTTTAAACATTCCTGATACTTTAAACATTCCAGGTACTGATTCAGCAGCACTAGAAAACACTTATTTACCACTAAAGCAGTTGTAAAACAGGTATAGTGAACCATTTTAATTAACACTATTCATCACTACAAGGTAGATAACGTCTTTTCAAATGTTTATTTTCCAGCTCTGTATGAGTTCATTTTTAATGGTTTCTTTAGCTTTCCTAAATTCATTTAAAAGGTAATTTCTAACCTACATTCAATATCCTGTCCTTATGGTCATAGCTGAAATAATGTTTTAAAATAAAAGATGGATAATGACCTTCAATAAATGATGGTGCTGAGCATTGCATGATTCACATCACAGACCATGCTCCAGCTGAATTTACATTACTTCCTTGAGATGCTAGGGACACATGTAGTAAACTGCCACTGACTAATGGGCAGTTTCTCTAGTTTATTTGCAGGACACGTAATAAAGCAAAGGGAATTAATTTGCATTGCCCAAGGATTTTACTCCCTAGCTAACTCTCCCTCTCACTTGGATACGGTTACCTATGTGGAGAGGTAACAATAAAGAAAGCTCACTGAAAAAGGTTAATGAATTTTACAGCTTCCACAGTCAAGCTGCTCTGCAGTAATTGATAAAGCAAGAGACACCTGAGTATGCATCTGTCCTGGTTTCAGCTGGGATAGAGTTAATTTTCTTTCTAGTAGCTGGTATGGCGTTATGTTTTGGGTTCAGTACAAGAATGTTGATAACACACTGATGTTTTCAGTTGTTCCTGAGTAGTGTTTAGACTAAGTCAAGGGTTTTTCAGCTTCTCATGCCCAGCCAGCAAGAAGGCTGGAGGGGCACAAGAAGTTGGGAGGGGACACAGCCAGGGCAGCTGACCCAAACTGGCCAACGGGGTATTCCACACTGTGTGACATTATGCTTAGTATATAAACCAGGGGGACCTGGCCTGGGGGGATCGCTGCTTGGGAACTAACTGGGCATTGGTTGATGGGTGGTGAACAATTGCATTGTGCATCACTTGTTTTGTATATTCCAATCCTTTTATTATTGTTGTAATTTTATTATTGTTATTATTATCATCATTACTAGTTTCTTCTTTTCTGTTCTATTAAACTGTTCTTATCTCAACCCACGAGTTCTACTTTTTTTTTCCCCGATTCTCTCCCCCATCCCACTGGGTGGAGGGGGAGTGAGTGAGTGGTTGCATGGTGCTTAGTTACTGGCTGGGGTTAAACCACAACAGCATCTCCGCCCCATACCTATTCAGATAAAAATATATTAGGAACTGCACTTAACAGAGCATTTATATTTTTGCTATGTAAAATTTGAGGCAGTATCTCAACATTTGAAATCAGAGCTCCTTCTCAAATTCAATATAAATTTCACCTAAAGAAGTAACAATTGAAATGTGATACCTTGACATTTCTATACACTCTTTCTAGGAAACACAACTTGTATTTTGGGGATTTCATGTATTTTTCAGCCCACATGTTACTTGGCTTATGATTAGATTTGTGATTTTTTTTTTTTTTCCCCCCATTTTTAGCCTGGGGTGGCGGTTGGATGCGGTTTGGGTTTGGAGTTTTGACCTTCACCTATTCCGGTAAAGGGAACAGTGAAGATTTCCACCACTGCATATTCAAGAATTAACAAAGCTTGGACTCACAATCAGTTAAGAACTCTAATATTCAAGAGGACCTGATTATATACCCATGCAAAGTCAAAAAAAAAAAAAGTAATAATTCATATTTATGGCTAGGCCCTCAAATTTGACGGCTGATCTAAATTTAGTTATTTGCCTCATTCTACTGTATATTACTTTTTTCCCACATGCTTCATTCTGTTGCAAGTTACAGCTTAGTGATTTTCAACATTTAAGTATTAATTATAAATTGACATTCTTCCAAATGCTGTATCTAGAGACCTTTAAGAAGCATGTCAGAAATTAGTGCCTCATCTAAAGCATTCGTGAGATAAGATTTGCACAAGATATACAGAAATCCATTGCTTGTACATCAGAGTTAATCAGATGCTTTATATTAGTATGAAAAGGGACATTTTAAGATACATTAAAATAAACATTTAATTAATTGCTCTGAAATTCAGTTGTCTTTACTAAAGGGTAGAAATTGACATCTTTCACAAACCTCCTCCTCTTGTCCCTGTGCTCACAAATCCACAGCTTCAAGGACCTCTCTGGAGTCTTGTGTAAATACCATAAAAGCAGCTCTCTTACCTGGGGAAAAAGGTGCACCGCACAGATTTTGGGGATTAGATTTCCTTTACTTGGATAGGGTAAATTTCCTCGGCACTTTGTGGTTTTTAAAAAAAAGTGGAAAAATGCCTAAAAACCCCAGATGCTTCTAGTAAGCTTCCGACAGCTGATGTTGTATAGTGTAGCCAGAGGTAGAAAGCCTCAGTGGCATCCACGTGACATGCTACAGCAGCTTCAGGAATCTGGTATACAGAATCCTCAACAAAACCATCACAAGTTGTGCAACAGTAAAGTCTCAATGCTTATTTAATCTCAAAAGCACTTCTATTAAAATGGTTAACTCCACAACCACTGCCAATAACATTTACATCTTTACAGCAAAATCAGATCTCAGGCAAAGGACAGAGGAGTAGAAAAAAAATAAATGGCCGAAAGCTGAAGCCTCAATGCTTTGAACAATTTGCAAGTGTCAAAAAACACTGGAGATTGATGTCTGAATGCTTTGGACCACTCTGCTCAGAAAAGAAAATGGATGGGAGAAAACTGCTGAGGAAGTTTCATTGATAAATCAAATAATCTCTATTGCTCCCGTGCTCGGAAGGACATATAGCAACCAACCCCATCTGAAGCACACACAAGACCAAGCAGCCACTGTTTCCTCCTAGAACCATGGAAACATGAGCTTGTTATTCCTGACACATGGCAATTCTCTGTTTATACCACAAAACTCCGGTCTAATCTTCCATCAGTCACCTCATCCTTAGCTTCAATCTTTGAGCAAGTTAATCTATAAATGAACTGCTTTATGTTAATTCTGAGGGATTAAGATGACTCAGGGAGGTTGGCAGGCAGTCAGTTTCTCAGTGGCCCATAAGCACAACAGGAATTTTAATACCCACTTTACTCATTTAGCTGACCCAATCCTCAACAGCACACTTACTAATTACAGCTTTAAATCCTATAAAGAAGTTTATCTTTTATTATAATAGCCTATTACAGACACCAAGCTGTAGTATTGAACATTTTTGGAAAACTGTCTCACTGCTAGTTTTTCAGACAGTATCTGCATTTCTTCCATAAACATTAAAGCATTGTTCACCTCTCAAAGCATATTAAGAAAGCATATAACTAACTTTGCAGCAAAAGTACAGCCAAGATCTTCAAAAGTGATTAGTATTTTTGTAATCAGATACAAAAAATAAAATATTCAGGATTTTTCCTAAAACTGAGATCCCTTTTAGTGCATCTCCAAACAGGTTCTAAAGAAATGAACACACTGAAGAATCGTAAATTGTTTTTCAAAAGGTCCTAGCATGTGTAGGTTAAATGAACAGAGATGTGAAGAAAACCAAAAGCATGAACAAGAGGATGCAAAAACCATTTATGGACTGTCTCTTCCCTACAGAATTTGAGGGAAAGGTACTTTTACTGTCTCCCGTATCTCACATTAGAGAATGTAACTATCCTTGCACACTCCATATTGAGTCTCAGTTTGGGCGGGGGGGGGGGGGTGTCCAGTTATTGACAAATGCACCAAAACTGAAGTAAACCTCTCTAAATCTACATGATTTCTCTTCAACAAGCCACAGACAGGTAGAGTAAAGCACCCCACCAGAGCAGTCAGCCAGCAAACTGGAGCTGTGAGGATGAAGCCCACATCTCCTTCCTACCTGCCATGGGAGCACCTCTTTACCAGGCTGTAGCCTGGTCTGAACTCAAAACAATATTCAGCAAGATTCTGTAGGCCTGTAGCAAAAGCAGCACACTATTGCCATTGCTAGCCACAGGCTTTGTATTAATTCTTCCTCAGGAATTGTCAGTCTCTGTCTAGATTTGTCATAGTCTACCTGGAGATCAAACAGGAGGTGGCTATTGCTCACCTTGTTTTAGTTTTAGCTTAGCTTTGTGCAATTGCGTGGTGCAAGACCTATTGTTACAGCAATTGTGAGATATTTCTGTGACTAATGTAGTGTAATAACAAGTAGTTATTCTGTGTAGAATAAACTATTTATGACCCTAGAACAACAATGTAGTGTAGGGTAGTTCAGGTACAGGATGACAGCAAAGAGCTTGAAAGTACAAGAACAGGAAAGTAGGCGAGATCTCAGCAATATTCAACTCATGAATAGTTGATTACTGGTCATTAAATGCATGCCAATTTGAGAGCTGGGTAAAACCAGATATAACAGAGAACAAAGACTAAGCATCCAATAAACAGATGTATGCAGTCTATTTTACATTTGGGAAATTCAGCTGTAATGTGGAATTCCAGACACACTGTGCTGGTTTTGGCTGGGATAGAGTTAATTTTCTTCATAGTAGCTAGTACAGGGCTATGTTTTGGATTTGTGCTGAAAACAGTGTTGATTGATAACACAGGGATGTTTTAGCTATTGCTGAGCAGTGCTCACACAGAGCCAAGGCCTTTTCTGCTTCTCACCCCACCCCACCAGCGAGGAGGCTGGGGGGGCACAAGGAGTTGGAGGGGACACAGCCGGGACAGCTGACCCCAACTGACCCAAGGGATATTCCAGACCGTATGACGTCATGCTCAGCATATACAGCTGGGGAAGAAGAAGGAGGCTGGGGGGACGTTCAGAGTGACGGTGTTTGTCTTCCCAAGTAACCATTACACATGATGGAGCCCAGCTTTCCTGGAGATGGCTGAACACCTGCCTGCCCATGGGAAGGAGTGAGTGAATTCCTTGTTTTGCTTTCCTTGCATGCATGGCTTTTGCTTTACCTATTAAACTGTCTTTATCTCAACCCATGAGTTTTCTCACTTTTCCTTTTCTGATTCTCTCCCCCATCCCACCAGGGGGTAGCGAGCAAGTGTCTGTGTGGTGCTTAGTTGCCAGCTGGGGTTAAACCACAACACACACAAAGAAAGAGTAAGGTGTACGCATGCATTAGAAAACAGAATAGCCCCAAGTGGGCTCCAGAAGAAGAAAAAACTACCACCATCAATATCAGTGCCCTCCTTGTGAAAAGTTTCCAGGCTGTAACTCTCTCCCCATTCCTTGTTGAGGAAGGCTGCGACTGTTGACCTTAGGGCACAGAAGGGTAGCAAACCGATGAATATAACACCAGGGGAAAAGGAGTGGTAGATACCAGAGTGAACGTGAATGACAAATTTAACTCTATTATGACTGAGCCTCTTCTACAACAGTACTCTTTTTGTCTCTGAAATAATTATTCTTAGACTAATAACAACTTTATGATTAGAATGTTAAGACTTTAATGAGGCTAACAATAAACTCCTGGCTTTGCCTTTGCATAGCTGAAGTGTTTCTTCAGCCCACAAGCTCCACAAGGTGCAGTGCAACAATTCATGCAGCCAGAGGGAGAGTGCACCAGAAGGAACAATTTCAAAAAGGGAAATCATGAGTGCCAGCTCCTATTTCAAAGCCTGCTCATAAATTTCAAGGTAAGCAGTTATAAATATAAAAATAGAGAACTTTGTAAACAGTTGAATCGCTGATAATACATGTTTTAATTTCTAAAAGTGGTTAAAAATCACATATAAAAAGTTGTATTTTTATTACTTAAGAACAAGTACACAAACTGCTTATTATCACTAAAATTGAGCTGACTTAACACTTATTTATCCTAAATGGAAAAGAAAGACTGATACCAGCTGTGCAGTGAAGACGACACTTATTAAAAAAACTGAAGTTAATTTTTTTCCCCAGCCATGTGTCTATAAAGTACTTGTTTTGGAGATACACTTAAGTACCTCTTGATTTTCTTACCCTCCCAAAAAGTTCTCAGAAAACCAGTGACTTACTAATATCTGGAAAGTGGATGATGCCTGGAAACACTATGCTTGAAACAATGCATGGGACTTTGTGAAAATACCTCACAAAATTGCTCTGTCTTCTGTCTTTGAGTAAGCATTCCTACTGTTTGAGATATAATAATTAAGTGATCAGCATACATATGAGTTTGTGCTGACATGAGCATTTATACTACTAAGTACAAAAATTACATACAAGAATGATAAGTAACAATTTTGTATTTATACTATTCAAATATCAGTAACAAACACTACCTGAATAACACAGAGATTAGCTAAAATAGTTTTCAGGTTGGTGGATTTTTTTTTTTTGCACAGTGGTAGAGCTAATGGGCTTCTGTTTTCACAGGCACATCCATTTTCTCTGCAAGTAATTTTTGTTCTAGCATCTCACAGTTCCTGTTTATCCAGTTACTCAGCTACTTAAACATCCCTTCAGGTCAAATAACACTGCACACAGAAAGTAGCTTCAAAGTGATTGCCAGAGGTTAAGACACTTTGGGATGTGCAGAGAGTATGGGCAGTAGGACAGTATAACACATACACGGTAAGACCAGTGCTTTCATTAGCTCCACAGCAATGCAGACATGGCTTGAAAGCAGCATACAGGGGCACTACATAGTTCTTCCATATATATTTCAATAATGAAACCATAAACAAAAATAAGAGCACCATGTATGTAAGGAAAGCAACTAAGGAGAGGCAATTATGTTTGGAAAATTTAGAATAGTAATACTAAAAATTATATTTGCTGATATATGCCTTTTTATATGCATGCACACCTGTGGTAGACTTGTGTTGTGCTCTTTGTCCCTCTTAAGAGTATTCCCCATTCAGACGTAGTTACCCATAGAACACTGGGTCTCTAAGTTCTGGCTACCAAAAAGTTGGAACCCACGTAAAAGTATAACCTTGTGAAGTATTCAGTTTCATTGAATTTCAGGAACCACTTCTGAAATGAAGGTGTTTTTAAAGTACAATTTTCACACACAAAAATTATGTTTGTTAACAGTTTGGATGAAAGAAGAATGAGGGCACAATTCCAGTGGTTTCACTACTACAGATGTGAACCCTCAATTTACCTGATATTTTGCTTCCTATATGCTCCTAGTGTGCCCAAAGTTGAGGCTTCAGTGCATCTTATGCATCAGAGGGTCATTCTGTGTGCAACGCAGCCTTTCAAATTGTCCAGAAAGACAAGCTCTAATCTCATTTTAGAGACTCACAAGACCACATCAGAGAAAAACAGGCAAAAAAAACCTATACAGATTTAACTAAAACAGTAACCACTGTCAAATGCAAGAAGGATTTAGTCCTTGGAAGCTGCTGACAGAGTCAAGATACTCCCCACCCCAAAATCATTGAGATTTAAAAATTCAGATGGAAGAACTGAACAGCCATAGCCAGTCTCTAGTATTCAGCACTCTGGTTTAAATAACATTAAGAAAATAATCATACAAAACAAAAAAATTTCACTGAATTTGCACTTATGAAAAAGAGTAATAAAATTTGTAAAAAGACCTATATAGGAAGTTAAAGAATTGGCTATTTATATATAACTCGAAATAGAGTTCTCTTTCCTGCATAAAGTCATTGAATAGTCAGTAACAAGGGAACTCCTGCTGTACCTGCCCTCTGCTAGCATCATTAAAGCCTGACTTCAGACCAATTCAATCACATCTACTGGTCAATGCATTCTTAGCTGTGAACCTGAAGGAGGAGGTAGGGCCAAAAACATACAAAATCCTAAAGAATAGATTTCCTTAATTCCATTGTCACCATCTGAAGCAGTGAAATGCAGCATAAAGGTATGCTCACCACACTCCCTGCACAGTTGCAGCTGAGAAATCACCATATTACCTTTTGATCAGAGATTTCAAGAGTATATGGGGATTCTGCAAAATCCGAAGACATCCTGAACCTCCCCAGACACTGCAATCCACAGAACAGAACATGGCTAGATAGTCTACAGTGGGAATCCTGCAGTTAAGGATTCCTGATCAGAGACAATAGAGATCCTTTAACCTACTTAACGTGCAAGTGTTCTGCAATTCAGTGATTCTTTTTGCAGAAACCTTACCTTATCATCCAAGATTTGATCAAAAAGAGGTAAGGAAGAGGGGGAAAACAGAGGAGGGTAGAAAAGATATATAAAGAAAGTTAAGTGATATTTGTCTGTTTTCATGTGGGTTTGGGTTGGTTTTTTTTAACTCTGAATTGTACTAAAATTGAAATATCACTGTTAATGAATACCCTAAGTAGCAGAGATTCTACTAGTTAGTGTCTAAGATGTTTCCTTATCTCACAAATGAATCCTTATATTTCTGTTTACTGAATTTTTTGCTCACCTGCCACAATCCTGGCTCACAACTTCACTGCCTGCTGGTAGGACACTGTCCAAGCAAGGTACTGAGTCCAATTATACTTCAGCAAATCCTGCCCCTTATAATACTTGATTAAGTCCAGAGACAGACTCTGAAATAAAAGAGTAAATCTTGTAAGTACAATAAGTACAGAAGGATTTTCTCATTATGGCGCTACTGCAGCATAGATCATAAACACCTGAGGTACAGCAACTGCAGGCAAGTTAGCACCATTAATACATTTGAACAAATGCTTAAAAAGTATTCACTATCATGATGCTATGAGATAATTTGACTAGAAACAGAAAAAAAATCACCTCAAGCCTTAAGAACATCATGACACATCCCATAGCTCTGTAACTGTTCTACATAGAAAAGCTTTTTTTTTTTTTTGCCTAAAACAATAAGTATATGTAACTGTAAGCATCTAAAAGTAGGATGAGAAGGCAATCACCTTTAATTTCTCCTGACACAGATTAATATTCGAGTTTAACCTGTCAAAAAACACAGCAAACAAGTGCAAATACAGCCCCAGGATGAATGACAGGCTGCACAGTGCTGTCTTGATATAGGAGCTGCTACACAGCCTGAGGTATTGATAAAGGAAGGAGTGCTCTGCCCTCTTCCCCCACAGCCGTTAAATCCAAATTTAGGACAGGCTGAACTGTTTTGACAGAAAAAGTGCCTTGCCAATCTTATATGTTGTATATTACAAAAGGATTCATAAATCTTTGCTCAAGACAACTGCATTATTTATATAAAGAACTAGATTACTGTGCTGTGTCTTATATTCATGGCAAAGAGGGCTGGGACAAATCCATACTAACGGAACTTTATTAACCCGTTTTATTTTAACTGTCATCATAAAGGAAGTCTACCTGACTAGCACAGCCAAAATCTTCTTCACTGTCTGCAAATACATTTCAACTATTAAACCACATAAGATGCAGTAGTAAAGAGTCTGTTAAACTTCTCTGCAATTTGCAGTTAACAGAGTAACTGCTAAGTTTCACTTGAACCTCTGGAAACCACTGCACATTCTCCAAAAGCTACAGCCATTAAGCAGGAGAGGCAAACTGTATTTTTAGTAATATGACAACTTATACACAACATTCTTCTGCAACCAAAGCTCTGGGAACAGGAATGATAAGTAAAAAAGGTAAAGCAGTAAAACACTGTTAATAGGAAAAAAGACCAGGAAGGACAGCACTGAAGAATGATTAATAAGCACAGAAAGATATAGACAAAAAAAACCCCAAAACAAAACAAAAAACAACAACAACAAAAAAAACCATGGCTGCTAAAACTTGGGGGAAAAGGACAGAATTAGAGGACTACACCCATGTAACAGTGCCAGAAGGTGGAAGCTACACCTTACTGAGAGGGGCAGCTGCTTCTTGCTTCTTGTTCCCCCTGAATTCCAAGCTTCACAATATAGAGGAACCAGGAGCCACCATCCCTTACGAAGAAGATAGCTGATCAGCAATGTAGCACCTCACAACTGGCCAAGGCAGCAGCTCTTGGCTCATATCAATTTCAGGAATAAGCAAAAACAATTAAACCCCTACTTTGAAGATAAAAATATAGTTTTGCTCACTGCCTTTGAAGCTGCCATCCTCCATACTTCTGGATTCTCACTCCAAGTAACACAACACCAATCTTAAGAATTTTTTTAAAAATTAGGAAAACTGTAATAGTCAACAAAAGCAAGCCAGCCAGATATTATTTGCAACAGCAAATCATATAAGGACACTGGAGACTGATGACTGAGGATGAAACTAACCTCATCACAACAAAAAGCAAATGATCCCAGCTCCTCCTGTTTCTGCTCCTGAGATTCTTTGCTGAATTGATATAACTTCCTACCCCAGCAAAAATATTTCACTTCCCTCAGCTGTGCAGCTCAGTTAGCTGAATTGGCTTTGCAAGGCGTCTGGCAGCCCAATGCTGGAGAAGAGGAAGGAACTGCATACCTGGAAGAGGTGGTGGGTAGAGGGGGAACATCGTTTTGTCAGGGACATAGAGCTTTTAGATCAGCTCTTGTGATAATGTAATACTTCACCCTTTGAGATCTACAAGAAAATGACAAAATTGCATTTTTCCCTTGCTCTATGGAGAGCTGCCACAGTAAAAAGGTGACATGATTAAATGAGGGGAGGAAAGAACATTGAAAATATTACTGAGATATCTGTTTTGCTATCATATACTTTCAATAATTCATGAACAAGTTAATTTAAGTATTTTAGAGACGTTATAATCAGCCAACTATTCAGTGGCAAGTCACTACATCCCTGCAATCACATCTGAAGTAGCTTTTATTTATCAGCAGATGATAAGTAATGAACTGACACTTCAAATTTTTAAGTTACATTATCAATGTTATGACATTTCAGTAGAATTTGGACCTGTTTTTCAGTCTTTCCTATGCTGCATCTCACAGGGAGACACTAAATTTTTTACAGTAATCTCAGTGTGGTTGTCTCCATTGCAACTGAGCATAAGAACTAGTTTTGAAAATATTTTCAATCCTTCACTCCACATGGATCTTCTTCAGGATCTGTTTATTCTAGAGTGACTGAAATTATTGTATTTAGCGTAACTCTGCTTATGACTTTCCATTTTCTGCAATATGAAAGCAGTATATTGTAAAAAGACTTGAGGGTGGTAACTTCCCACAAAAGACCATGACCCAGTACTACTTGAAAATCTGGAAGGGTAGAGCAACACAAAAGGTTCACTGTTCTCAGCAGCACAAAAGAGAGCAAGCTTGCAAACTTACTCAAACTCTACACTATTAATCTAAGGGTTTAAGAAACAACTGTACTTCACTAAGGGCAGTGAATAAAAGGAAGAAGCACAGGAAGCCTAAGAACAAGTTTGCAAGTTACTTCAATCCCCTAAAGCATAGATAAGGAAAGCCAATCTGAGCTCAAGGTCCTGTACTGGGACAGCAATCCCAGAAGAATACCAAGACATAAGGTGAAAGTCCCCAGGTAGTAGCACAGTTCTCAGGTAGTTTGTTTCCATTTTGACTTTTTGAGATGTGGTTTTGATAAAGCACTTTATTCATCACGTCCAGTTAATTCTAACTTGCATAAGGCAAGCTCTTTCTTCTGCTACAGCTGATGGCCTTGTTATTGCTCTACCCTTTTTCCCCCTCCACTGTAATACTTGTTGGTAAACATGAGTATATACATTTTATTACTCAGACAAAAAACTAAGCAAAGAAGTTTGGAAAGTGGAAGTGCTTGTTGCATTTACACAACTGAAAGAAAATTATCCCTTGTACTGGCTTGATTTTTTAGAGGGCCTATCAAACCAGCACAAAACTGAGTCATTTATAGTGTTAGTTGACTTTCTGACATTCTCGGTGATCTGAAGTTCTATATAACTCCTAGAACCACCCTCCCATATCTCCCAGGGAGATGAGTAAAGCATCTAGTTTTGTGAGTAGGCACACAGCTAAAGCCAAGAAATAATTGAAGTAATTGCTCATCTCTGCAGTGTGTTCGTAACATAGCTGAAGCACACACTGCACCTCTGAAAATGGAGGATGGGCAGGATCAACTGCCAAGGTCAGACTACAGGTACAGCTACCATTAGATCTAAACAATAGCTACTGAGATAGAAAGCAAACTGAAGTCTAGAAGTGATATTCTGAAGTACTGGTACTTGCAATGTCAGAAACAGTAGCAATTAACGAAAGCAATTTAACCAATACCTACATATAAAACAAATGCTTAAGAATATATATTAGCTATTGTATTTGTAATCCCATGCCCTATCTTAGTCTCCTAAATAGAGGACTTGCAAGGCAGAGCCTGCATACCCAGCAAAAGACTAGGGTCATGGTTGATGCCTCTGATATTGCTTTACCATTTATCTTCACTTTAATGCAGGCTAGTTAATAGGACAGTTTGATGTATCATTTGGACAGAAGAAGCTGAGCAGAAAAATCTATTCTGGGGAATGGAAACATTTTTTTGCATTGTGTAATTAGAAGCAATAGAAAAGACATTGAACATATCTTAATCAATTTAAGAAGTATTTCATTAAGCATTTAACTTAGGCACACTTCCTTTAGAAAGTAGATATACTGTAAAAGCAGGGAAGGAAACTGGATGTAATATCAAGGCTAGCTCTTCTGACAAAGAACAAATTAATACAATAAGCATTTTGCAAGGTAATAGTATTTACAAAGGCTGAAGTATTTCTTGCTGAAAAGTCATACATTACTACAAGAATAGAACAGACTAAAGAAGTGAATCATTGGCAAGAAGAGTTCTGTGTAACTTAACTGTTGAACAAACTATGTCTCAAGACCTAAAGTTACTCCAAATTAGTGTAACTTGTACTTGAAGGGGTTAACATGTTAATAACATGTGTTAGACAGTTTCAACTGAAATCTCTAAGGATACTAAGAATACAGTTTCAAATACCAGGTAAGCTGTCAAAACTCAGTACTTGCAAATTCTGATCTGAGATCATGGGCTACAGCGCGTAGGGCTACTACCTACTGCTTTACAAACATCTACCATTAGATTCCCCCAGCTATTACAACAACATACCAAGTCACATATGTTGTCATTAAAAACCAGCTCATTTTACCAGAACCATAGACCTAGAAGGGGTGGTTATTTTAAATGAATGCCTGTATTTGGGAAAATCACCATGTACTAATATGATTTCTTATTTTATTATGCAAGGAATTATCAGAAAGATAAAAATCTGCTAAAGTAGTTGTCCTAGTTTCAGCTGGGATAGAGTTAACTGTCTTCCTAGTAGCTGGTACAGTGCTGTGTTTTGAGTTCAGTATGCGAAGAATGTTGATAACGCTGCTGTTTTCAGTTGTTGCTAAGTAGTGTTTAGACTAATGTCAAGGATTTTTCAGCTTCTCGTCCCCAGCCAGCGAGAAAGCTGGAGGGGCACAAGAAGTTGGCACAGGACAGAGCCAGGGCAGCTGACCCAAACTGGCCAACAGGGTATTCCATACCGTGTGACGTCCCATCCAGTATAGGAACTGGGAAGTGGAGGGGGGAATCGCCGCTGGGGGACTAGCGGGGTGTTGGTCAGCGGGTCATGAGCAATTGCACTGCACATCATTTGTACATTCCAATCTTTTCATTATTGCTATTGTCATTTTATTAGAGTGATCATTATCATTATTAGTTTCTTCTTTTCTCTTCTATTAAACCGTTCTTATCTCAACCTGTGGGTTTTGCTTCTTTTTCCCGATTTTCTCCCCCAACCCACTGGGTGGGGGGGGGGAGTGAGTGAGCGGCTGTGTGGAGCTTAGTTGCTGGCTGGGGTTAAACCACGACAGTAGTTCACTTCTAGAAATGGATACATTCCCTTCTGCCAACCTAACACTTGGAAAGAATAGGTGATTTTCCTTGAGCCTACCATATTCCAGCCAACAGAGCAACTGTCAAGGCACAGCAAGAGCTGGTTGCTCCCCACAGAACAGGGAGACAAGCACAGCAGGACAGCCGACAGGGCAAGGGCCTTGCCAGCCAAAGCCAGCACCCAAGCAAGGGAGCAGGGCAGGTTCAGTCACGAGCCCAGATCATCAGGCAAATTCAGGATGACAACACAAGTCTAAGGTCAAACCAAGAAGTCAGTCCACACATCAGGATCAGGCCTGGTGGCAGCACCCACGGTCAGACACAGCCCAGTGACAGCCGGGTCCACAGCGCCAGTCCAAGGCCAGGACATCAGCCCACGGGTCAGGGTTCAGCTCCGTGACCGGGCAGGACACAGCCATTGCTAAGCCAAAGACCAACACCCCTAGCAGCACAACCAGGGCATAGGCTGACGGCTGAGTTTAAACAGGGCCTGGGCCCGTGGGTGTGGGTGGAGGCCTCAGGTGGGGCCGGTCAGGGTCCTCAAGGCCTATTAGTGCCCTCAGGGCCCTGACAACAACGGTCAAAGCAGCAATTCTAAAACCTGCACTTTCCTCTTTACTGGTTCACTTGTGTCTCTTTAAAGACTGCCTGCCTTCTAAAACAAGGCAAAGACAGGAATCTCATTTTGCCTTTGATATTGCAGCTATGGCATACTCTGGTGTGTCAGCTTGTTCTGACTCATCTGCATTTAAGTTTGTCCTGGATACTGTTTGCTTGCTCCACTTCACACTTCATTTGCCTATAATTTACTCACACTTCATGTACCAAAATCTGTTAACCTTTTCTATCTTCCGCTTCCAACATCCCCTACACACATATTTTTGTCCATTGCTGTTGTTGCCTACAGCTACACTCAACCACCTTCCGCCCTAGATGTTTCCTGCCATGATCTATCTTTCTCTTCTTACCCCATCCTCTCTAATAATATATATGCTGAATAGGAATATGAACTTCTTAATACACAGGTGAAATACACTTCGGTTTTGCCTCTTCTTAAAAATAGCCTTTTTCAGGGACACTCTTAATAATACCCCTAAGAGCAACTTGCACCACTGATTCTTAGTTCTGAATACCAATTCAGATGCTAAATGATGCAGTAGGTGGATTTTTTTCTCTCACTATTTAAAATAACCAATTGTTAACACAAGTTAGTTTCTCCCACTTCCAAGTCTGAGATACATTATACTATATTTCAAGAAATTAAAGACTTTGCTAAACAGTAACTGAGTGAATTCACATTTCGCCTTTTCTTAAACTTACCGTTCAAGCAGTTTTGAAAGCCCCGATGCTATTTCAGTTTATAGAATTCAACAGACATAATTTGGCAACTACTTCATATAACAGCATCCTAGTTTGAATGGGTTGAAATGATACCTGAGGCAGACTCCAGAGATTTGCTATGAACAGCAAGTGTTTTCCTAAGAACATGAATCTTCTTTACAAATATGGACAGTCACACATACTAGCCTTTGTATTTTCTTTCTCTTCTGAGTGATCAAATTTCAATCACTGAATGCAGAAAGCACTAACATTAAAACGAATTGTACTGTGCAGTGGTAATTTATCTAAGGCAATCGAAAAGGCTTTTCTCCCTGAGCCATAGAAACAGCTCAGGGATTAGAAGTCAAGACCTGTATTCCCAGACTCCTGCTGAGCCCATTAGCCAGTGTGCTTCCATGTCTTTATTTTGACAACTTATGGTGAAAGAACATACAGTGCAACATAACACCCAAAAGCATACAGTGGCCTCAACTCAAAACAGTGGCTTGAAACTGAAGATAAAGACACATATGATCCCACCTACATACCCATTTTCTTGATTGTTCCACAGTATCTCCCAAAACAGCTTTATATTAAACACCATATGTAAGTTCTTGCCTTATTTAGCCTCCTGTTCACAGCAGTAATGTATGCATTGATGACCACATGACTGGGAGACACTGAGTCCCTTGCAGGAAGGATTACAGCACAGACTCTTTGACTTTTTCAGCCAAAGGAGGACATACGCTCTCAAAAGCAAGCAGCTCTGATCTCAGGGTTCCCTGTGTGAACAGGCCAATCATGCCAAGCTGATTCAAGGATATTTCTCATGAAACTTGCCTGGCATTTTTCTAGTAGAAGATCAAAGTTTTTTGATGTAGGTGTTAGTGGGAGATGAGAATTTTCATCAGTCATGGTACCTTCTCAATTTTTAAAACCAGGCATAAGTCCTTCTATCAAAGTTTTGAGTGGAGTACTACCTTTTGATCACCAATTCAGACAAAACCATCCCACTTTTTTTTTTACTTTAATACCTCTAAACTTTTGGAGGTAAAACTTTTTTTAAAAGCAGTTAAAATACTTGTACTGTTTCCTGTCCTTAGAAGGGACTAGGAAATATCTATAAACCAAAAAGCAATCAAGATCATTGTTCCATTGTATAAAATAATATGCAACTCAGCTTAAGACCTGGTGGTTATGCCCATAATGTCTTCCCTGCTTTCCCACAGCCAAAAAGCATGTCTCAACTGCAACAGTACAACAGTATCCTTATTAACATTTACCTTGAGACAGGTTACACAGAAAGTGATTCCACTTTGCTAATGAAGCCTACACAAGGCAAGATGGACTGGCATCTCCACACCCTGCAACTTCTGGCATGAATGTCTAATCAAGAGGAAAACATGCAGGTTTGAAGATATGAGCAATGGGACACCCTAAACATAATTAACAGGCAGAATACAATTCTGAACCTATTTCAATACACAGTATAAAGTACCAAGTTACCTGTTCTAGCATCACCCATTGCCTTTTCTCCATCATGCAAGGCCCAGCCTTCAGATGCCAGAAATTCACTACCTACCAAAATGCACAAGTTCAAAGCAAATACGGCAAACAGGAAAAAGCAGGGGCCTAAATCACATTTATCCTTCAAAGGCCAGAGTGACTTTTTTGGAACAGCAAGTAGTTTCATCTAATAATGCTGTGTGACACTATTGCTTTGAGATTTGACTTCACAGTAACTCATGGGGTTTGCTCATGTTGCTTAATACATCTTTTCACTTGCATTGAGAATTACTCTGAAATGCTCTGTAAAGCCATAGGCCAAATGTCACTGATCTGACCAGCCATACTCAAGCTCAGACACATTTCTTAACTACACTCTACCTACTAGTTCACTCTCATTCAGAGGCATGACCCTGTTGCCTTTTCTTCGTCCTTTTTCCAGTGCCTCTGGAATTAATCTGAATGTATGGTAAACCATGTCACCCTGATAACATAGAGCAAACTACTTAACATCTTAGGTTATTTTTCTGCCTTGTTAGCAAATTCATCAGCACATCACACCACCAGACCAGCTCCAGAATTCATAATGAAAGCAGGGAGGGAACACAGCCAAGTTTTTGTCTAGTTGGGGGGCAGGGGAGGAGAAGTACTACTCCTTTCTTCCTTCCAGCAGCAGCAAGCTATTAGATCAGCTTAGCCATTAATTCATTTCCAATGTAAGTCAGCATTACCATAGCCTAAATTATCAGTCTGTCCATCACGAGTGCTGGCTCTACATTGACCCAACAAAGCTGACTTGGAAAAAAAAAGAACAATGCACATCCTGTTAGTCAGCTCCCTGAACTAGCTCTGCATGGATTATACAAGTGCCCTGTAAAGAGACTGTGAGACTGCGTCGTGTGGAGGGAAGGGGAAAGGTGGAACCGTAGCAGTGTTGAACTGCATTAGTTTAAGCTGTTGTGTAATGGCACATATAACTATTTATTTAGTAGCTTAAAGTGATTAGAAAATAAAGACTTGAATTAATCGGATTCTGTCAGACTGGATGCATACCCAAAAATTGCATAGACAATCTCAATATGCACTTAGGCTACCCTCAGACTTGATGTTTAATGTTACCTAACTTATGGTATTAAGGACATGCTACACTGTGCTTTCTAGAGAGACACAAGCCTTTAAGTTCAGGCCCTTATTTTAAAGAAAAGCGTGTCATCCACTGCTATTTCCCAAGGCAGAATCCCCAAGTTTTAAGTGGCTATCAGATATTATTGCCAGAGGAAGCAAATTAAAGACTGACAGATTACACGACCCAGAGGAAATTGCTACAGCAATAAATCAAAGATATGAAAACTTGAGAAAATGATGAGAGGGTCAGAAGTTCTTCAGCCTGGACTACATTGGATAGTGCCAAGGAAGGCAGCCATAAAAACCTAAGACTCAGACCATGAGACTCAAATTCTCACTGGGACCACATGAGCCAGAACAACTTGAAGACTTGCTACGATCTCAAAAGCTAGTGCCTTCACCCCAGTCTGCCAACAACTTCATGAACTGACATGTTTAAGCAAGACACAGGGCAGATGGTTTTGAGGAAGTGTCAAGTGCTCTCCTTAATAAATCTGCCACATCCCAGTGGTTATTTCTCACCTCTACTGCATAAAGACAGCCTACCTTGCCTCCAATTGAAGGTGGCCAAAAAAACCCAAACTTCATAATTTAAAAGACTTCTACTGATTATACTCTAATGTAGCTGGAAAAGGTATAGTTATTTTGAAATTTATGCACCTGAGTATCATGTGTCCTTATCACAGCTTACTGGTAATTGCAAAATGAAGGCAAACATACTCTCATTTGCTTCTATCACAACACTAACAGATGTTGCAAGAAGACAAAACAAACGAACAAAACATATGGAAAGGCTTGGAAGCTGGTCCCTAGAAGAATGACAGATCTGTAGAGACAAGTATACCTTGGAGCGTGCCAGCATCCACTGCTGGTGTAACAACAGCTCCCAGGGCTTCCATTGGGGAAGATCTAAGAAAAGTAATGTAAGTGCACTTACACAGATGAGGAAAATACCGTTTCATATTATAGGGTAGGAGTGTCCAAACAGAAATGGGAAGGAGTAAGATTATACAGAAAGAATACTACTTATTTTTTTAAGTTGACATAATAGCATTATGAGGTACTCATACAATTTTTCATTAGTATTCTCAGTAGTCATTCAGTCTTAGCACAGTGCAGTTCATTACTGCAGTTCAAGGAAGGACACGCGGTCAACAAAAACAGCACAATGAACTGTCAGTTATTTTTATACTGAGATCCCAAGTTTGTGATCCAGACAGTGCTGATTTTAAGGCACAGTTAATTCTGGCTATGCAATACTGCACTTCCAAAGTCCACCTTCCATAGTATTTTGACTCCTGGCGTTAAAAACAAACACACACTTTTACTGGAATAGATCAGAAAAGATATTTTTGTTTGTCTCTCATAAGTACAAAAGAATGAAAGCATGTCCACAGTATCTTGTAATGCAGGAACCCAGCATAATGCCTTTCGTTCAGGAAAATGTGGCCAATTAATCTGATTGTAGAAGCCACGATGATGTTACTGACTTCACAAGAAAATACTAGCCTTTAGGGATGACGTGCCATCCTATGTGCAGTTAAGTGTAAACTAGGATGAATAGTTACAATTTGTATTAAATTTTGCTGAACTTGTTTCCTTCCTTGTGTATATACTTGAGCTGTAACTTTTTCAAATTTCGGAGTCCCTGTATGAAGGAAGTTTGGGGATTTTTTTTCCCCTGAAGATAAAGGTAATTGTCAAATACTATGCTTAACCAATGAACTGGTCTTTTTTTTTAAAATAGCAGTGGGATCCAAGAGTCACTTTGCATTTAAAATTACAGTGTAAATTTACTGTAATAACTACTGATGTTTATTTAGTTAGATCTGACTGCTGTCTGCAGCTAGCATAAAGGAAAAGAAGCATATTAATACAGCAGTTACAGAGTATATCCAAGTTTGCACATGAGAACTGATACTTCTTGAAGTATTATTTCATGTAAGAAGTTCATATTTTAGCATGGTAATGGCACGCTTAACATTCATGACAGGGAGGATAACAAATATCAAGTCATTAAAGACTTTAATGTGCTAAACCAGGTAATATACACCACAGAATATCTAAAGAATATGCTGGAGAGCTTCATGAACTATTTATATTCATTTTTAAATCATTCTTGAAAAAACTGGGGAAGCTCCACATTATTACCAGAAGGAAAGTAGAGGGAAGCTTAGTGTTGTATTTTTATGAAAGGCAATAAATGGGACTTTCTAGGAAATCATAAATCATTTGGCCTGGAAGTGCTGTTAAAGCAAGTCATGAAATTATGGAAGGTAATCAATAAACACAAAAATTAAAAAATTAAGCAAAATCATGCTACTTAGCCTAATTTCAAGGAAGGTTACTTAATATGGCCACTAACTTTCAGATGCAATGTTTTCCAAAGTTTTGAAACAAATATCCATACCCTACAAATTTATGTATGACATTTAATTATTAAAAAGAATTATTTTCACTTTTTAACCTGGCTAATCAATATAGTTTTTTCAACTAGTTCTCCCTTAGATCTCTTTGTGCTATTCCAGACCTATATTAAGAATTTAGACAAAAAAGTTAAGAGTTAGTAGATAACAGTTAAATTATTTATCAGCACTCTGCCACCACCTTTTGACTTATTTCCTTTTCATTTCCCATCTCTCAGCTTACTATATGACACTTACTGCTTGTTAAAAACCAACAGCTCTAATTCGGAGATGCTTGATTGGCAAAAGCATTATGTAAATATCTGTACTGGGCTACTGTACAGTTCAAGTTCTACTTTTCTACTTAACGTTTAAAGTTTACTTTCTTTCTCCATCTTCCTCCCTCCAAGAGGTAAGAAGGAAAAATCAAAGACATTTTCTTATCAAAGATTCACAGTACACTGAACTGGACTTTTGCAGTTAGTGCAATTTGTTACAGTTAAGGAGAACAGCTTTTTAGTAATACTTCAAATGTCTCTTAATTTTAGAACAAGACTATATTCCCAAATAAATCTTCATATATTTGTCTTATATCTGCCAGCTCTTTATCTGGAAAGTATATTTTTGCAGTTTGGGCAGATTCACAATTATTAGTCATATTTAAGCATCCACTTTTGCTCTGACATATAGATGCTGGCAGACATATGGACTCTTCCTATAGACACTACATAGTAAAGTGCTAAAAAATACAAGCCGTAAGTGGATGTGGTCAATCTGATTTGTGTCTCATCCACACTTATGCAGCTCATATGGTAGCATTCAGAATCAATGGCTGATCACCCTCTCTACTACTATACCAAAGTCATGACAGTTAGAAACAGAAGTGCATGTCATACCCTCTCTTAGAGACGTGGAGTTGAGAGAAAGAAGGGTTCTCATTTTCTGCATGAAAAGCTTTTATTTTCCCTTGGTTGCTTATTGCCCTATGCTGTAGGGAAACAAGTTTTTCTCTAGCTCTTAGGAATATTTTACTGAGCTCTGTGGGTTATTTAAATCTTTTGGACAACGACAAACTTTAGCATAATGTACCTCCGAGAACCTCTTAAGGAATTTTGAAAAAAGTCTCACATGATACTAGGCTATTTCATATATCCTTTTGCATGTCTTTTTTAAATAAAAGCTACACAAAATTATAACTTCTATACAAAATTATTCCATTATCATTTTATCCCTTTCCTCCCACACAAGAAAATACCTCAGTACTTTTAATTTCAGCACAAGAATTGGGAAAAGTAAGATGTAAAGGTTCATCTGAGTGATTGTATTTCTTTGAGGATGCTGAATGCTGTCTTTAGTCCCGATATAGAGAGTACTTACTAGTACCCTTCAATCTTTGAGCAATTCTGCTAGTTCATTTTTGACTGTTAATATCATCTTTTGCTGTAAGTATTGTTTCAGAACTAGCACTCCTTATATGAGAGATTAAATTTATTTTATTTGTTGCAGGGTGGCATTTCTTTTGAGCTGTTTTTCAGTAAAATAAGAGGATGACTCCATTTACTCCCCGCTCCCAGTCTTTGAAGAAAAATCCTGTATCCAGCCCATGCAGCAATTGCACCACCTGATGGAGCTATTAGTGGAATCCCAATTATCCTGCAGATTTTTCCCAACAGCAGGTCAGAACTTACCTCCAATTATTAGCCTGGCTAAACATGGCTTCAGAAAATTTTGGAGCTGAACTCAATTTAAGAATAGAAGTGTATATACAAAATAGCATGTAGTAGATATTGCTTATATTCTTGATGTCCTGCTTGTCATTACAGTTAGTAGTCAATAAACATGAATTTGAAGCACAGCACATATGTTCTGCCACATGAAAAGATGCAGTGTGTGTTTATTAAGAAGCTCTGTGTGTTAAGGCATTCACAATACAATACAAGACAATACCACGACCTGCATTTAAAAAGTAAAAGTCAAGAACACACATTCTATATCCTGATTCATGAATATAAAGCTCATGTGATTTAAAGCTAATTTTTCCAGATCTGTGTGTAAACCCCACATCTCAGCACTACTCCATGTATCTATACAGTGTTCATCTGCTCTTCCCCGGTGCAAACCAAGTCTGTTTCTGCTATCAAAGACAAAGAATGAAGAGCTGTAGAACCGAAGCCACAGTGGACAACCACTCCTGGCTAGCTGTTTTGCTCTGTCCAAAAAGCATTAACATTTTGAAGTGCTATAGACCCAAGCGTATCAGACATATCTTGCTTATCTATTTCTACAGTAAATTAAGCAAAATTAAATGAGGTCCTTGGACCATAATCTCACCAGAAACTAAGATTTAAATCACCTATCCAATGTCAGCAGTATTGCAAGCAATGTCCTGAATCTGAAGCAACTTAACTCAAAATCCAAGAGTGAGGAGGGGGGAGGATAAAAATTCCTGTTTTCTGACAAGAGCAAAGAACTTAATCCAAAAGTGGCAGTACCACAGCCACCATTAGTCAGCAAATGACAGGACAGCCAAATTTGCAAGATTCAATCACAAGAAAAATTATTTACATCAGAAACTTTAGTTATTTTGCCTAAGTCATTTAGGAGCCTTCCATAACACTGTTATCAGTGGCCATTCAGATTCACCCACTGTCACACACCACAGCTGTCAAAGATTGGGAGCAAGAATCTGATTCTTTCCTTCTGCCTAAATCTGTTTGTTCTGCAGGCAACCTGCAAGTGCCTTTCTGGATGAAAAGTAATTGAATATGACCTTGAGTACAACTTCATATTTTTAATACTGATTTAGAAAATGTTAAGAACTACCTGTGACTACTGTTGTAAAATTAATTTTCATTGCTTCAGGATTTTTTTTTTTTCAGCACAGGTCAATTACAGTAGCATTCAGGAACTGCATTCAATTTTATTTAAAATGGTCTTTTCATCAAATTCATATACTAACTGACCTTGTTATTGTTTCTATTTTTCCCTATAGAGCAAGGCAGACCATTATAAATGTGTCAGAATTCTGGAATGAACTGTTGGTGTTCAGGCCTCTGAAGATAAGCTTAACTTCATAAAAATGACTTTAAATCCTAATTTCAGGCGTCATGGTTTAACCCCAGCTGGCAACTAAGCACCATGCAGCCGCTCACTCGCCTCCCTCACAGTAGGATGGGGGAGAGAACCAGAAAAGTGCGAAAACTCATGGGTTGAGATAAAGACAGTTTAATAGGTAAAGCAAAAGCCATGCATGCAAGGAAAGCAAACCAAGGAATTCATTCACTCCTTCCCATGGGCAGGCAGGTATTCAGCCATCTCCAGGAAAGCCGGCCTCCATCATGTGTAACGGTTACTTGGGAAGACAAACGCCATCACTCTGAACGTCCCCCCAGCCTCCTTCTTCTTCCCCAGCTGTATATGCTGAGCATGACGTCATACGGTCTGGAATATCCCTTGGGTCAGTTGGGTCAGCTGTCCCGGCTGTGTCCCCTCCCAACTCCTTGTGCCCCCCCAGCCTCCTCGCTGGTGGGGTGGGGTGAGAAGCAGAAAAGGCCTTGGCTCTGTGTGAGCACTGCTCAGCAATAGCTAAAACATCCCTGTGTTATCAATCAATCAACACTGTTTTCAGCACAAATCCAAAACATAGCCCTGTACTAGCTACTATGAAGAAAATTAACTCTATCCCAGCCAAAACCAGCACAAGGAACTAGGTTTGAAATGTCATTAGAGCTGAAATTTTCACTACAGAAATGGTAAAAACTTTGGGATTTGGTCCCTGAAGCTGGAGAGAGTGGTAACACTGACCCATTAATTGATAGCCTACGCCCATGTTTTTAGGTATGCTTATTTTGTCTTTATATCATTCTTCCTATTTCACATTTTGTGACTGGTTGAACTGACTGGAAACTGACAAACATCTGCTTTCTTACTAATGCAAATTCAAAACTCCCTGGCACTTTTTTAAAACCTTGCAGTCACTAAACCACTTGGCTAGAAAGATCATGTAAAGGAAAAAATTCCATTGCTATTTTTAAAGACGTCTCTAAAAAAACAAACAAACAAACAAACAAAATTGTTTGGCTAATGAGGATCAAAAAAACATGTATAGTAGGAAAGGAGGCAAGACAATGTGGATTACTGGTAAACCAATTTCTCAATAGAAACCCTCTAAGAACATGTTCAATAGGATTCATAATTTTGGATAAATAAGAGAGGAGAAGCCAATGAGACATTCTAAGCCTGTTAAATGTCACCTCTTCTCCAGAAGATGGAGCATCATGCTAAAATATTACAAACCAAAAAGTAAGTGAACTTCAGAAAGTATAATGTTATCCCACAGATCTTTGCCTGTTTCACTTCTGCTGAAGTGAACATGGCCTACAGGGCAAACACAACACCTCAATGCGCTGGGAGAAGAGGGCCTGGCAGTGCTTGGGCTGGTCCCAGCCTGCTGTCACACCTTGTCCTTCCAACTTCTGGCACTGTGGAGTGGGCAGAGTGCTGGGCCAAACTTCCTTCTTTTCCGATGCCTTCTACAGCTGCCCCAGCAAATGCTGCCTAGATGCAAGGATATGATCACTCTAGAGGGTAATGAAGAATTTCCAGTGAGAGCTTCAACTACTCATATCACCTTTCCAGAGCTTCTGTGGGAAGGTTCAGAACCCTAATGGTCTCATCAGGCTTCAAAATTTATTTGTAGCAGAGCTGCTGGATTCCTTTCCTTTGAAAAGAATCTAATTTATAAGTGCAAACACTGCTTTAAGAACTGAACCAACATGAATTAAATAGAAATAATCAGGGTATTCCCTTCAAAACCGCACTACGGCTCTGAACTTAATTGCTGATGCAGACAGAAGCCAAAGTCTGAACTGAAGTAGGTACACTGAGGAGACACAAGTGCTTTTACCTCCCTCCAGAGGACAGAGAAGAGGAAATGACTGCGTAACAGATTAAGATGAGAAGCCAACCCAACTTCAACTGATATGTGCTTATAAAACTTCTATCTGATTTTTCAAAAATCTTTAAAACAGCCACTCAAATAACATATTCAATGTAATACAGTGAATTACACAAGTTTATCATGCATTGGGCACAACACAAATGTAATAAAGCATATGAGGTTGCTAGTATATAAGCTTGTACCCTTAAAAAGAAACAAGTTCTGAAAGCACCAACTTGAATATTCTTCCCTGTTCTATTAATTTGTAAATCAAAATAGCAAGTAAAAGGGTACGGTAGTTCAATCCAGGAGGAAAAAAAAAAACAGCACAGACTGTGCCTTGCAAAACAAATTTTAGCAAGACAAAGTTTATTGTGCAAGGCTGGTAGTAATATCGAAAACTGGCAAGTGTTCAAAGCCTAGCCTGTTTCTTAGAGACTTTGATTCCCTAGGCAGTCTATCGTATACCTAAACTGGACAAGTCCAAACACTGGCTCGTCAGCTTAGCAAGCAGCGTTGCTCTTCTGCTGCTTAAAAAACCTTTCCAAAGACATCTTCTTCTTAGGCAGAGTTAAAACACCTCTCTCTGGTCTCTTCCAGTGTTCATTCTCTGTTTGCTAAAAATGCCAACCTCTCGGCTTCGCTTCCTACAGAAAAGCTGTAAATCACATTAAGAATTATTAGGCTGAATTGGTTTAGGTTTCACTGATACAACTTTTTTCTTTTTATTTGTAAGTTCCAGCAATGTTAATCACATAGCAATATAGCTTTTGAGCAACTTTTCTATAAACAAATTTCCTTCTAACAGAAGTTATACGCTGAAAAAAATCAAATAGACCTAGATGGCCTTGGTCCACAGAAACACACTTTGGTATGTGAGCCTGCTAAGGCTCAAGACCGTATGTAACAATGCTGATGTTAACTGTTTGCTATATAATCCTAGTAAGAAACAGGCATTGAGTGAGAAGAACAAGCCTATTTAATTATTTTATTTATTTTACATTTAGCATGAAAGTAAAAACTAGTGTCTAAATTCAAACAACTTGATGAAGAAGGAAGAGATTACAGGAATACAAAGAAACTGCGGGATGAATACTAAATATATTTTAAGCTAAAATCCAGACAGCCTGAAAATTATTTCTTTTATTGCCTGGAGATATCAGGCCACCCCAGATACATGTAGTCCTCTAATCATTTGCTCATCCAGCCTACCGATAACCGATTTGTCTAAGGAATTTCTAGACTTCTACTATACCTATCAGATCAGAAACAATGCACTTTTTTGTAGTTATTTTTATTTTGTAGTTATTTTTCACACAGGAAAAGCCAAGCTAAAGTCACATGGGTTTCTCTGTATGTGGGGGGTTTGTTGAAGTCACTGAGGAAAAATACATGACATTTTACGCTCTAAATACACTTCCCTGGGAAATAAGAATTGCTGTGTAAGACTAGTCTGAGCAATGATGGAACAACTAGAGAAACTGGAAACATAATAAATCATTTTGATTAATGAAAATCATGCATGTTATAGACCTTTCAGAGAAAAATAAAAATAAACCCCAACCTCCTCTGTATTTTAAACTGCCAGTTTGTAACCAAACCCATCAAGGCAAAAGATTGTAACTTAACAAAGGTCATCCATCATTCCTCTGTGCTGCTACTTTTCACCTAAGGATAAAACAACAAAAAAACTCTGAATGCAAAATATTACATTTTTAAGTGTACAAACAGTTTCACCCCAGCTGTATTCATCAATGCTACTCACAGCAGACTGCATTTCAGAATCTCAAATCACTTTCCTTCCAAAAAAGCTTCACAAGCAGCTTGTGAGCTAATAAAATACTATGCATAGTTATGAATGGAAGACAAATATGTCCTCAGACTTACATAGTCTCTAAATTACCATTCTAATGTTCATTAGTAGCTTTATATATATGTATGTGTGTGTGAAAAGATGTATAAAATTAATGTTGCTATTGAAAATGAATGGCATTTTAGAAAATGAAACATTCTTAAAATTTTAAAACAGCAACAAACTCTTAACTCTTGACATTCAAAAGGCAGCATTGTGACATCATGTTCTTCTGAAACTTAACCCCTGTCCCTCCTCCTCCCTGCAAAAAAAGCACAACAGCAAAGCTTGTCCTGTAAGAGTAAGTTTCTCAGAGTCCTGCTTCTCATGGAGTTCTAAGGAAAATGAGCCAGACCTCCTGATCTTGGTTCTCCCAATTCTTCTACAATACCATCAACACAAAAACATTCAAATTAGAAGTTTAATTCAAATTAAAAGTGACAATACACTAACATCAAAAGAGCTTAATGCTAGCAGAAACTCCTCTAAATTTAGTCATGTTTTTCCTCATCTTTGGAACCAGAACGATCAGGATGAACAACTTTAACAAACCAATGCTTAGGTTCACAATGTGAATTCCAGTGCGTTCAGTTCTTGTTTGTCTGCACTGCTAAACATTATCATGATCAAAAAGAAATCTGTTGTCAGCCAGAAAAAGATTAACTATCAATTAGAGTTAAAATGCTGTTCTTCTAGATCTTTTCTATTACTGGGTGGGCCTCTTGTCTTTAAGCAGCATTTTAGAGAGGTTAGTGCTAGTGCTCTTATTTACTCTCAGCTCCTCACGCACAGATATGCAAAGGGGCATCCTCTGAAGCCTGAACAAAATCAGGGCAGAATCTTTTCTCGTACATAGATAAAAACAATAATCCTCTTTCTTAATGCAGATTTGAAACATAGCCATCATTCTCATTTATTATGAAGACTCAGACTGCACACAGAGGACCATCTGAAAAATTGCCATAGAGGTAACAAATGCACGCAAAATATTCTTGTTTCCAAATCAATTATTGGTCTAACACATTAGTGCATTACAAGTTTTAATGAACTACTACACCATTAATAAAATATGTCAGTGTTCAGTTTTAGACTACTCTGTTATGCAAACAAATCTACTAAAACTAGCCATCTCAGGAGACCGTTTTCTTACTGCAATATCAAATGCTTCAATATAAGCAATAAATCATAAAATGTTCACTGGGTTTAACAGAGCAACAAAATTCTTATAAGAAGTACTAGATATCCTTTAGCTATTGGTCACCATTATTACCCTAATTTATAAAATTAAATACCTACTATATTGCAGTGATCAGTGATACAGTAACATTTAACCGGTATTTCATGTACTGATAATGCTAAAATCTAACTTTAAGAGGGGAAAAGCTAAAATGATTGTTACAGAAAAAAGTGGCAGAGGATGATACATGATAGCCTAATCAGATTTGAAACACGTGAGAGAGCCCAAAGCAAAGGCTGAAGAAGAAGCCCTTGGTCAATCATCTCAAACATTTGTTGTCCTTGACACAGAAAAACTGTTCTAAAATTGAACTTCACTCCTATAAGAAAAACAAACTGATGGGGTTTATATTTTATGGGCAAGGACTAACATAGGAAAGAGACCCCTACTTTTCTAATTCTTCAAATCTAGCCTACAATATTAATCATTCTTCTTTCAGTCACTAAATTTCATCTCAGAAAAAAAGTAAGAAAAAACCCGTGAGTTCTAGATTCCTTTCACCAATGGTCTTTCTGTCCTGTACCAGGAGATCTCTGATTTTTCCTGTATTCCAAATGGTAAAAGCTTGAGGCGATACTCTGAGGAACACCTAACCTGCATACACTGGCACTGTTGCTGAAAGAAACAGTTCTGTATGTCCTGTCATCCATGGAAACAAACAAATACCAGCAATACTAGGAGTAAACGAACGGGTTTTTATTTGTAAACATTGACAAAGCAACAGATTTTAAAATTCAGGTTTTATGAAAAAATGATTGTTTGTCTTTTCATATTTTTAACTATATTTCATAGTATTTTCTGCTTGTTGAATACACCTTCATGTAACGAAGGTAGCAGTACGTTACAGACATGGGCTGTCTTACCTTGTAATTTCACACAGAGGAATTTTCCACGCCTGGAACGAACCAGCTTAGGACAGCTGGAGCTTTGCCACTGCTATTCATCTTCTCCTGAGAGAGGCATTCTGGGTCTGAGATCCCAAGGCTTGCACTCACTCAAGCAGACAGCAAGGAGCTACAAGTCAGTGAAAACTTACAGGACTTTCTCTTCCCTGAGCCAACCACCAAATCCTTTCACCCTGTACCCATGGGGACTTTATCTTCCAAGTCCTGAACAAGCCCTCCCCAAAGTTTTGTCCTCTGCACCCCTTTTAACATGGTCTGGCTCGCAACTTGTCAAGAGGTGGAAGCACAGAATCAGAGGCATGAAATTACTTGGGTTGGGAAGAATCCCTGTTTGAGTGGGAACCCCCACTCAAAGTGGGTCCAGCTAGGTCAGCTTGCTCAGGGCTGTGTCAAACCAACCCATTTTCCTCAGCCTCTCCTTGTACATCGTGCGCTCCAGCCCTGTAATCATCTCGGTAGCCGTTTGTAGGACTCCGTTATGTCAATGTGGCAGTACACTCCCCCCGTCCCGCCAGCAGGAACCGAAACTTCTCCAGGCAGGGAGAAGGGGAAGGAAACCCTGGAGGCTGCAGGTTGAAATTTGAACTGGCCAGCCAAGACGCGCCAGGTACACCGAGGTGACCCTCCTGGTCAATAGAATTAAATGTCCACAGGTCAGATTTGACAGGGCTATAAACGGGGTCCCGCCGGAGGACACGTTGGAACCAGTCCTCCTGGGAGCAGCGGGTCTGCAGTCGGGGACTCCCCCTCGGGTCGGGGCAGCACCCGAGGTAACTCCTCGAGGGAGAGAGCCCTCCGCTTTTAGGCGAGTGATACACGTGTTTTGGAGCCATCGCTTTAAATCTTGGGGATTCTTAAGTCGGCTGTGTAGTATTAATTCTCTTTACATCATTGAGCCTGTGGTTTTATAAGATGTTACCGGACTTCTAACTAACTTTTGCCGAAGAATAAATCTGAGTTTTAACACCTATTGGATTTGGTTAGTCGTGCACCCATGGCAGTCAATCTCTTTCTTGCACTGGCAAGCCCCAACTGGACATAGTACTCCAGATGCAGTACAGAAGTGTCTAACAGAAGACAAGAATCACTTCCCTCAGTCTGCTGGCTACTATCTTGCTAACACAGCCCAACATTTGATAAACCTTCTTTGCTGCAAGGGCACACCACTGACTTCTGTTCAGCTTGTCCACCACGACCCCAAGGTCCTTTTCCGCAAAGTTTCTAAGCCTTGGAAGTTATTGCATCTTTGTATGACTCTGGACTCTTCCTCACTGTGATAAACATATGAAATACTACTTGAAGTCCAAACCTTGAAAGCTAATGCACGCTCCCTCTTAAAAGAACAGCAGGTAAATCAAAACTAACATGAAATTACTCTGAATATCAAGGGCAAGGCTGAAGCAATGAGAAGATTGGGCAGCCTTAATTTTTCAGGTGGGGAGGTGAGTGTCTTAAAAACAAGACTCTCCTGCATGCAAGGGAAGAGCTATACTTACTATACTGAGCTGCACAGGACAAACCGTTACACCTGTGTTTGTTATAGGAGTTTGTTTATGGGATAGGATTCGCCAATTTGCTGCACTAGAATAAATAAATGCCCAACTTGAACTGAAAATCAGTATATAACAACTGCATATGTTTATTTCCAAGGAGCAATAAACATTATTTTAGAAAGAAAACATAGGAAGTATATGAAAAAATGTATTCTGACTTGTCACATGCAGCAAGAAAAACTATCTTTCATATCCACTTGAGCCTTTTAGTAACACTCATTTCTAGTAGGACAATTACTGAGGAAAGAAATCGTTCCTACCACTGGGATTTGTCATAAGTAAGTTATATTCGCCTAATTCCTCCTCTAGTGCGCAAGTATTTCGGAAAACTTCCTTCCAAGAGCTCGGTGCCTATTCCCAGATCACACAGCTGGGGCAGAAACCATGACATCGGGCTGAGCTTGGCCCCCGGCCCGGGTGAAGGGGCAGTCCACGCCCCGACTCCCTCACGGGCGAGCAGCGAGGGCTGGCCCGGCTCGGGGTGAGCCTCCACGGTACACGCGTTGCTGACCAGACGTGACAGAAAGCAGGTGCAAGGAGACTCCGTTTTGCTTCCAGCCTGTGACACGGCGGAGCAGGCGTTCACCTTTCGGCGATTAAGCCAGCTCACAATCAGTCGTCGCCGTGGAAGCGCCGCTATTTTAATGATTAATTTTTGCAGGTAAGAAGTAACGTCTGTGGCGGCAGTAGAGCTCGAATGCGCAACCAACCGCTCCTGAGGCTGCCTGGGGAAATCGGTGCGGTCGCGACATGGCCTGGGCGCCGGTGGCCATGAGGTGCCCGACCCCAGCCGCGCCGCGGGGCCGGGGGTGGCGGCGGGAAGCGCCAGGCCGAGCGGGCGGGGGCGGCACCGGGCCGGGCGCGGCTCCTCACGCCGCAACGGTCGCTCGGGGCCGGGCTGCCGCCTCACCGCTTCGCGCGGGACCCGGCGGGATCCCTTCCCGCAAGCGAAGGGGAAGGCCCGGGGCAGAGCTCTCCGGCTGGCGGGTGCGTTCCTCGCCGACTTTCCCCTCCTCCTGCCCTGCGGAAGGCGGCGGTGAGCCCGGCGGGGAGGGGGGAGCGGCCGCCCGGCAGCGCCGGTTCGCCCGCGGGGCGGCTGCCGGGGCGGCGCGGGCCTGAGGCAGCAGCTCGGGGCAGCAGCTCGAGGCAGCAGCTCGGGGCAGCAGCTCGGGGCAGCTTTGCTTCTGCCGCTGGTGAGTGGTCGGGGCGGCCCGGCCCGGCCCGGCCCGGCCCCAGCGGGCTTCCGAGGGCGGGGGGAGCGGAGGAGAGTGAGCCCGCGGTTTCTTGTCACACACCCGGAGGCTGGCGCTGTCCCCGGCGCCGTGGGGGGAGGCTTGCAGCCGGCTCCGGGCTCGGCCCTCCCTCGCCCGCCCGCCGCCCCGCCGGGGCTGGGCCGGTTCTCCTGCCCCAGCCCTGCCTGCCGTTTGCCGCCCGGGCAAAGGGGAAGAGCAGAAGCATCTCCGGGGCTGGCCGCCTCGCCTGGGTCAAGGAGGGATTTTGGCAGCTGTAGGGTCCTGCCGAGACACTGGGGCAGGGGACTCTGAGGGCAGTGAGAGATGGGGAGCGCTGGCAGGGAGCAGAAGCATGGTTTGCTGCTTTATGGTGAGCTGCGACCCGTGCTGTCAAAAAAGGTTGTGGCACGGCATCTAATTTATACCAGTAAGCTTTTGTGAATACCCAGAAGCTTTGTTGTAACTGACTTGTAACAAACTCCCAAAGTGGATGTGGTCACATCAGCATGAGGACGCATAGCTATTTCTGTATGGAAAGTGAATAATGTACTAGTATGTAAGAGTTATGTGTGATTTTCATAAAAAATAAAACACCCGTGACTGAAATAGGTATCTTTAAATGTGAATTTCAGATGCAGGTTGAGATGACAAGAGTCTCTGACCACTGGAAAACTGGTGAGATGGTGACAGCAGGGTGGGGAAAAAGTTGTCAAATGGAAAAGCATGCAATCCGCTTATTTTGCTTTTCTTTGTCAGAAGCTATGGTACTTGCATCAGAGACTGAACAAGCACTGTTCAGATGATTTTAGTAAAATCTTGCTGGCTACATAGCAGAAAGGAAATGAATGAAGGAGTGCAGGGACAGCAAGGCTAGGGAGGGTGGTTGGCTGAAATGCTGTGATACTAGTTGCAGTTGTAGAAAAATTGTGTTAACATGATTAGTTCGGCTTGTCTTTCTTCACTCCCATTCCCAAACCCTGATTTACTTTGCATTGTTCACTTTGAACACATAGTGGTTTCTTCACAGGCCTGGTCTAAACAGTATGGATACAGACTGTATAGAATAGGACTTAAGCATATAGAATAGAATCATAGAATAATTCAGATTGGAGTGGCCTCAGGAGGTCACCTAGTCCAACATCCTCCTTGTATCCCCTCAGCGTGGGACATGCAAACCTTCTGACACATTGACTCCACCTTGCCATTTCTGTAAGGCCGTAAGTGGACTGATCTTCCCCCCAAAATGCACTGCATGGGGTCTAGAAAAGAGCTCAATCAACTTGTTTTGCAGTGTAGGTGTGGTCTGCTTCAGAAACTGCTAGCCCTGAGGCCAAAAGACAATCCATTTCAGTTGTCTGAGGAGGCTGGGATCTCTACTTCTGTGCAATTTGCAAAGAGAGTGTCGGTATAGCATGCAATGGAAAATCTGATGACTGTAGAAGTAACAGAGGAAAATCTTCAATTTTTTCAGTTGCTAAGATGTTACCTTACACAGTGTGTTCACTGCATTTCAAGAGGATGTGCTACAAGTGGCACGCATCCAGAAGAGAAAAGGAGAATATTTAGAAGTGTCTGGAAAATATGATCTACAAGTAAATACTGAATACATTGGAAAATGGAAGACTGGATGAAACATTAATCTTCAGTTATATAAGGGGGCTTCTGTGCAGATGGAGGGAATAACTTAATGGTCCTGGAGGATAGGATGAGAAGTAATAGCCTTAAATTGCCAGTTACTGGTGAAGTGTAAACTTGTGAAGACTGAAACTGTTGGTGTGGTTGTGGAATTTCAGCCGGTGTTGAGATTTTTGACAAATGCTTGCCAGGGATCATACAGGTATCACTTATCTTACCGTGGGCTGGGGAATGAGCAAGTGACCTAGTGAACACCAAGCAGCTCTGAATGCTTATCTTTGTCTTCCTAACTTCTCAGTCATCTTGTGTTGAATCACGTGGAAAATAGAATTGAATCTAGTTGGACTGCAGAGGTAGGGGCTTCAGAAGATGAGAAACAGGTGCCTATTTACCTTTGAAAGTGAGATGGTAGATAAACCCTGTTAAGAGTATTTTTAACTAGCTGAAGTTAAATGGAAGGAATGGAACCAATACAGCCTTAAGTTTCTATCAATCATGTATTTATCTTTGCTATGAACAAAGGTTTTCCAGCACAACTAATGAGTGTTCTATGCTGACCTGAATATGACTGAGAAGTCTGAAAAAACAGCATTGGGTGCAGTTAGTGCTAGCTCTTTCATTTTAGTGTTCTATCCATTGTCATTTCTAAATCTAATGTGGGAAACACTCTTACTTTCTTAGGGATGACAATTTGATGACGGTGTTTTCCTGCTCTGAAACAAGAAGAGATATTTAAAATAGGATTTAATAAACTGCCATAATAAATGCTTTATAAAATATTGTGCATTTGCAAACCCATAAAAAATAAAGACTTCCGATAAGAGTTACTCCGTGTATTTGATTTTAAAATCCAGTTATTTGTTGTAGGGCACGAAAGATGGAGTATTCGCGTAAACGTTTGAGAGCAAAAAAATCCACGTCTCTAAGTAATCAAAAGCAAGTAGAAAAGCGGAATGAAGTAAAGAATACTTCAACGGAGGAGGAGATTTTATATGGCTTGCAAACTAAAGATCATTCTCTTCAGCCAAGTACCTTAGGTATAATCTGCAAAAGTAAGGATTATGTCAAAAGAAAAGTGTTTTCTGAATCAAATGTGCCTTCAGTGCTAACTGAAAGACACCACCAGTGTCCTGACCAACAGTCAGAACAGTGGCTAACGCAGAATGTTGTTTTGGTGTAAGTGCTGCTAAAAATATTACTCAAGCAGAATGTCAGAATCCTATGCCTGAGATAAGTTGCAACAAAAATGCAGATACAAACCAACTTTTAAGTGCTAGATGTTTAAAATATATACTTCATAAAAGATGTAATGATGTAAACACGCCAGCATCAGCACCAGTTGAGGGGCATTTTTGCTTGAGTCTGAGGTGACTGCCCATTGATCACGTGAGAGAGAGTGCTTCTATGGAGGCTGCAATTGACAGGGATAGTAAGGGTAAGAAAAGTAACAATGCCATTACCATCCTACAAAAGGTGAGCATAAAACATGGAACAAAATCTGGAATGAAAAATTTGTTCCAGTGTTAAAAAAAAAAATACATTAAATAGATACCTGAAAAAAGGAAAAAGAAGATTTTGCTGGCTTAGTTGCTACCATAAAGACTACAAGAGACAGAAAGATGGGGCGGGGCGTGGGGAGAGGGGGTAAGGTTTTGGGTGGAAATGACAGTTCACATATTTTGGAAAAATGATGAAATGCTGCTGGATACATTGTGTGAGTCTACTAAGTCAAGAAAAATACGGTTATAAGCTAGTTCCAGAATGATTATTTTTCACTTTTTTTTTCCCCTAGAGAAATACAAGATTAGAAAGTCCACTCTTCCAAAAATATGCCTTTTAAGTGAACGCTTTCTCTGCTGAAGAAATTATTGTAGTTTATTATTTGAAAGTCTCTGCCCTTTAACCAAGCTATGCTATGGAAATATTTGTAGCATTTTGTTAATAATAATTTTACCTAACATCATGAAATATCTTGACCTATTCTGAATGCATAGGTCAGGATAAATTGTGTTCAAGCATCAGCAGCTAACTTACCAAGTCAGGTTTAGGGTTTCCTAGCCAGAAGGAGTTGCAGTTAACTTGCAGTTAAAAGACCTGTATTGAATTGATACCTTTATTCATGTCTGTGATAGAACATTAACACTAACAGGGCTTAACAGATATTTCACATCTTCAGTTGTTAACAACTTTGCATAAAATAAATCAAAGCAAATCTGAAACAACAGAGTGAATAAAATGGTTACAGATTCGTTTGGAGGTTTGAGGCAAAATCAAAGCAGTTTTCTCAACTTTGCTTTTATTTTGTATTGCAGCCGGCTGGAAGCTTTGTTTCTAATTCATGTTTCAGTAATACCACATTTATGCGTAAGGGAATAGATCTAAACAAACCACCTCTTTTCAAAGATGCCAGTGATGACTTTGGTCTCTTAATTATTAAGCTTAAAAGCTTAATAGTTAATTTTAAAAAAGCTTTAATAGTAACTTTAAATTTGGAATGATTACTAGTTCCTTATTTTAGTCCACATACAACTAATCTTGACTCTTCTCAAGAGCCTCTGAAAACATTGTTGTGAACCATGGCATTAAAATGCATATTATTAGGAGATGATCAGTGGAGAGTTATTTCATTCACCATTAGGGTAAAAGCCAGATATTGGGGGGTGAGGGGGACAAAAGGCAGGTGGTAAAGACCAAAATACTCCTCCATTCATTTCTCTCCCCCTGGAAAAAATTTTTGTTAAAACTGACTCCTTCGGATGTTCTGGCTTATGCAAATCTCTATGTCCTAACTAGGGTAAATGTTTAAAAAGTAACCATGATTTATGCTTAGCTGTGTACCAAGTAGCATAGTGGGGGAATTGTTGCTCCAGTATGGAGACATTAATTAGCTGAAATAATGGTGTACTTGTAGAATGTGTGGAAGCATCCTTAATTGTCAAGTTCCTAGATGTTTACAATTAGGAGAAAGTGTTCCTTTTTCTTGTTCAGGTTTACAAGTAGAGAGGCTCTCTCCTGTCTCGTATAGACGAGAGAATTTTCTTTCTGCAAACTGCCTGAAATAAGTGACAATGAAAAACAAAGTATTACTGTAAAAGACAATCGTACAAGCCTAGCTGTTAGAGGTGGAACAGGCAAGGTTTTGTTGGTCTTCTTGGAGTGGGGAAGAGGGGAGTGGTTTCAAACCACTGACGGCCTAGAGAATGAAGATATTCTTAATCATTGCTTTGTTTAACTTCTCGTTGTCTTAAGAAAATCACACTTCATAACTTTAAAAGTGCAGTTCAATAAGAACTGCAATAAGCATGCTTCCTGCAAACTCACATGGATTTTGAGTTGAAATAAATAAATGCCATTTTGTCATACATTTTAGTTAACTGTTTTATAAATTCAGAATAGTTTTTTTCTCTTGAATCTTTGAAATGCTTATGAAGCACTTTGTACTGTGTTGAGTAGTTTGTATTTCATGGATACAAAAAACTGTATGCTTGCTTTAAGGGGAAACTTGCTAGGATGGAGTAGACACTGAATTTCATAGTTACCCTGTTCTGAGTGCTTTGAAAGTTACTGTTCAAAGAAAATTGAAGTATAGGTAACTAAGTCAATTGTTTTCTCAGTCATTTGAAAGGTATTTGTTATATGCAGCCCTAATTACCTTGTTTTGATTGTGTTTGATGGCTTAATAGTACTCTTTATCTTAATATTCTATTTAGGAAAAGATAAGTAAGTTTTTCACCTTTCGCATTGTAATGGTAGCTCAGTTACATTTCTAAATGAGTAGAAATTCAAACTTTCTTGGAGGCCGGTGTCCTTACTAGCCTATTCATATTCAGCTCATTGGCTTTTACATTGTTCAGGGGTGGGAAGTTAGTTCCAGCCCTATGGGTTACTTCAATAACTGCATCTACTGCTGGTGCTACTGCTTGAGTGATGATCAGTGGAGTAAAACAGAAATACCCTGTTCTCCTTGGTTGTGGTGCAAAACACCTGTTGTACAGTCATAAAATACTTGATAAATTTATATAGCGTCCTGGTGAAGTGATGAGCCAGGAATACTGTTCTTTTTGGCAAGGTAATTACAAACTTTAAGTTGCAGGTGCAAGATTATTCCTTGACTACAAAGTATTACCTCATTAGATCCCCTAGAGAATAATTTATTCTATGTCATTTTTCATTTTAATAAAAAGAGGAGTAGGAGGAGAGCCATTTCATTTGCTGGTAGTAGGAAAGAGTGTTTCTAAAATGATGATGGTTCTGACATGCCTCTGAGACTGGCTTCTCAGCTGATAACACTTAAAAAATCCCTAATCCCAGGAAGGGGCTTTCTATGATATGTCAAAAGCTCTTAGTTAAAAGAGACATGAGAGGCACCGGCCCAGAACAGGGTAGGAAAAGCCTTCAGGGATATCTCAGTGTTATTTCAGCGGAAGCAGCATTGTCTTCTTTTATTTGCTTGTCTCAAGGTAGAGATCATGTTGTCACTGGAAAAAAAAAGGAAGAGGGTAAAATAGCTCTCAGTAAGTACCTCTAATAAAGTTTAGTAGCGAGAAAATTAATAGCAGCAAACTGATCTTGTTTCTGCTCCCCACTTCCCTCTCTCCATGCTTTTGCCTGGGGTTTTGGTTTCTGTTTCTTTTTGCCCAAAATACTATGTCCCCACTCTATTTCAAGATCAAACGGCTGCAGCATAAGCAGGAACATCAGTGACTTGAATGATACAACTCCTCCCTCTACTGCCCTCAGCTGCAATTATTTATATTGTAATGTAGAAAGAAGTTTGAAAGGTTGATGGTGGTTTTTTTTTTTCCTCAGGGAGCACTCAAAGGAAGAGGGTAAGCTCAGTAAGCAAAGAAAGTACCCAGCATAAACATATTAAGATTTCTGATGAAATAAAGGAAAAGAGTATTTGTACAATGTCAGAAAAGGAAGAAAGTCTTTTGGGAAAGGTAACCTGCAGTCATTTGAATGTTTGAATTGTTGTATATGTGTTTTAAAACAGATAGGATTCCTCTGTTTATAACAAGGTATATTTGTGGGGAGGACTGATGATTTATATTAGCAATGTTGGTAACTGTCTCTAGGGAGATTACAAATGGGTGTTTGGAGGGGAGAAGACACTGGAGTTGTTTTGAATGTGTTCTCTGCTTATCCAAAATTTAAAATATTTTGATTGCTATATAAGACAAAATTTACATATGAATGCATCTAATTCTGGCATGTTTTAGGTGAAGTAACGTTTGCTTTGTGAGTGGATCTGATTATAACTTTTTGAAAGTGTGTCAGACTGCAGCTGTGCTCCTGCATTTGATAATTTGCTTTAGACAATATGGATTTATGGTCCTTCCAGAAGATAGAAACAGGAGGAATTACTCAGAGGGATAATGATTTCCTTTTCCATTTGTGGAGAATATCTGAAAATTCTCCTTTAGTTCCTTTCCACTTTAAGGGAATATTTCTTTATCAGCTGCTACTGTTTGAGACCTAGAATAAGGAGCATAGTGTCTAAGATGGATTGGAGAACTCTGAACCCTTTATGCAGCTTCAGTTAAGGGAAAAACTGCCACTTATATTCAGTTGGTCCTGAAAAAAATTTCTAAGTCAAAGAACTAACAATTAAGTACTGATCAACTGTCTTGAAATTGCTGTAATACTCCCACTGTGTTCATTGGGAAACATGATTTTATTATTTTCTGGGGATTTTCATAAAACATATTGTCACATGGAAAAAAATTACAACGTGTGACTTTAACTCCAGTAGTTCAACTATGTTATACTGCTTAGAGCATTGTTATGACTGCTGTATGTCACTGAAGCATTTGAATTCCAGCATGTTTTTCCACGAAAATGAAATTGAACTTCCAGTCTGGTGAATCCCAAATTGTGTTACCCCTGTGATTCCAGTAGTCCCTGATGACGCAGAGGTACTTCTGGGTAAAAAGGTGGGAGGAAAGTACTGAGGGGCTGTGGACAGAGAACTTAGGTAATGTTTGGTGCTAGTAGGAAGGGATGAGGAGCCAGACTTGGGTGAAAAATGAGAAGCTCTGGCAATCAGCAGGATTGGAAAGAAGTGTTTGTACACACACAAGAGAATGCAGGTGCTACTGAATTCATTGATTAGATGCCAGAAGTCCTTGGGAAAAGGGGAATTTAAGACATACTTAGTCCTTCACTTGACAGTAATTTCTGCTAGTACAAAGCTTTCTTCTGTCTGCGTTGGAACTGAAGAGGAAAGACTGACAAATGTAGGAGGATATCTGAAGGAGGGAAAAGAGGGACAAAGAAGGCTGTATAGGAAAACTATAGTTAGTTCTCAACTTATGGCTGCAGTGAATGACCATCAAGAGTGAAAAATCTGTCTTACGAGTGTCATCAACATAAGTATCTTTCATATTTAGCAGTATTGTAGCACGTCAGTATCTATTGTTCATTATTATCTGTCTTGGAGACAGAGATTTCTCTTTCAAGCTAGGACCCAAGACAATGCTTTGTTCAAGGCATGAAGATTGAGAGTTTTTTAAAACCCTCAACATTTTAGCAATTATCAGGTATAATAGGAAATAAATATTTTAATTAAAAAAATTAAAGACACTGAACAATTTCTTTGCTCTTTTGCTTTTTGTAAAGAAGAGAGAACTATTGTATTGTTGCAAGAAAGCAGAAGCAATTCAGTAAAATCCTTGAATGAAAGGAATGCGTTTAGCAATTTCTTTTTATCACAGAGGCTGAAAACAAGTACTCCATGTAGCGAATAATCATTGGGAATTTCTATGTTTTTTAATGGAAACTTTTTTTTTTCCCTAGGAAATCCATTACTTGATTACAAAATCTTTGTTTTCCTGACGTTAAGCTATACTCTCAGTCCTGCTTATACAGACCTTTTTTCCTGGTAGTTGGTATCAAGGAGACCTGTCCTGATGTGTAAAATCAACAAATAATTTTAATAGGAATAATTAAGATTATTTATAATTTATTTAAAATTTAAATATTCATGTTTATAGTAATTAAGAATAGTTTTATTTCTCAGGATAACAAGCTTCACTTGCTCATGAGTAGTCTCTGCTTGAAAGCAGAGATCTTGCCTCTCAGCAATTTTTGATCATCAGTCCTGTTGAAAGTAAAATCTTAAATTTTGTACTTAGAGAAATAATAAACATTTTTAAAAAATGTTTAAAGCTATACTAGTGTGCTGATAGTGATTAATATAAACATACTAATTTTATCTCTTTAAATTTTAGAAGGTAGGTATGTTTTGACACCTCCTTTATGCAAAGTGAGTTAAATCCAATGGAGACTGCCAAGGTACAAAATTCTATGTTTTGTACCTGCCAGAAATTCCATATAAAGAATAGAAAGAAAATAACCCTACTTTCCTGAAACTTAGCTAAATTTTAAGTTTAGCACTGTGTTTGTATAATCATTTAAATGTTTTTAGATTTTTAGATTTGAAACACAGCTTTTCTTTATTATAGATCAGACTTGTGATTGGTGAGCAGATGGATATTTTAAATAATGACTTTAATCAAAAACTAGAAGGTTTAAATAGAAGAGTTGAACAAGCACAATGCAAAAAAACACACGAAGAAATAGCTAGAACGTTCCTAGTAAGTTTCTTTGCATAACTGTGTGAATATTTTGCACGTGTATCACATATGACTATTATGCTCCCTTAGACAAAGACTCCAAAAGTATGCAATCTGTCCATCTTGTGTGACGTAAAGATAAGTTAAAAATAGTTCCATTTTTAGCCTTTGTTCACTGCAATTTTTTTCACTGTCTACTCTTCGTATGATAATAATGTATAGCTTCCTTATTTCAAGTAAACTCTTAAGTGTTTCTTAACCCATGCTGTGTTTCTTTTCTGTTGCAGAAGAAAGCATCAAAACTTGAGAGACGTATTAATGCTGTGGTAGCATTTCAGGAGGAAGTGTTCTCAAAAGTGGCTGTTCATCAGGTATGATGCAGATGCATAAGCTAGTATAGGCATTAATGCCTATTTGTAAACTAATAGATGACTGTGGATGTTTACACTGAAACCTGGTGACTTTGACAGCTGTGTTGCTGTTGTTTGCATTAAGAACAGAAAAAAATCTATGTAGAGCTCTGAAATTGGTTGATCTTTTGAGAATTTGTTTTCAGTTTTGGACTACAACATAGTTCTTTTCAGTCATCATGATTAAACAAACTGAAAACAGGGCGTAAACATGACATGTGTTGACAACTTTTGGTTTGATGCTGTCCTATTGGAGAGCCATTGGAATTTTTCTAGTGAAGGGTCAGAGCTCTTCATTACAAAGTTAAAGCTTCGTACAGCATACTTGCCTCTTTGAGTTACCTTTCATCAGCCATTTAGTCCACCAGGTGCATAGGGGCCGTGAACTGCAAGTCAAAAGCCACTTCCTTAAGCAATGAAATTGAAAATTTGATAGAGTAAATGAAAATGTTAGTAACATAGCTATTAATACATGAGCATTTTTCATGGGAGGTATTGATACATTAGTACTAAAAAGATAAGATTACAACTGGGGGGGGATGGGGATGACAACATTTGATTCTTATGAAGAACAGGAATTTCTCATGTTCTTAGTATGATTGTATTTTGTTGTGCTGAAATTCTTTTAGTTACTCTTATGGGAGAAGGAGTTCTGTGAACTGTCAGCCTCCTCTTTCGTGATGACTGTATATTTCATGAAGAAATCTCACTTACTTTTACAGAAATGTGTTTATTTAAAACAACTCTTTGGAGTCTAAGTCTTTTTGTTCTTTCACATCTAAAAGTATAAAAGAAGTGCGTGTGACAAATATGCAATCTTGTCTTTTTGTTAAAGGCTTTCACGTGTTTTACAAAATTAGTTTCGTATCTTCTTGGCCTTTTCCCAAAAACTTTAAACAAAGCATAAACCAGGATAAGGTCAAGTAAGATGCTTACAAGCCTCAAAATTTAAAGAAATGTTTGGGGTTTTCAAAAACAAGTTAAGCTTCAAGAAAAAAAAAAGTGTTTTGTTATTACTATGTATTTAATGTGATTTTCTTTTGTTGTTGGGTTTAAGTACACCTTGATTACTTTAGCACTTTTTGCAAATATGACTGGGTTTATACTGTAGGTTTTATGACAATGCAGTATTCTTTTCATCCTTTGCCAGGCAATGCTTCCAAGCGCAGACTATCAAAATACAGTACTAAGCCAGCTTGGACCCTCTGCTTTCTGTCCCGATATAAATATACCAACAAGGTCCTCAAATACACTTTTGCTATCGCCTTGCACTGGTTTCACTGCAGCACGTGTTTCAGAATATGTAAGGTATGTATCTAGAGTTAAATAGTAAAATGTAGTTAATGTCCTTATATTGCTTTAAAGCATTTATGAGAAAATTACTCCTTCTCTCAACTTTTTTATTGGCAGTTAAATTCTAATAGTTGGATTTAAACTCAATTGTTGTTAGGTGTCCAGTGTTATTGCTGGTATCTTCAGCTTATCCATTGCAGCTGAAACTAGATGATCAATTCTTAAAGTGCTTCAAGGTCTGTTAGGGCACTGATTTCTTACTGAATGACAGGCAAAAAAAAAAAAAAAAAATCTCTGTAAAGGTATTTATCTGGTTGTGGAAGAAAAAACCTTCCAGGTAACTTCTTAATAGAAAATGTAAAAAAAAGAACATCAAAAATCCTATTTCCATTATTAGGACACTTCTAGAATGAGAGAAATCCAGATTCCAGAGAAATAATTTTATTTATTACAAAATTTTAAGTCAGTATATAGTAAATAACATTAAATGGAATTCTAAACAATGTTTTCTTTAATAAATAATTCCCTAAAGTATTTTAATTTGATGTTCCTGTCAGCGTTTCACCAGTCACAATACTTTTCACATGTACGTATGTTGTGTGCAACCTGCAAAAGCTCACCCCAGGTCCTCAGGTTGAAGCCATGAACATATGCAGGCAAAAAAAGAAGAAAGATTCAGATGCTCCCTTACAGAGCTGGCAAAGAGTTTGCGTTTATTTCTGTCCTGAGACTGAGGTTTGCACCCATCCTCTGGCACTGGTTGCGTATTTCAGTGTCACCTCTGGAGCAATACTTCTCATCCACCACTTGCAGAGTCTTCCTCCTGTATGGAGGAAGCAGTGGAAAGGTTGAAGACCAAACGTCCACCAGGACCACGCATGGCTGACATTTGCATGGCTGACACCAGGTTTCTTTCTTCAGCCTTTGGGTTTTGTTGTGAAGTCAAATTTACATTGCTGAAAGCATGCACAAGATTTCTTAGCTTGCTCTGGAAGGTAGTAATCAGCATTATTTTCCAGTATGTTTACTTCAAGTTGTGGGTTTGTTTTCTTTTATTTTACAGAAAAATGAATTAATTTGTTTTTTGCTTTCTGAATATCCAAATTAATCTTTGCTTATGGCAGAAATGAAATCAGCGAAGAAAATTTGTTGGCTTATAATTGAATATGATTAAGATCCAAAACGTTAATTTGACACAGCTCAAGTAGTTTGGTTATATGTTTCTTAGTCATAACCCTTAATCAACAACAGGATATCCAGAGGAAAGAAGATAAGGGCTGGCATTTGTATGGTTGCAACTATCACAAAATGTGGCTAGGATTCCCTTGTTTCTTTTTGGGAAATCTTCTACAGTGAGTCTGCTGTGTTAAATTGCTGTTCTTTTGATCAAAACAGATGCAGTAGATCTAATGCATCCTGGATCCTTAAAATTTCCTCTACTTACACAATATCCTGATGGCCGGCATCAGGAAAACCTAGACAAGTGTACCACAAATACAGTGGAAATTTGCAGTGCAAATGTCAAACAAATGTCCCCTTAGTTGATCTTATCGTTTTCTCCAAGTACAATTATGCTTCATGTTTCTAGTCCCTGTAATCTTAGACAGATGTTTTATACCTCAGATCAACTGGATTAGCTTAGCCATTAATACATATATAAATTCTGCAGGAATTAATTTACCATCCACACTATAAAAATCGCCCTATTAGCATGTATACATTTCAGTATACCTAATGGCATCTATTGATATTTTTGACTATTAAGTGACCCTGGTTCTGAGGTAACAAAATCTACCTCAGTAGATCTCAAAATGTACCTCAATAGTGCCATTTGTTTTGCAGTCTGAGATCATGAAATTGCCGGGGTTTGGGTAATGTGAATAATTGATGGTTTAGAGAGCACGGAAATGTAGTACAATTAATGTGTGCCTGTGTTTTCATAAAGCAAACAGAGTAACTTTGTTGTTTTACTAAGATGGAAGCAAATAGGCTTTATTTCTGTAAAAGATACCTAGAATATGAATGTTCCTGATGGATAGCATATTCCACTGTTAAACAGTAAAATGTAGCAATGCACAAGTTAGTAAGTTGAATGGATTTAAAATTTTTTCTCAGTGCCATAATTTATTAAGTGGTTTATTAAAGTTTGTTTACTATGCCATTATTTTGTTGTTTTAATTATGTGTTAATCAATGAATGCAACTTTGAATGGTTGATGTATTTTCGTAGCTATTTTTAATGCCTTTTTTTTTTTTTTAAATAATTCATTCTTCTGTATCTCCAAACAAGATTTATCTATTTTTTGTTTTATCAGTTCTGATGAAGTCATACTGGTCTCCGTGGAAGACCAAAATTCAGCAACTTCAAATACTTCAGGTATTGAAATTTAATGTTGAATCCATGCATGCTAATGAATTTACTACAGAGTATACAAAGTACATCTAGAATATTGCCAACTACTCATGCCTCTTCCTTGTTAAAACGTCATTAAAATCCAGTTGTGATTCTGAAATGCTTACAGATGTGACAGATTTTTGTGTGATTTTTTTTAATTGAAACATGAGCATGCTTCCACTTTATCAAGATGTCTATCAGTAGACTTGCATTATTTTTAAAATGTTTAAATTAAAACAATTAAAAGTCTAGTATGAGGTACACTATTGAAAACTTTTATACATCCAACCCACTGTTTTATTATTACAACATTCTTTTCAGAGAATAGCATAGAAAGAGGAGAGGATGAATTTAATTTTTTTTTAAATCAAATTATTGTAACTTAATAGGCATTTTAAAACAGTAGAAACACTACATTTTTTTACCAAGCTTGACTCTGTCATACAAATAATGTAGTGACAAAGGGAGCATTCTGAGCAGCTCTTTCCTCATTCCAATAGCAGTTGCTGCTTAAAGGAAATAAGTATCGCCCTTTAATCAAGAGTAATACACAGTAGGCTGGCTGTCCTCTCTACCCACATATTTTCTTCATTGCAATTGGGCTAATTTACTGGGGAAGAAACTTCTAGAGAAACACTAGCCCACAAAATCTTGAATAGCATCTCAGAATGCACACTTTCTCACACTGCTTCCTTACAGAGGTGTGTCTGATATTTAGAGCCCCTCTAAGACAGTTCTGGGCAGGTTGAGTTGACTTGCTAGATAGTTGCTTCTTAGAGGCAATACTCAGCATTCTTGGTGAGTCTGTCATTTCCATAAGACTATTGTCCCACGTGTTTTGCGAGGGGAGATTGGTAATACTCTGCTGCTCTGACAAGGATTAAAAAGTATTCTCGTCACAGTATAAATGAAGACTCTTAGATGAAACACATTTACATATTTTAAACTTATGTGAAAATTGTGTTACAGCTATTCCAAATAACCAAATGTCTACACAAGCAGAAACATCAGCAACAGTTCAGGTAAAAAATAAACTAAGGCTATTTTTCATGTTTTCTTCAAATAAAACCAATTGTTGTTGATGGTACATAGACTGCTTCAATACCCTGGATTTTGAGTTACTATTATAGGTGCTTCAGTTTGGGGCAAACATAAGAACACAGAATGTAGGTATGTGGGCTGTCATACCTCTTGCTTTTATTACTGTTCTATCACCTTCTTAAAGGTGAACTTACAGGGAAAAGACTGATGTGAAAAGTGATGCTGAAATGTCATGCTGCTTTTCCTCTTGGAAATGGAGACCTTGTCTCCTGGATGATTGTATTGCATGGAAAGCTACAGAAACAATTAGGTTGCAGGGCAGAAAAAGTTGAGCAAATGAGAGGGGAAGAGATGATAGTGAATCTTGAACTGTGTTAGTTTTGTAAGCACTTATTCAGCTTGCTTTATTCTTCATTTTGGATAGAAGGTGAATGTTTAAAGAAAAAAAATAGGTCTGTCTCTCCCAGCATTGACAGCTTAGTCAAGCTTGCTTTTTGATCCCTTAAACAAAACTAAGCTGAGCTAATGCTTTCCCATTTGAAAGGACATGTTTGTGTTAGTATGTGTTCAGAATGCTTTTTGAGCAGTTTTGTTTCTGAGTAGTCCGTCTCTGAAATTTTTCGATTGCTTGGGGAAAATAATCATAGATAAGTTCAAAAATCCAAGTCCTGAGGAGCATGTCTCTTATCATGGTAATCTATGCATCCTCAGAGAAATCTAGAGATCATGATGGGACTGAAGTGTTTTTCGTAACATCTTTCTTCCCAGTGTATTAATTGAGTGCAATTATATTAGTGACAGCAGCTCAGTCAATGGGAAAAAGTTAACTGTGGGTTTTTGTCGACGGGAGGGGGGAGTAGTCAAAACTTTGTTGGTCTAAATTTGTGTAACTGCTACAAAAACATGGTGTTTAATGGTTTAAGTTGATCAATTAAGTAACTATTTTCCATAAGAATATAAAAGAAAAAAATTATTTTTGGTGTATTTGGTACTAGGTCTGATTGTACTAGAAAGTGTCCTCAAACAGTTAGATGACGTTCTAAATGGTTTTGTGAACCATCAAGTATTGCTTTTACTTGCTTGAATTTCTGTATATATACTATGCCTGGCTCCATAACTTTGCATTTTTACAAGAATTTTCTTTTGTTGTAAGAAATCTAAGCTAACAGATAGTGTTCCATTCTGCTAATTCTTAAGTAGTCTTGGAGATACTTGATAAAGAGAAGCCTTCCAGTGAAATTCTGTATTGTTTTATCAGAGTGAAATGAAGGAAAGAAAACTCACAGTGATCGATCTAACAGAAGAACCCCACAATTGTAGCCAAGGTAGAAGAGAAAAATATTTTAATTTACTTTTCAGCATCTCCCTAAACTTAATGCCTGAGGTGTGACTATGTGACTTAATTTAGGTAACTTTAAGGAGAAGATAATTCTGTGGAATCGTAAAACCGTATTCATTGCTGTATTGGGTTTACCGGCCAAGATTTTGGTAGCGGGGGGCTGCAGGGGTGGTTTCTGTGAGAAGGGATCAGGAGTTGGATCATGTTGGACAGAGCCATTTCTAGCCACCTTCAAAATGGACCTTCCTCTGGCCAAAGCTGAGTCAATCAGTAACGCTGGTGGCACCTCTGTGATAAACTATTTAAGAAAGGGTAAAAAATGCTGCACATCAGCTGTGAGAGGGAGGAGCGAGAGAAATGTGAGAGAAACAACCCTGCGGACACCAAGGTCAGTGCAGAAGGAGGGGGAGGAGGTGCTCCAGGCGCCGGAGCAGAGATTCCCCTGCAGCCTGTGAAGATGACCATGGTGAAGCAGGTTGTCCCCCTGCAGCCCATGGAGGTCCACAGTGGAGCAGATATCCACACTGCAGCCTGAGGAGGACCCCACCCTGGAGGTGGTACATATGCCCTGAAGGAAGCTGCACCCCATGGAGAACCCACACTTGAAGCAGGCTCCTTGGCAGGAGCTGTGGCCCATGGAGAGCAGCCCATGCAGGAGCAGGTTTCCTGGCGAGACCTGTGGCTTGTGGGGGACCCACACTGGAGCAATCTGCTCCTCATGGACTGTATGTGGAGAGGACCCATGCTGGAGTAGTTCGTGAAGGAATGTATCCCGTGGGAGAGACCCCATGCTGGAGCAGGGGAACAGCGTGAGGAGGAAGGACCAGCAAGGATGAAGTGTTATGGACTGACCATAGCCCCCAGTCACCATACCCCTGTGCCGCTCGGCAGGGGAGAGGAGGTAGAAGAGTCAGGAGTGAAGTTGAGCCTGGGGAAAAAGGGAGGGTAGGGGGAAGGTGGTTTTACTTTTGTTTTTATTTCTCACTATCCTACTCTATTTTTAGTTGGCAATAAGTTAAATTAATCTTCCCCAAGTCAAGTCTGTTTTGCCCATGATGGTAATTGCTGAGTAACCTCACTGTCCTTATCTTGACCCACAAGCTTTTTCATCTTTTCTCCCCCTGTCTTGCTGATGAGGGGGAGTGAGAGGGCATCTTGGTAGGCCTGAAAGCCAGCCAAGGTTAACCCACCACAAGTTCTCAAAAGAAAAACACTCTTGTAAACCCACCACAAGTTCTCAAAAGAAAAACACTCTTGTCAATAGCAGCTGCTTACACATATCTCCATGATAACAGCAAATTGGTTTTGGCAATCAAAAGCAATATTTAAAGAATTTGTCTTCTCATAAGGGATGTGTGTTTATTCACTACAAATTCTGTCGATTGCTGTCACAACCCCTACTACTACAAGGAAAAGTTATCAGTTTATAATTTGTCACTAAAACAAGCTGTTACGCTGAACAGTCTTGTTAACTGCTTGGTAATAAAGCTAGTCACACCATGTGCTTGTAAAGGGTAGTGTTGAATACAAACAAAAGGGACTCCTCCATCTAGTGAAGTGGAGACTTGTTCTCAGGATGGTAGGAGCTGTCCAGGTGTGTCTTACTCATACTAAAAAGAGGCATTGCCTTCTTAGTTCCTCAGAGGTTCATGCTGAGGTAAGAGATGGGATTCTAGAGGTTTGGGAGAATCAGATTACAGAATTTTGCAATAGAAGTATTAAGATTGGTATGAAAGAAACATGAATGGAAATTCGTGCATGCAGAAGTACCAGAAGAAAGAGCAAGAGAAAGAAAGAAACAGAAAAGCTCAAAAGATAGCATGGGTTGTTAGCAGAGCTTAGCATTTCATGGACCACTACCTCTCTGTATGCATTTATGTGTGCAATTTCATTCAGTGATCAGATAGCAAGAAGACAAAGAACAAACTGAAGCCATAAGATAAGATGGCAGGAAGACAAAGAACAAGGAGAGCCATAGGTAACCTAGAAAAGGAAAAAGGGGAACAGTATCTGACTCTGCAGGGTTTTTTTGAAGACTCACTAAGAGTGAAATAAGGTACAGAAGCAAAAGATGACATTAACTTTCCATTTTTAAAGGGGTATAAAAGACCAGTTCACTGTTACCAGCAAAAGGATCCCAGGAGCTACACTGAGGACGTGATCGCTGCTGTTCCCTCATCCTCTGTTGTGCACAAGTAATACTGACTGGACTATTTGGATTCCTATCTCAGTGGTTGTGTTTACATGAGCGCGAGTGGGCAGAGTCAGCTTTTGTAGGAAGATAAATGAAGTATCACCTCTGCCTTCTGTATGGTCTGGCACTGAGTTTTCTTACACTGATTGCTACAAAAGGATAGAGTTAAATTATAGTTTATGAAAAAGAAGATGCTGTTAAAAGGTTACAAAAGCATGTATTAGGTGGATGTTTTGGGATTAATGTAAAACCACAGTCTTTGTCAGGTATGTCAGAGAAGTTCTAAATTTGATTTTTGCTTAATGAATTTCACATAAATAATCACTGTGTCCCTATTTTGATTTGCTTTTGTTTTGTTTGTTTTACCTTTGGAGATGGCGTAATTTAGAAGTTCTGTCTATAAGCTTTCCTCCTTGAAGATGATTATGCATTTTAATTATTGTCAGGGACAATTTAAAGAAACAGATCAGTAATGATGAAATCAGATGATAATTATAAGAATTCCTTCGATATTTCATGTGTTCTTTACAACATTTACAGGGTGCTTTTACTGATCAAACTGAATTGGAAAACACTTGAAGGACCAGTGCAAACCAGGGTGGGAGGATCCTAAGCCATTTTAGGAATAGCGGATGTATGGGTTGTGATGTCTAGACCCCTAATAATTACACAGATTAAGAATGGCTTTAGGATTAAGAGGAAATACTTGCAATCTCTATAACTACCCTTCTTTGCAAGCATGTTGGAAGAACTTCTGTTGTACACTAGTAGTCTGACATAAAAAAAATTGTTTAAAGATTCCTTGGCTCCAGTAATCTACATTGTACCTAAACGCAAGGGAAAAAGAGAAAATTTGGCATCTTCCTCTACACTGTTTGCAGGTACTTAGCTAGGTTCTCATTCTTGCTCTGAACGTGTATCAAATAAGTACTTCTGGTGAAGCTAGGCCTAGGTTTTCGTGGTTTTGTGTTTTATGCTAATCTTAAAATCGAGTCCTTATTCTTTGTAATCATTACTGGTCGCAAATCTTATTAGAATAATTTTTAAATCCAGTAATGTGAAAAATCTGATTTGAACAAATGTGTTACTAAATCCATTTGATAATTACTGTACTACTTGAAATTTATTATAATTTTTATAAACTGCCCCATTGGTATTGTGCCATTCAGTTGGTTTCACAGTTTTGGTAACAGGTATATAGCATTGAGAGAAATTTGAAAGCTCTTTTGTCAGTGGAAGAAACTTGCTCCTAATTCTGTGTGGGATTAATTAATATACTTTTAGTGTCTATATGACTGAAAGATGAAAATCAGTGGTTACAAAGATTCAAGATGGACTCATTCTGTTCAAGTTTCACTTAATGATAATCTAACTGGACTCAACTGAAGCAATCTTCCAGTTTCAAGAAATTCTCACTTGGTGGATTGTTCTGTAAAGGTAAGAGTCTTAGCCTGAAATTAACACATCTCACAATAGGGAAAAACCCACAGCATGTAGAAAAAAATCATTTATATATGAAGTAAGGATTTTAACAAAGCTGTCTTTTGATAGGTAGAAAAATAATATTTAAAGCTTGCATCTTGTTTGCAGGCAGAACAGAAAAAAATCAGAAATATTTATCAACCAATTCGAAGCCAGTGTGCCTCAATTAAGGCTTCCTAAAGCTGAGAAGAAACATCAAATGAGGTACTCCTTTTATTCAACTTTTGTACGGTAATTTTAAATTGTGGATTTGCATATTGCAGGATGGTTTAGAACTTGATGGAAAGTTAGACTTTTTAAAGACCTTTTCAAATGGGAAAGAACAGTGTTTAAACAGTTGGGCTTTGAAGGAGTAGAGTTTTCTTTCGCCACGAGGAGGCTCTATTGTAACGATATTGGAAGAGTAAAACATTTTCTATACAAGTAAGCAACTAAGTAATGCCTGGAGATACCGTCTGTAGAAATAAACACACAAAAACCCCTAACCCCAAAACCTGTTCCAGTTGTCCTTTCCCCTCTATCTTCTTTTTCCTCTACTTAGCCTTTTCCTTCCTTTCCCTCCCTCCCCCTCCAAATTTGTCATGCCTATAAATGTGTGAAAACATTGTTTGCCAACAGATTTAAACTTTTACCCTATGAACTTTTAGGTTCCAAAACAGTTTAATTCTTCTGTACAGACACTTTAAGCATAAGAAAGATTTTTTTTTTTTTCTGCTGAAAATATTTTACTAAGAAGTAAATAAAAATAGGTAAAGTAATATAAAAAAACACCCTCTCAAGAAAAAGAGAATATGGCACCTTTTTTACTTCTTGCTGATAATATATTAAGAAGGTTGAGTTTGTGCAGCAGTGCACATGTGTTGTATTCCTGCCCTTTCTTTTATAGCAGTGTGTGCATATTTGGTTTAAATGAAGTTTTCTGAACTTTAGCATTTATGACAGCAACAAACACAACTGACTTTTTCAGAAATAGTTTCACTTTTTTGGTTTGTTTTAGAGAGAAATAGGACATGAGCTTTCTTCTCCAAGAAGCAGCAGTAAAATAGACAAAATCTGCACCACATCATACAGTTCGGATATCATCAGGATTGTTTCGTATCTGTTGAAATTTATTACAGCAATTGAATTTCATGAAGGCACGTGCAATGTACACCTGTTTTAAAACTAAGTAACTAAGTACATGCACAGGTTATGTGTCCTTTTGGCTAAATTTATTAAGGAAAAAAAAAAACAAACACAATACAACCCCCCCCACCCCATCTAGAAATTCAGTTAGTGCAGTAATGATCCAAAGTAAACAAATATTCCTCTAGATGTACTGGTAACCTCTTCAGCACTCCTTTTGATAGCACACAAGTTGTTCTAAGTTGTTATTACTAGCATGTAAGGAGTGTTTTCTACTTTGGGGAAACTTACTGGACAGATAGAAACCAAATGTCAGCAACATGCTGAATAATACTACATGAACATCAGGTAATCTGTGACACTTCTGTTAGTTTGGAAACTATACAGACAGTAACAATTCAGAAGTTTATATATGTACATGAAGCTTAGTTGGTATGAATAAAAAGTAGTGTAACTGGCTTATTTGTTATTGTTGTTTAAATAACAACTGGTTTTGTATTGGTGCTTAGACTTTCAAGCAATTTCCACATCTTCCTCCACTGCCAAGGATCCCTCTTTGTCCAGAGCTTGCTGAAGAATTCAGAGACCCTTCTCAGAATCCTGAAAGTAAAAGTGGCTTATGTGCAAAATCCAAAGGGGCTTGCACTGTCATGGACCCTTACAGAAATTAATCCCAAGTGTGCTTCCCTACACAGTTATGACTTGTATCTGTTCCATGAAAACCTCAGTAACAATTCTGCATCGCACTGGAAGAAAATAGGCAAAGTAAGGGCTTTGCCGCTTTCAGTGGCCTGCTGTTTATCACAGGTTATCATCCCAAAGAAGTACTACTGTGTCATTCAATGAAAAGATATATGTGGACATTACAGACCATTTTGTGATATACAATCTATAACTCCTTAAAAAACTCTTTAGGAGTCCCAGACTACCTTAACAAGTGGTCTACTATTGTTACACTATTAAGTACTATGTTGTTACTTGCAGTGAGTTCTGAGCCAAAGCATTATTTGTACTGCAGACAGTATTAATTTCCTTGTTTCCTACTTGTTACAGTCTGTTATGAACTTTATTCCGTTAATTCTGTAAGCTTGTTTCTACATCCTTGAAAACTAAGTCTTGTTTTTAAAACTGATTTACTTCCACACTTTCATCTTATTACTTCAGAGGGGATTATTACACCTATGAAAAATGAAAAATATAATAAAATTTTAAGCTTCATTATTTTCTTTATTTCAGTGGCATTGATGAACCATGATTTTAGGGAACTTAGCTCTCTTCAGTGTTTGGAAAGGTAGTGGCTCATCTTACTCCTATTTTTAGAAATTATAGGAAGGATTCTTTTGTTTTGTCTGTTTAGCTAAATGGCGCAAGCTTCCACAATGCTCAAGACAACACTGCTGTAGTCCCTCCATTATTTTGAAGCCATTAAGAACCATGTAAATGAATTGTTGATGTAGCTGGGGTAATAAAATAGTTAGTGCCTAAGCAGCACAGTTCCTATCACCTACAACGTTGGGTTGGTTGGTTTTTTTTAAAGGTATCTCACAGCAAAGTAGTGCAGAACTTCATTTTCTCTTGTCCTGGATGGAACACATTAAAAAAATACTTTTTTTTTTTTTTTTTTTAAGTATATTGACATAAATATTCTAGATTTGTTTTCCAAGATTGTTTCCTGTACTTCCTTTCAGATGCTTACTTGCCGTGTAAAAAATGTCAAGGTAGATTCACAGCTGCTAGTGAATATTTTAATAGCTTGGACTTTTCCCTTTTGTTCACTATGGTTAGAAGGCAGAAATTTTGTGGGGTTTGGGAAATTGTTTCTGGGGAGTTGGGGGGCCGGTGTTTTGGATTAATCTGTACAAACCAATCTGTGTTGTTACCATCTCAGTGCAAACCTGAAGCTTGGACCAGAGCAGCTACAGATGTAACTGGCCTGTTTCTAACATTCGTTTTGCACATGGTCAAGGCACTCAACCTCATCTTAAATACCCAGCTGTTTCTGCAAATGATGAAAAAAATCCCCTTACAAGTAAACTACTTATCAGAGCATCTGTAGATCTTGCATTACTTGGTAGCTATTCTTCTGACACCATACACTTAAATGTCCAATACACTAATATTTTCTCTGCTTACCCTGGAAGGTCTTCAACAAAGGACAAAAATAACCAGCTTGCGGTTCTAGTACAGGCAGGAAGAATTTAATTTTACCTGTTCACACAAATACTCAACTACTTCTCATCCAACATTGTGTAAATATATCCCAAGCTTAAAGACAAGGTCAGATTGCTAAATGTATTGAGCTTGCTATTACAGTACAAGAATTTGTTTTATTTTCATGTACAGTTTCAGAATATATAGAGCATAGAAAATGGTATATTTTAAAGGCATATCAGGTAGAAAGAATATCCTAAAATGTGTTTGTCCTGTTAAAACTCTAGTTCAAACTGGTTTGGCATTTGTTTTCTTGGTATACAGAACGTTCCCATCCATTCTATGTGGCATCATGTATATGCTGCTGTTTGTACACCATGGTGTGCGTGCTTTTCACTTCTCATTAAAGGGACAGAGCTTCTACTGTGGAATTAAGCTGTGTGTTCATGTATATATACATCTTTATTTTAAGTATTTGCTCTATAAATGACCCAAGCGTTATCAAGGCAAGAAACTGAAGAAGCATCACTTCCAAGTCAGTGGCATAACAGCTTAACGTACAGTTTTACAGGTCTGTCTTCTAGAAATGTTTCAATCTGTATTTGCTGAAGAATTTCCCTTACTATTTCATGTTTGAATAAAACTAGCAAAATGCCTAGACTAGCTCTAATAGTCTATCTACTTTCAACCTTAAACCTGCATCTGCTTATTTAAGACAGATTCTGCTTGCTAGCGAAATTCAGGTTTTGAATCTGAAATGTATTCAGCAAACTGTAGACACACTTTTTTTAAAAAGTGGGGTAATAATTCTTGAAATTGAGGGCATTCCCAATAAGAGAAAAAAAAAACCTGACAAAATACTAGCATCATGTTAGACTGGTGAGAATGCATTTTGCTCAGACTGATTCGGGTTTTTTTACTTTTAATGCATTGTCCTGCTTGCTCATCTGATTTCTTGACAGTCTTGTTGGGCTTTCTTTGCTCCCAAAAGACAAGTAGTACATGCCGAAGCATTTTAGGATGTTCAGGGAACAGAGATGGAACTATACAACCTATTACTCATGTTGGAGTCAGTTTGTATACAGTTATGCACCTGAACTTTTACTTTGTGAGAAACCAAGGATGAATTATCTGAAGGAATGGGTCAGACCATCAGTTGATATATAATGCAGTAAGTATCGATGCTGCTTTGTGATAACAAATTTGTTCTACATTAAGTGCAAGACCTCATTCAAAACCTATTTACTTTTTTACTGCCTGTGTATTGGGCCAGCTGTAGTGAATATACTGAAATAAATAAATGGTTAGTGCTTTTACAAGGTCAAATCTATATTTAAGCATCAAAGCTGTGACTAACCAGAAAAAGCTACTTCATTCATTCTCCACACTGACCTCCCAATTCCAAAATCACCATCGGGCAAAGCCAGTATTAGACTGCTGAGCAGTTAAGCCTGGTATTACAGTACAGATTTCTCTCACAAAACTATTGAAAAATAAAAATCACCAAGTCATTTTATCTTGAAAAACTATCCTGGGATTAATAATCATAGTAATTTCACTCTGATTTATTTAGTAGGAGTGTTTAGTTCAAGTAAAATCTACAAAGGAATTTAGAATGAATTTTTTAAAGGCCAATTTCCTAATGGGCAGACTCAGGGAATGCTTTTGTACATGATTTATTAGCCGTGAAATCAATCTCTACATAATAAAAGCCCGGTGTAATAAATGTGTTGAGTTTGGCTGTAAAAACCTAGATTTGGCATTGCTTGATCACCAATTTGCTTAGAAATTTGCAGATGTAGGCAAGGTAATGCTTTTTTTTTCCCCTTTTCTTCCTTCCAGGAAGACTATGCACAATACAAAAATAAAAATAAAAGGATCTAGGACTTGAGTGGGGTATTTCTTACTTCTCAGACTATTCCGGTCCAAAGTTGCGCAGTGACTTTGCTGGTAAATTCTCCCGCCAAAGGCTCTGTATGCTTAAATTAAATGTGAAAGAGAATCAAGGGAATCATTTGCTGGATTACAAAAAGGAGTGTTTTACTTTCGCAAAGCAAGTGGTTTTAATAAAAGCTTGATGACACTTACTGCACATTATAAATAGCAGAACACTAGTCCTCTGCCAGAACGGATGCACCAAGTGCAGCTTTGGGCTTTTATATTTGCTTTTTCACTGTGATCTGGGCCTTATTTTTTACTCCCCCTGTATTTAACCCATTCCAAAGGGATACATCTGGTCCAGGAACATAGGTAGCATATTGCTTACAAATTAATTTGCACAGGCTTTATTTGTAATCTCCTAGAGGCCAGGAACAAACTGTTAATGTCTAGTAAAGGGAAAACCATTTATGATGATGAAATATGTAAAAGAAGCAACTTGGCTCTGTCCTGCTCAGACCCCTGACCTGTAGGTGCCAGACATTCCATTAAACCTGCCATTTTTTAAATTCTGTTTCATATCAAGAACACAGTACATTTTTAGAGAAACAATACCTTTACTACAAAACCATGTAAATGATTATATACAAAATGGTTACTGGAATTTGGTTTTGTACTGTAGTGACAGAAATAACTAGCTGCTGACATTTATTTACGCTTCCTTAATACTAGGTACATAACCCCACTGATCAGAGTAAAGGCAAATGCAATCCAGGCTAAGACGAAGGAATAGCCATATTGGCCTTTAGAAACTTCAGTGCCATAACCATTGCTCTTGTGTAGTTCTTCGTGCCTATCTGTATAAATGGAAGCTGCAATCATAACACACAGACCTGGAGGAGGAAAAAAATAGTAATGTTTAGCATCTTAAAATATTATCAGTATGCATAACAACTATTCACTGCCTCTCTTCTGTCAGCTGCTTCCACCAATGTCCTTTTCTTGTAGGCACTCATTTTCCATCCTCAAACTAAACTGAGAGCATTTCAGGACACGTTTTCAGGTTTTTTGGCATGGACTAAATTTGAAGTGCTGTTGTGTATTTATGTCATTTGCAGTGAACACAAAGTGATTCTAAACATCTGGACAGTTTTAAAGAGTAACAAAAAATGAAAGGAATACCTGCCTGTAACAATTAGAGTTACTTAATTTATTCAAGAAGTCCAGAATCTGAGATTCCTTCCCTTCAAAGTTTAAATTACTTCATTCTGAGCAGTGATGTTATCCATGTTTTAACTGCCTAAATAGTACAGAATGGAGCAGTTCACTGTTTAAGCAAATACGAAGGTTAAGCTATGTCCTCAAAAGCCCTACAAATTTCTCATGCAGCTCATTCTTTTTGAAACCTTTTTCCCCTTCCCTTTCCTACTTTCATGTAAATATCATTAAAGTCACAAGTGTTGAAAAATCACTCACATGACAGGAGCTGGATAATAGAGGTTAACACAAATCTTTCTCCTTGTTTTAGACGGAAGAGTTGAAGAATGAAAACCAGAAATGCCACACAACAGAAAATAGTCGATAGGATCATGGTGGCCTGAACAGCCTGAATTGATTGATATTCTGCAAAAACAAAAGCAGCCTTGATTAAAAATACAGTTTCTCTCTTTGCCTACTCCTGCAATGAGTAGAGAAGCAGAGCTATGTTCTGTAAGCAGGAGTTCAGCAGATAGAGCAAACCAGTTGTACATGCATTGCCTAGGGTGGTTCTTCTCTGCTTCCTTGGTGTTAATACAGCCAGTGGTTTAAGGACTTTTAAAAGCTTTTCATAAAACTAAATAAAAATACCAAAGAGACTATTTCTCCCACACCACATCTTTGCTACCATCAACGTACTAAAAGCACAGTGGAACTGCCAGGTGTCTCAAATAGCTTACAAATGCAGACCCGAGCCTCTCACCAGACCTGGAGACGGCTCTATCCAGTAAGATGTAACCAGACAGGATATCCACGCTCGGCACAAAAGATTCCTTTGATTCAGGTTTTTTGTCCTGTCAATTACTTCCCCATAACTAGGAGCTAAAGTAGCCAATAAATGTGTAACTACATGTAGCTGCTTTGTGTAACTTTGCTGCAACAATACAAACAAGCTAAGCTATCTAGATAAGCTCCTCTCCTCTAGCATAGCTACACTGCAGTTAGTAGGTCTGTGAACAGCAGACATACCTGGGCCACTTACAGTCTAGCTACTTTGGGTACCTGATTTCAATGAATGCATAGTAATACAGACATCAAATGCAAATTTGTTAAATTCGTGTTAGCTTAGATAATGCCTGTGTGTAATGGATCATCTCATCTCACTGCAGCATAATATGCCCTAAACCAACTTGATGCTCGGAAAGCAAGTTACTTCATGTGTACATGGCTATTCAAATCATCTACCTCTTTAATATACACAAAGATTGAAAGTGTAGAAATAAAGTAAATGTAACATTTTACAATTTTTTTTATTTTTTGTAAAGCAGGATATTGGGCTGTGCTGTATTAAGTCCTGTCTGTTAAAACTCCAGCCTGTGTTCTGACTTTCTTTGACTTTTTCCCCCATGCCTGTACGCAGCTCAGTTCAATTCTGAGGCAAATTCTATCACTTCAGCCACACTTTCAGATGACTTCACTGTTTTTACCTGATCTAATTTTTTAAGAACTCTTTAGCACTCGTTGTTAGCTGTTTGTGTTTACTCTTGCACTGGGCTTTCAAGTGCACCTGACAGTGCCCTCTGTTTTCCTCTTAGATAAAATGTTGGAACAGTTTTTAGAAGACCTGAGTAGTTAGACCATGCAGATTTTTTAACAAATGTATTATTGCCCCTGCACATTTCATAGTGATTTCACCAGATCTCCTGCTAAAGGAACTGACATAGGCATGGAGAGACACTCACCTCTGAACTGATCAGTAATAGCCACACAGGTGCTAGTATTCGTGGCACATATTCTCCAGACATCTGTAGAAAAATTATCTCCTACCCACCAGGCCTGCAAAATAAAAGTAAAGGGCTCTTCCAGGACAAAAAAAAAAAACAACAAAAAAACCCCACAAAACCCTCTAGTTGTCCAAGTGTCTCCTGATCATATACATCAGCTGGAACTAATTTCTGTTCATTTTTTGATACTTAACCGCTCAAACTAAAATTGAGGTCTAATGGCATTTTGGAATGAAGGGTACATCATTATTCACATGTCATTTTCATTTTAGACCTGTGTAAAATAGAAAAGGGAATGGCAATCTTAAACATCCCATTATCCACTGTTCGGGCAGAAATTTTGGATAGTCAGTGATTGCTCACTCCTTAAGATAACCTAGACAAGATCTGCTTTGTTTATCTGGACCCTATTTAGGATGCACAACTCTTTAAAAGCACAGCATTTTTTAATTCGCAGGAAATAGCAGGGTATACATCTATGAAACAGAAGCCCTTTATAAATTTTCTGGTTCCTGATACTGAATTGAATTAATCTCAACGTAGCTGTGCTGTCAATGTGCAAATGCAGTATGTAGATTATGGCATCTGACTGGAAGTGGCTAGCGACAAATTAAGATCCTCCTGTGGTAGTTCTATTTTGATGTTTTAACATTGAATGCAAAATGGTACTACAGTGACTGAACAGATTTTTACGGTAGCCTGGGAAATGCCAAGCACTCCACACAAGTGGAATTTCCTCAGGAAACCCATTCCCGTTCCGATAGCTACCCAGGCCTTTGTTTTGACCAGAGTTGGAAAAATATGACTTTTAAATATGACTCCTGGTAGCATCTGCTGCTTAAATAGATGTTCCAGAAACCTCACAACTTACTGTGCAGCTTTGCAAACAATACTGCAATAAAAACTAATATATTATGATAGTAGGCATATGTGTAATAGTAACACTGTGTTTTAAGAAAAAGCATTACTTTCTCAGGATGACATTAATTTGTATTCTGCAGTCCAAGTTCGATGTATTATTTTTCAGCTCTGAGCACTATATAATCCTTTCAGAGTTATGTTTATGACTATAAAAAGCCTCTGAGGATGATAAAATCTAATAAAAGGTGGTTACACAGTTTAAGTTTGTAATTGTTTAAAAGTAGCTAATGACAAAAAGCAGAGTGCATAGGATTTCTATAATAATTTGATTTGTATGTAGCAGATCTGAACTAAGAATAAGTTGTTTTGTCCACTGTCCTAGCTTTCTAAATATTCAAAGGAGCAGGGTAAGACAACCTGCTTTAGTGCTCAATTAATGACCTACTTCAGTGGAACAAATTAACTAGCTGACTGAAAGGTAACATCTGAGTTTGTACAATTTTGCAATAAAAAGTTGTGGGTAATACATCATGTCACTTGGAGCATAGTCTTGGAAAAGACTATGGGATTCAAACCAGCTTCACTGACTACGGTATTTTCAGCAGACAATTTTTTAATCCTAAAAGCCTGTACATACACCAAACCCCTTAGAGAAAGAAAGACTCTAGTGCACAGTTAAGAGTACCAATCAGGATAGCGGGCTGTTTTGGAAAGAGGAAAATTCAATTAAGAGCTAGATGTAAATATTGGAACGTAAATTCTTTCTGGTCACAAAAATAGAAAGGAAATTTGGAAAGAATGCAAGCTAAATTATTCTAAAACTTTGTGCTGAAACTGCTTCAACTGAATGGAAACAGATAAACTCATGGTGTCTCTTTCATGCTTTAATTGGGTATCTTGGACAACCACTTTTGAAGCAAAGCATACCTTGCCTGAAATTATCCCCACGCATTAATCATGAGCTGTTTGATTTCATGTACTTGACACAAAAGGATGAAAGATTTCCCCACACACACTTCCCCTCATGTCTAGCTGAATGAAGTCCCATAGCTCTACCTTGCAATTTGTAAATATACTCCCTGGCCAAGTATGTCACAGGCGAGATTAGCTGCGTAACATGGGCTTATAACATGATGCCATACAAATGCATGGCATGTACTTGTATAGTCTTATCCATGTATACCAGCAACATGTGTATTCAAGGCATTTTTGTTACGAAAAGGTATAAGGAGTGCCTAACAAAGTTCTGTGCTTTCAATAAGCAAGTTGAAGGCAACTAGAGAAGAGTAACTTCATTTTTATGAAGCAAAGAAACACTTGTGTGTTTGGAAGAAAAAGAGAAGAAATGACACTTACATTGTCAATAGTTGAGATGAACAGCAGTGCTGCTGAGGTTATGTGAAACACAATAATGAAAGCCAGAAGAATCAACATCCTTGATCTGTGGAAGCTTTAGCCTGAGATAAATCTGTTAAAAATAAAAGCATATATGAACAGTCTTTAAAAGCTGTCAACGGATCAACCTGTCATTACGCTATTTCACTGTGGCTGTGAGTAGTCAAGCTCAGCGTGAGTGTATTTCAGAGCGAGGTGCTGTTAGAGTCAGGAACATCGTATGCACTGTGAGTCCACAGCACGTGTTCTTTCTCCAGAGATAAAAGATTTCACTTAATCAGACTTTACATCAGCATAACAGCTTTCTGTTTGTTACATGTGATACGTAACTAGCATCGCTGGTGTGAAAATGAATCACAACTTGAAATGAAGCCAAGAGGTGCATTTTGCAACCTGCCAGTGGGATGGCTGCAGTGAGTAAACACAGAGAGAAGCTTCTTTCTGTGTGCTTCTCCAGCAAGGATATAAAACTCCTTCATGTTGACTTTTGGAGAAGTACTTTTCAAATTACAGCCTCCTTTGCATGTGATGCTAGAATTTCCACTGGCTATAGTAAGGTCTTGTTTCAACCATGCTTTCAAAGTAGGAAGAAACGCAGGTTTCGAAAGGATGCTTGTACAACAAAATTAAGTGCATCAGGAACTACCTCCTAGATTTAGTAACAGCTTTGTTGTACCTTAGGTCCCATATAGGTTGCCCTTTCTTTATATAGTTACAAATTTTAGCCACTGATGAATGACTCGGGGCTACCATTTTCTCCAATAAATTACTCTGACTGGTAGGGTTGAATAAACCCATTAATCGTGTAGTAATCCAGTTAGTTATTTTATGTTCAGTCATTTAGTACTCTCTCTAGTCTACCTATTATCTTCATACCTTATCTAACCCATTTATTACATTTCACATCTCAAATGAAAAAAAAAAATTCTTATGTACAAAGGAACTGCAAACTTTATTTGAACTGGAATCCCCAGGAAATCTGTAGGCATATAACGAATAGGTTAGGGAAAACTACCGTTACTAATACATAGAAATGTACAATTGCTTGGTATATCTATTATCTTTTTCTTCTTGTTGTGTAAAAATGCTTGCCAATTAATATATACTATATCCTGTAAGGCATCTGCAGTCTTGCAGATATTTTCGTTGCATTTAAGATGCACCATTCTGTAGCATTTATCTGCATGTTATCACTCATCAGTACGTTAATGCATGTTTCTCCACTTCCTTTGCTTTGGACACATTCTCTTATGTCAAATGATCCCATTCACGTAACACAGCAAATATCTAGAAGAAAAGGCAGTTATGATTTTTTTCAAGACTTCCATGATTTTTTTCATGTCTAACCCTCTCTCCCTTACTGCCATTTATTAGAATCACAAACCACATGCAGAATTTAACCAAATGAAAGGACTACTTTGACAGCATTTTTAAAGCAGCTCCACTGGCATTTTGATGAGGCCAAAATACAATTACTCTGCAAAACTTTAACAAAAAGATAACAGACAGCATATAAACACGCTGAATAGAGACTAGAAGTTCCAGACTAATCCTTTACGTCTACACTGCAGTATAGCGTTACACTGCAGTACACCGTTATAACAAGCACAAAGCCAAACAGTATTAAAGTGCTTTTGAGAAAATGAAAATTGATCGGATAACCTTATATCCAAATCTAATTGGAATGACTGTATGGGAAAACTAAGTCAAATCCTAAAATAAGGAAAGCAGCTACTCTAGTTTTTATTCCTTCCCATTTTCTCACTGTTAAACTTTGCCTTCTCAGCCACAACAAAGAACAGAAGTGGTAATTTCCTCCAAAGAGCCAATTCTGCTGTATGACTCAGGATCCTCTGAATCTAGTTCTGCTTCTAGAAATGTCATTCATGGCTCTCTATCGAGCCTTTCTTGAATGAAAGGAAGGAAGAAGGAAAAGAAGATATTTTGTGGTTTTGTATAATGCCACATCAAAATATTTTCATTGTGAAATGTACCAGCATTCACACAGGACTCTCTTGTCTTGTGGTTGGGTTTTTTTCTGAGTTTCATTTGTTGCACTGATGGTATCTAAGCAGACAATAATGCAACAGTCATCTGCCATATAAGGAGAGAGAATCAAATTGTACTGAGTATTATTTTAAGAATAACAATACAATTTCATCTTATTACATGAAGCATCATAAAGTAAGAGAGTCAGAAAAATGTCACCTAATTAAAAACAATCTTGCAAAATCGGGACTTGCCAGCACTGAAAAATCCACTTAATCCTTAAGTGAATGTTTTTGTTTTACTGCTTTCACCCATAAACAGAAGTGTTTCAAACAGGATGGATAAACACGTATGGCTGATGAGGAGAAGACATTTTATGTTTTACCCAAATAAAGCCAAGATTGAATGAAAGAGCTTTCTGGTTTGTCTTTACAAAAAAAAAAAAAAGGACAGTAGGAATAGTTTCATGTTTCTGTTCTGAAGAACCTTTGTAACAGCCATTTTTAGGTACTTCCTCCTGACTTGCTGGTAATGGCTCCCTTCACGAGCTGCTACAACTTCTGTGCACACAGTGTTACAACAACTATACACAGATACGGGAATTAAATACACTGGGGGAAAGGAAGGAGACAGACCAATTCCAAGTAATTAATACCAGGAAAAGACAAGAAGAACTTGTTACTCGGTCTGTCACGCCTGAGCAGGGATCCTAGATGTGCACAGAAAGATCTGTGGACTTCAATCATTCCTAGCAACTTTCTCTTCCCATGGAGACCAAGGCTGGCTCATCACAGCCTGCACAAGGCGTAATGAAGGGAGGAGGGTCTTCCAGCTAAACTCTGTAATCTGTGCACTGGAAGCAAAGAGCAGCTCCCTTCTTCTAAGATGCAGCCAGTAACGATGCAGAAGCTCCTACAGTAGCTGCGTGCCTCTCAAGGCAGAAATTCTGGACTTCATCTCTCAGGGGGGACTATTAGCTACCAGTCCTCTTGCACTCCCGACAATGCTGGAATTTAAAAGTTTCTTTTGGAGACTCAAGATCCTCCCACTCCTTCAGCAAGAAGCTCTTCCTTCCCTGATCCTCTGAGGACAGCCTGCCTGGGTAGCCCTCCTAGCAGCCGCCAGCTCCCTTCCTCTCTCTATGAGCAAGGGAAGGACACAGTTGTTTTCACAGAGAGAATTTCTGAAATGCTGTTTGCATTAACATTCAGAATGCTCGCTTTAATAATTTATTACTAACCAAACACTTTGGTAACATCCTATTCTGCATACTAGCCGTAGTCCTCTCTGTTTCTTATTCACCATTAACTGTTTCTCAAGGGCTCTCTTCAGGTTCACAATCGTCCCCGGTTCGTTTAGCAGCAGCTGAAACTCCTGCGGAAGCTTGCCGAACCAACAGCATGCCACCTGGCAGTGGCTTTGGATTTGCTCTTTCAAAACGGAGGGTACGTGCAAGAACAAATAAGCTAGCACTACTGTTTAACCTGGCTGAACAATTCTGCTCAACAGAACAACCAGCAATTTGGGTTAGATTAAAATCCTATCATCTCTTACATTTAATTTGTGCAGCCACAAGAAAGTACTGCTTAAAAGGGGTTGTTAATAAGAACAGAAGATACATTTTTAAATCACATAAATTTGGGAATCTAGTACTTTGTACTATTGCACTGAACAAGAATCTGCAAACAACTATATTAAGAAGATGTATAGAAATGATCAGACTCTTCAAGTAAAACTTTGGTATCAATATGTAATGTGATAGGGGATCCTGTAGTATTTTTTTCTGTGGCTGTTTTGCAGCTTTGGAAGCACTGGCCTGTTATCAGTGCTAATACATGCTACTATGAAAAAGTTTCTTGCTCTTACAGGAGTCTTGCTCTTAAATGAACCATTGCTCAACTCTTCTGGTTTAGTCTCTTGATTATAGATAAGCATATTTCTATGGATCAAAAAAAACTTCCTGGGCAGAGTAATTTTTTACTTTCTATCATCTGAAGTAATATGCACTATGGTCTCAAGTCAAGTGATTTTCAAGTACACTGCCTTTAGGCCTGGATGAAGACTGGGATGATGCAACAGATATCGTTCATCATTCCCCAAAATGGTTTGAATTCTTTTAATAGTTTTTACACACACACACGCGCGCGCGCAAGAAAAGCTTTTTGGACACACTATAGTTGTCTTCTAATAGAGATGATGGAGCCACTCTTCTCAGAAGTACATGATGAAAAGACTAGAGGCAACAGTCACAAGTTGCAACAAGGAATATTCCAATTGTGAAAAATGTATTCATTATATTCAATGAGCATCATTAAGTACTGGAACAGGGCCCAAGAGGCTGTGGGATCTCCATTCTTGGACATCTTCATAACTTGACTGAAGCAAGGCCCAGAGCATCCTGAACTAACTCCCTGCTTGGAGCAGAAGCCTGGACTAGAGACCTCCAAAGGTCCCTTCCAGCTCTGCTCTCCTGTCAATCCATAGCTATTTCAGGAACCTCCCTGTACTGATCTCCAGCAAAGCTCTGACAAAAGAGAACATAAAATTTTACTTAGCTCATCACATGTGACATAAAAAAAGATTCTGGGGTTATAGTAAGAATGACATTGGATGTCAACATGAATTCTTCAAATGCAAGCCTCAGCATTTAATACCACTTGTATGTTTTAAGGCAGAAATGTGCAGGTACAGCTGAGTTTTAGAAGTGCAGACTGCCACTGAATCCAAAAAGAGTAAGTTATGAGAATCGTACTGAACACATCCAGATTTGCTGTGGTAATAAGGTTTCCCACAAATGCTGTTAAGTTGCAGGATACTTACACAAAACACATTGAAAACAAAAGGCCAGTTATATTAACAACAAATATTTTTTCAATTAGTGCAGAAGAACTGGTTTTGGGTAATAGTACAGTGCTACCTTATTTTGCACAGGGAGGATAAATGCAGCAGTCACACTTATCTTTCATCTTTTCAGTAATGCAGACTACTGGAAGCAGTAATTTGCACTTTTGTTATGAGAGCCTGATGTGCTTTACAAGAGGTGGCTAAGGGCCTCTGCTATAATCTTCTAGACATGCAAAGGCAAGTACCTTTTTACAAGATAAAACAGTACAACGATCACAGAACTGCACAGTAAAAAAAAAAGTATCCAGCCCAGGGTTCCCAACCTTTCTGTATTGTAGTAAGCAAACACATCACAAAACTGGATTGCCACCTATGTCAAACTCCACACCACCACCCAAAAAAAGTCTCAGTTTATCTTCAAGATAACGTTTATCTTCAAGGTCCAGCAGTACAAAGAAACATGCCTATTTGAATTTTTTCTGCTGTTTTGTACAGCAAGCAAGCAAAAAGGAAAACTCTGTTTCTGACAGTTCTTAGCAGAAGGTTTATCACTACTTTCCAGTCCAGATGTCATCTCCGCAACCCATGCTTTCATTTCTTCCCATGCGGTTAGATTCTGCTGCCAGGCTATTTCTCATGTTTGTGCATACTTGATTTTTGCAACCAGAGAAACGTGCATAGTACAGTATGTTTATCCTGTGCTCATCTGCATTGAGAAGGCTGAAGCTTATCCTACAACATTGTCTGCTGCCCTCACTTCCTAAGATCAAATCAGTTTTTTGTATCATCTTCATCTGAGTCCATGTATGAAGAAAATCTCAACACAGACAATCCTGGGTTATACTCCTAGAACCATGGTGAAAACACTGCAGAACAGCTCCTGCTCTGTACAGACCAAGGCTGGAGGTGTGCAAACTGCTCATCACCCACATTTAGTGTGCTGAAAAGACACACCCAAAAGAAGGGGTAGAGGATCCTGCTAAACAAGTTACCATACCTGCAGCTTTCTGCACTGAGATTTTTCACTGCAACTAGAACAGCAGGTCTTTGGGCCATCAATAAGCATTTGATTCAGCTGAACTTTCTTGAGGTCACTGGTGTAAAACTGAATCAAAGCAAGCTGCCTTAACTATCAATTCTTCTGCCCCTCGGTGCTATAATTAAGTCTGTATATGTGAAATTAGAAGAAAAAGCTTGTATCCTGGTGGCTGAGAAGTCTGTCATCTTGTGATGCATCATAAGATGTTTGGATTTACATGATAATCACTTTGTTTTGCTCAGTGTTCTTGTGCCACATCTCATGGTGTCTCATGACAGAGAACTCAGGAGTTGGCTCATGTTTTGCCCATACCATTGTCTCTAAACTTGCATAAAATTCCCTGGTTTATGAGGAACAGAGTGATACTGTTAACTTTTTTCTTTTTTTTTTCTTTTCTTTTACCAGATATGAAGGGTTCAGTTTTTCTTCTGTGATTCCCAGAACTGGAACCAAAAGTGAAGTAAGTTCAGACAGCAGATTCTCCCAAACTAGCAAGAACTTTGAGGATTTCAACAATCCTCTAATGCCTAAATATCAAACAACATAAAGGACAAGAAAATCAGGAAATTTAACACCAAGGGAATAATTATACCAGTTGAAAGAACTTACTCCAATTTCATTATTCTTTCTGCCTGAGTTAATTTAACAGTTGGGAACACCAACATTACAAGATATAATTTACTGAGTGATATTCCTTAAAACAAGGCAGATAATATCCAAACTCTTACACTTTCTTTCTACACTTTTCCCTTTCAGTGTTCTCCCAGCTGACTATTGCTCTGACCCTATTCACAGTCTGTGGTATCTGTACATTAATCCATCATTTGAGTAATTTCCATTGGATCACCTGTCTGTCATTTTTTGTTGCTGCAGTGTTCACCTGGCCACATGCCCGAGCTGCAAGGCTGGTCTGACAGAGGTGCCCAGCACAGCAGCCCGTCCTCACCATCCTCAGGGTTTCTGCGCACCCCTGGGTGTTGCTGAGTACACACCCCAGCTGTGACACATTTGGATCCTTTCCATGTCAGCTACAGAAGAATCCTTCTATCATGCAAGGAGAAGTCTGGAAAGGATAAGCACATCCTTGTACCTTTCTTTCTTATTTTTTTTCCTGTGTCATCAATGCATATTGGAAAAGAAAAGAAAATACAACTAAAGCAATCTAGTTCTATTTTAGATGACGACTTGGGAGCCTTACTTTAAGGAACCAGCCTTTTAAACATTTCATAGGACAGGAGTGCTAATCCTGAAGCTAACATTGCATGCAGATTTATAAATAGCATGCAAAGGTTTTGCTGCCAATAATCCCTGAAAAACGTATTGATAGTTCTCTGGTGCATGAAGTGAGCTGCTACTGTTAGAGCTCACAGGTGTACAAACTACAAAGAAAATGAGCTTTCTTTTTTATTAAAGTCTTATTTACAAGTGTAATTTGGTAATTAAAAATATAGATCTACCAACAGATGTGGAAGTCTCTGTATTTCTGCTCACATATTCTCTGTTTTCAGGGAATCAAACATATTGTTGAACTGGACCCTAGCCGACCTATTCTTCATGTTCAGGTGTAGACTCAAATTATGATCTGTTTTCACGCTCAGGTATTAGAGAGCTAACAGTCAATACAGAAACAGTATGTCCTCTTTCAGCCAGTGATCTCTTTAGCCAGCTAGCAAACCTCCGAGAAGTGCTCGTGGGCTCTGACTAGACATCTACAATATTGAATGGGAACCCGGGAAGGAAGAGCAAAATAAGAGTAACAGTCTACGCAGCAGACAGGCTCCCACCCCATTTTTTCCTGGTATAAGGCTAAGCATGAAGAACAACGTATGCTCTTCAAGAAATAAAATTTCAGGCCCCTGCTTGATGCTGGACTTGGAATCAAGAGGGCCAAGTGTCCCATCGGCCCCTAGATGGCACAGACACAATCAGCTCTTCTTGCTTATAAGCAATTTGTTAATTGAGAACACACTCAAGCCCGTAGCTGTTTGTGCTGCCTATTTTATGTGGAAGAGAGCTTCTCACACTTCCAGCTGCTTTTCAAAGTCCATCACAAAGCAAGGAAATCAGAAGGAAATGAAACAATGTTCCCTGCACACAATCACTGTATGTAGGCAAAAAAAAAAATCAATACAGCAAAAATTAATTCACACCATTTTCTAGAGCTCTATTTGAATTACGTTTATGCTTTTTTAACTCAATGGCAGAAAATGAAAGTATGGGTCATTCTGCCAGATCTCGATTTGTTGGTGCCCTTGCAGCTGGCTGTGTTAAGACCCAGCAACCTCCAGCACAATTAAAGCAGCTGGCTTGTTGTATTTTGATAATGAAATACAGGGGCTTGGAGACAAACTGCCAAGATATGGTATGACCTAGTTTTTATCTAGCTTCTTTCAGAAAATCTTGCCTTGCAACCAAACCCCTGAGGTCTGCTTTTTCTGTGCACCAAGATTAATATAAATGTGCACCATAGCTTAATAAAGCCTTTTGTTATTACGGTGGTTGGGTGTTTGTCCATCCTGTTGGTACTGTCTGGGACTGCCTGAACAATAGTAAACTTAGAGTGAATAAGCTCATGTTCTTGGCCTACCTACCACCTATGTGTGAGGGGATACTGAAGCACCCTTTCAGCTCTTTCTGAATCTATTTCATAAACACTAAATCTTAGCTCCTCCTCAGAAACCCTACCTACTTACCAAAAGACCATGCTTACAGTTAGGCCGGGCAGATTTTCCCTGGATTCCTCTGTTCCTTCTTACCCTGTCCTCCTCATTAGATCTATGCTATTAAGCCAGAACTCCAAAGATTGGGAAATTATAACCCTGCTATCCCATATGTTTCCAAACAAAAACAAGAAAAAAACTGCAGCAAAAACGCAAAGTGCTAGCTTTGAGTACTGAGACCCAAAGAAGCTGATGTTTCTAATTTCTTAGGAATGCTTTTAATAAAGTTTTGACCTAGGGATGCCAGCACTGCTGCCACTTCTGTAACTGTGTCGGTCATTTATTTGCAAACAAGTTTGGACTTGGTTTAGACTTGCCCTACCACTCCTTTCACTATGGCCCCACTGTGTGCACTGCAGAGGGAAGTCACTCTGCCATGAAGCCTTTGTGGGCAGACTGAGCAGAAGAAAACAGGCAGGACCTATGGGAAAACACAAACACAATGCCCTGTTGCAGGGTGGGGAAGTGGCACTTACAGGGAAAATGAGCATCTTGTGACATCTTACCTGAAAATCCTAAAAAATAGCCTCAAGCTTAAAAGATTCAAGAGAGATGTGTTCAAATACTCCAGCAAAACCTGGAAGAGAAATCTAACAGCCACTATACGCTGAGAAGACAATTTAGCAGGTACAGAAGCCAGCTACCTGCACTGACAGACCCTCGACTACAGGCATATTTGAATAATAGTCTTTAAGCCTTCATCTTTTCAAAACTGCTCTTTAGAGGTTTTTGTGTGTTCAGCAGAAACAGAATGTTTGTCCTCCTCTAGCAGCACAAACCAGCATATTCCTCAGAAGTAAATCTTTCATATATTCTTCTTTTTCCCTAAAGCACTGTTTCTTGTAACTGCACTTTTACACTAGATAATTATTATCTCAGATTTAACCTGTTCTATGTCTGCTTTTAAATCCCAACACAACCCACAGTGGTTTAAGGTAGGCTGCCTTATTACTAAATAACACCTGAAATGGTTACAATTCATCTCTAATTCCCATCATAGCCGTTGCTTGTGCCCTCCACCGTATGCTTGTCCACCTTCAGCTTATGCTGAGTCTCACATGCCTTTGGAAAAATGCTAACAAAAACTGGTCTTTAATGAAAGATACTCCATGGAAGCAATCTGTTCAAGAGATCAGTTCTCAAAGGGCACATATTGTTCAAATTACCCAGCAGTAATCTGAAAGAAGGAACTGCTTGTATACTGTAGTTTCTGGTTTCTTGCAAAACATAAATGTATTCTCTCAGCTTTCACAGAGGCATCTGCAAAACATGTTACAAAATGTTTGTAACTTTGGAAGTATGTATGGGTAGAGCTTAACTGTATGCTTAGAAATTGAAAAAAAGCATATATCATTTCAGGCATTCAATGCATCCTCTTTGTTCAGCCAGTTTGCTTTAAGTTGCGCACCAGATATCACTTCGGTATAAACAAAGTTGTGGTATACATTAAAACGTTCTTAACAATCAAGCTGGTCTAAAAGTACTATAAGCTTGTTTTCCTAAGCTAAACAAGGCAAGAACTTCTCGTTCTGACTTGTTCATTTTCAAAGATGAAGACAGACTGGCGATATACTTGCTTGCAGGTCAAGGCACACACATGGAAGGAAAAAGAACTGTTCAACCTAAAGATGAAAATAAATGGCTATAAATCAGATGTGAGCTCATTTAGGATGGAAATTATAACTCTTAGAGCTGTCAGGTTCTGGAACAACCTTACAATCACCACAGCATGGGAAAAAAAGAGCCGCCTCCACAAAAAGGGATTATCCAGTGATTATGCTAGCAGGGCAGCAGACCTGGTGACCCGAGAGGTCGCTCCAGTTCCGCACTCCTGTGAAGGCTATCCCAACAGTTTCTTTGAGGTCTCCGTATGTTTTGCAACATGCTTGTGCATGATACCCATGCCCTCGGCACTCTACTGAATTCTCTCCCGCCTTTCAAAGACTTCAGGTAATGCTGAGAGCAATGCTGACTGTTGATCTGTACAGTGGAGTGGTACAAGTGGTGATCATGGGACTGATGACACACAATGAGCTTTAAGGAAGGATTAATTTCTCAGGTGGGTGGTGAACCTACAAAGAGTGAGCGAGGCCCGTCCCCCTTTTCTGAGGGTGACCCAAGGGCCACCGTTGCCTCCCAACACTCAAGAGCAGTGGTCAGGAACCAGAGAGCTCTCTGCAGCCTGCTGGCACAGCCCTGCCTCTGGCTGGGGCAACCAGACAGCCGTTCCGTGGAGCTGTACCAATAAGCTGTTTGAGCTATGAGAAGCCTCCTGGGAACCTGCTTCTGAAGCAAACAACTGAACTGAGGTGTGGCCTGGCCTCACCCCTGCTCGATCGCTGCGTGGCTAGATTCTGGTGTCGAGGTTGTCCCTGTTCAATAACTCGGCGGGGCAGGGAGGGACAGACCAAGTATAATACCAGACCTTTTCATCAGGTTGACAAATTAAATGTGTCCTCAGTCTGATCCGATGAAAAGCAAAAAAAAAAAGCACACCTGCAGCCTTAACTCTAGACATTAATATAGTTCTGAGAGCAAATCTCAGACCCTGAGCTCTACTGACTACAGACTGCTGCTTATCCGGAGATTATTCCAGATACAACAGAACAGCTAGAGTGATTTATGTTGTTCCACCTAATTAATCAACAAACAAAGGCAGAAAAGGTCTGTCTTTCCAGATTGAAAGCAATGCGTTTAATTCAGTAGAAACGAAAGCTGATATTGTTTTAACTTTGGCAGATGCTCTATGGAAATTGCTAGCAATTAAATGTGTTACATTCACTGTTGTAAAATTTTCAAACGGCTTGTTTTGATTTGGCTTTGACTAGCTCTGTATTGAGAAATTTTGGTTTTGGTTATTTCAGAGTTTACACATCATCTATCAAGAGTGTGAAAATACATCTCTATTGACAGTACAACAGTTGACTATAAAATAAAAGAGCAAACTCTTCCACAACTACTACTATTTTGCTTCACAGCAATACTGTAGCATATGATTGGATTTAATACTCAGCCTACCTTCAGAATGTCATTTTTACATTCTAATTTGTAATTGGCGCAATTAAAGTAAAACTTAAAGGTTGCCATGTGAACTTTACCAGTTCAGGCAGAAGGATTTCTAACACTTCTTTCATTGCACAGTTGAGCACGCTAGTTGCACTGCTCTTCTACACTCTGGCTGCTCTATGGAAACAGAGCCCAGTCACCCCGTGCTACTACCTGTGTCAACTTTGCTCTACCCTACAGCTCCACCTCGACCAGGCTGGCTGCCCGTATAGTGCTTGGGTCGCTGCAGAGCCACATCTCTTCGTACCAGCCACAGTGCCAGGGAAAGGCTCCGCCAAGCATGCCGACACGTGATAAACGGGCAGGCTCCGCCAGCTCTCTTCAGCTCTACATTAGACTCTCCTTGCAGTCGCTCGACTTCAGCTTGTTTCTGCGTTTGAATTAAGCGACTGGCTTGTTGCTTCCGTGGATTGAGAACTGTCAGCCTTAGAGACCAGATGAGTCTGCAGACTGACTGCAGAGACCACCATCAGCACATGCCACTCAACAAGGATATCTGGAGACTTCCAAAGTCACTTTCTGCCTGGAAGAAGGCCATAATTTTGATGTATTTCAGGACACTTAACACCTGCACTAAACACCTGGGGGAGAGTTCATACTGCCCACCTTGGATGTTTGCAGCCTGTGCAATTCCAAACACAGTGTGGTGTTTAAGAATCAGTGAAGTAAACCATAAATATATATCCTATAGCCATCTCTAAGGTGTGTTTGAGTCAGTCCACTTTCTGCCCCACCTACAGACTCCTGTGAACATCTCTACACAGCCAGAGGGTTGTATTTTAAGGTCACACCCAAATTATGAGGCTTCACCTGGCATGCACATACCATCATTAAACCTGCCCATGAAACTTCATAGGCAAAACAAAAAGGTGTAATTACATTTTCCCCATTCAGTGAAGAAATAATAATTCCTTTGATGGATGTATTCAGGCCATCAGGCTTTCCCTTGAATCCCACCCAGCAAGATCTGTTTTCTAAAAATTAAGATGCCTATCTTTCTAATGAAGTTATGAGCATCACCTGACATATTGAGATATATTTTACAAAATTATCTTCTCTCCAAAATAGTAAAGCTTTCAACAAAAATAGTGAACACTGAGACCCCACCACAAAGACCACTGGTTTGCTTTGAGCATCCAAAACAAACCAACCCTAACAAATGTTAAATAGCTCCATGAATGGAATTCCTTAGTGCTATGCTTTGTTTCCCTTGCTTTCCCTCTGACACCAATTTGATCTCAATAAGAGCTGTGCATTCCTGTCTACTTTCAAATTTGGCTGTGCTGAAGTATTGCATGGATTTTATATAAAGTGTTTGGTACACTTCAGAGTAAATATCTTTCTTATCAATTCATGTATAACACAGTGCCTCATTCTGCTGGGTCATCTTCCAATAAGAACATGGCAGTAGGGCCTGGAAAGTACATCTTCTGCCAGCTAGCAATAGAAAAGATCTTGTCCCTAGAGACCTGCTTATCTCTTTAATTAAACATATTCTTGCACTGATTTATGTGGTGGTGTCATGTCTTACATGATGCTCAAGACACAAATAGAACATGAAGTATAAGTGGAAAACCAAAATATACACAAACCACTCAGGTGAAAAGGGAAGAGTCTGCTTGTGCTGCCATCCATCTCATTTTTAAATGGACAGGGAAACAGCATTATGAAAGGAGACAGGCTATGACTAATATACTTAGCAAAAGTGGAGAAAGGTCTTGCTCCTCTAAATATCCATGTGGGACTCATCAGTACAACATTCTTCTAATCATTGTAGGAACATCAAACCCAAGATGGGAAACAACCTTGAGACAAACAAGACAACAAAAGAAAAGCCATGACAATGGAAGTAAGAGAAAGATATAAGGCAACTGTGAAGTGAGTGATGCTAATAAATCAAGGGGTAAAAAGTGCATTAACTGAAAGCAGGTATAAGATGAAGGTAGAGATGTTAATTTCTTTTAAGCAATGTTGGCCAGAAACAATAACTACAGCATCTAAGAACTGAGACAGAACCCTGGTCTAAGAGAATAACGTTGCAGCAGCCTTCAGTCTTGACCTGCTCAGTCTGTTGAATAACTTCCTTTATTAACAAGGTCTTAAATCTGCGTAAGCAAGTAGAATACACTGTTTTTCCTCACTGGCAGATCCACAGCATAATCAACACTGTTCAGGTGCTTTTGACAGAAGTCTTTCCAGCGACCACAAATAAAGAATACACCACCAGTAGTGTCTTGTCTACTGATAGTATGTTGTTTTTATTTTAAATGATATTAACAGACCATTTTCCTTCCCAAATGAGCATACTAACAAGAAACTGATCACCTCCTAAGGGTTTTCATGGTATTACTGCATTTCACCTTGAGTTAATGTTGATGGCTATCAGCAGAATAATTCCTGGTTTCCTGGCTGGGCAGGCAGCTGACCTGGTAACATCCATGTCAGCGATGCAGCTGACATGATAAAATCTGTACACATCTTTATTCAGCATGGAGGATGAATCTTCCCCCAGGTATCCCAACAGCCTAGTCTCCAACTTTATTCTACAAGTTCATAAAGGGATGCAGAGGATAGCAAGAGTTCTTTTTTTCAATGTCTTTGAAGCAAAGGTCAAGTCCTTACATCTTATACTGAATAAACTCACATCAGCTTCTGCTGAACATGTTTTCCATACACCTTTGTTTCCAGTCCCACTTTGATTTTACCAGCTGTGGTAAGTACCTATACCCCAGCTGCACTCCTTAGCATGGCATTTAATTTGTCACTCACTAAAAAGTAGCTGGACTCTCCAGTAAACCGCAATTCACATTTCTCCCCTCACTGAAACTCATGCCCAGTACTCCCCCACCACTTGTGTGGGTTCCTGCCTGTCCATGTCTGCAGCCACCTGCCATCTCAGTCCTGGCAGTCCAGCCTCACAGCTCTTTTCCTGAACTACTCTAACCTGCCTGGACAGCAAAGCCTTCAAAATCAGCATCAGAGAGCAGGTCTGGATGGAAGAGTCATTACAGACTATTTTATTTGACAGAAAAAACATCTGCTCAGGCAGGCAAGAAGGCTTATTTTACATAGTTAACATACCAGCACTGTATGTACAGAATCTGAAAGTAAGTGAAGAGAAAGCACTACTTTTTCTTTTTGATGGAGATCAGCCAACCATAGCTGTTTACTTCCAAAGTTCCTAAAGAAAACTCTAAGAAAATCTAGTGTGTATTTTACAGCTATTCGGTGGGTTTCTTCACAGCCCTGTACCAAGTCAGAAGATACTTCTAAGATGCTCAACTGCAATAATTACTGGTCATTTACATATTATTGCCAGGTGTTGGGGAAAAAAAGACCTTCCTGCACCGAGTGAACAAAGTATTTCTGCCAAGAAATTAACGGAGAGGCCGAACTGCAGGTTTCTTGGTGGCAGCGTTCTGTGAGTAGGAGCAAGCCCTGGGTATGTCTGCTGAGGAAAGGACAGCAGTGCACTATTCTTCCTAGAGATGCCCAAACAAGGAGCTGACCTCTAAAATTCAATACTCAGTATTACAAGCAACCCGTGTTACTGAAAGCTGCCTGTCTGGTATCTGGCACATAACCTCCCGGGTGTAAGTTGGACATTACAGATAATAAAAAAACACCAGTGAGAAAGACAGACTGGCTAATTGAAACTGTAGTTTGACTCAAGTGGAAAAACGTTTAACTCTGGCAAAAACTTCACAAACCGAGATCTGCACTGAATTATGTATGAGTGTATTTTCCTTCCACTAGGGGGGGGGTCAGCTGCCAAAAACAATCAAACGTTACTGTAGTACACGCAAACGCCACTTAGAGTACATTAAAAAAAACAAAAAAAAAAACCAAAAAAAAACCAAAACCAAAACAAAAACCAAACCACCAGAAACTATCCTGTGGGGACAGCGAACTCCCCGCTGGTTTGGCCCGGCCTTTGAGTCACTTGCGATGCGCCCAGTTTTCCCGCCCCGTCCCGCCGCCCCGCTGCCGAGCCCACTGCGCGGCTCCCGCGGCCGGAGCGCCCCGGGGCGGCCGGGCCGGGGCAGCGGGGCCGGGGCCGGGGCCGGGGGCAGCGGCGGCGGCGGCCCTCCCCGGCCGGCGTCAGAGCGAGCCCGCCAGCGCCGGGAGACGGCTCGGCACGGCGGCCGCCGACGTGCCGACATAAAGTTTGTTTTGCAGTAAACAAAACCCTTGGATTTATTCTTTTCCCCCTTTTTCTGGGGTTTCTTCCTCCCCTGGCGGGCAAAGCCTCCCCCTTCCCGCCGGCCCCCGCCCGCTCACCCCCGCGCCCCCCGCCCGGCCGAGGCTACTCACGGGCGCGGGGCGGGCGCGGCGCGGGGCCGGCGGGCAGCACTCCGCGCGGGCTGCGACCGTCTGGCGGCGGCGGCGGCTGCCTCCCGCCCGCCCTCCTGCAGAAATGATGTCAGAAGCGAACTGGGTGTGGAAAGAAAATAATTTTCGAAAGTGCCCCTCAGCCGCCTGCGAAGGCGGGGGGGGGTGAGTGTGTGTGCGCGGGGAGGGACGGGGCGAGCACGGGAGAAACTTTTCCCCGCCCGTTTCCACTCCGCGGCGGGCGGGCGGGCATCCAGGCGCGCCGCCGCCCGGCCCTCCCCGGGGGCGCCCGGGGCCGGTCCCGTGAGCGCTGCCCCGGCGGCGCCCCCGGGTCGCGGCGCCTGGGCAGGGCGGGCTGAGCCCCGGCCGGCCGGGATGCCAGCGGGCGGCCGCCGCCCTCCGTCTCTGCGGCGTTGGCTGAGGCGGGAACGGGCCGAGCGCTGGCCCTCTCAGAGGAGCGACCGCTCCGCAGGCGGCAGCGGAGCGTGCGAGGCGGCGGGGGCTCGTCCCGCCTCGGCACGCCCGTCCCGGGGAGCCGCGCACGGCGAGGGCCGGCGGTGCCCCGCCAGCCGCCTGCCAGCCTCCCGTCGCCGAGGGCAAGGGAAGGGGCAGGAGGGACGGTGCCTGCCCGGCGGCAGGGCGAGAGCTTTCCCCGGGGAGGACGGGGGCAAGGCCCAGGGCGGAGCGCCCGCAGGAGCCATCTGTGAGGAAGGGAGCCCCGCTTCCCAACGCGGCCGGGGGCGTCTTCCCCGGGCCGGCAGCCGAGCCCCGCGGGGGCCCCGTCCCGGCACCGCAGGCCCGGAGAGGCCGGGCGGGAGGACGGCGGCGCGCCGTTCCCGGGCGGGCGGGGGGCGGCGGAGGAAAGGCGCCATTTCGAGCCGCCGGTGGCGGCCGGCCGCGCCGCTGCCGCCGGCCCCGCCAGGGCGTTGCGTAACGCGCTTCTGCGCGCCGCCTCCCGCCCCTCAGCGCCGGGGTCGGCCGCCTGCGGGGGAGCGGCGGGTTCCCCCCCCGCGGTGGGACGGTGTGAACGGCTCCGGCCCCCCGCTGCGCCGCTGAGGGACGAGGCCGGGGCCGCCTCGAGCGGCAGCGAGTGCCGGGGGAAGGGGAGCGTAGGAGCGCCGAGGCTCGGCTCACAGGAGTCCTGTCTTTTTCGTCAAGGAGAAGAACTTGTGTGTGGAGAGCTGAGGAAAGCTGTGTTTATAAAGCCATCTCCGGGCAGCTCAGGTGAGCCCCAGGGGTAACTGCTCGCACCTCACGAATCTTTCTCCTGAAGGGGTTCGCTAACCGCCATCGCCGCGAGCAAGTGTCAGTAAGAAGCTGCATCCCTTTTCAGCATAGTTTTCGCAAAATCCATGACAACGTAGATAAAATGGTGACCATCACCAACTGGGTGATGCTGTTTGCTCCTACTCGCAAGCAGAATGAAGACTATAATTAAGCTTTTTGGCAGCCTTGCAGGTTTTAGTGTTGCTACAGCTTCTTTGCTTGCTCAGAGGGCCAAAACCTACTGTTCAGGAGTAGCTCTTAGCAATCCATAAAGTTGGCGAGGAAATCTGGCTATTCCGGTGTAAGGCTGTAAGGCTGTCTGGTTTATGTTTGTTTTCTTTTGTGTCTTACTTTATGTTACAGTCCTGCACAAGTTGCTGTTGACGTTTGTTTTGGATGTTACCTAAAAAATCAACCATGACCATGACTCTTGGATTCAGACTGTACATGCAAGTTTATGGGCAGTGTTTCCCAATCCCAGAGATCACCTGTTCTGTAAGAACTGTAGTGAATTCCAGCAATACCACCCCTATTCCTGACGTCTTCATACAGTAGCAGCTGTTATGTTGAGCAAAACACTGTGTTGGTTACTACTCAAAAACTAGTAGCATGACCTTACTTCATTGCACCACAGCATTAGTGGCCATGTACACCTGTTAGGAATCTCATGTGCTGCTAAAAAGCAAAGTTACAGAAACAAAGAGTTGCTTCAGCAGTCTAAGCGCCACCAACTCCACCAAACACCACAAGCAATTCAGCTGGTGTAAATGGCATTTGGTGGCATGGTAATCCCTCTTACAGTGTCATTTTCACTCTGTTTGATACTAGCTTTAGCTCTGTTACAACTACCAAATGTCAAAAAAATCTTGTGTTCATAAATCATTTTGGAATCATACACAAGAATATCCAATGCCATAAACAGTCCCTGCTGTTCACTAAAACTTTAGGTTTCTATATGCTCATATATTGGAAGTTTCTGGGTAGGAGGGACTGGCAAAGACCTTTAGTGGCTGCTTCCTTTGTACATCACCTATTTTCTGGTAATTGCCTCGTGGTTAGACGGGAATAGCAATTCAAAGTGGCTCTCAGGGGAGATGCTCATAGCTTTGGGGCTGAAGGAACAGAAGTGAGAAGCTTGGGAGTATCGGTGGAGGAGGCAGCCCTGCTTGTCAGTTCCCAGGGATTTCAGGCAAGAAGGTGGTACCTCAGGCTGAGCGAACCACTATAAGCATAAGCAGCCTGACTTCCACTGGGCTGAAGCATTAGAGCTGAAGTCACTTAAAACATTCCCCTCATACAGAGCTAAGTTTGCCAGTGGAATCGTGGTATGAAACAGAACACTTGATTTTTAAACAAAAGATGTTGTTGCTTACAACTTAAGTGACTAGAAAGAGGAAAATTGACTGTTCTACTTCATCATGTATTGCATTAAAGGCACTGCTTGCTTGTAAGTGTATAATATTGTCCCTGTAAGAAAACATTCACTGGTAAAAATAGACTCCTTTCTTCTCCCTCAATTTCTCTTACTTGTGTTTTTAATTGTATAGTTGTCATCCATATTTTATCTTAGCTAGAAGCTACGAATAAGTATTTTTAAAGCAATATCAGCACACTGCCAGATGACTTCAGGGTTTTCCTGAAAAAAAATTATCCAGGTTCTACTTTTCAGACTTGTGTTGGGCTGATGTGCTTTGAGTTAATTTTTTTTTTAATGCAGTGCTAAGTATCTGAAAGTGGTGTTGACCTTTTTCCTGCCTTCTCCTTCCCTCATTTGCCTGAAGGATGACGGTGTGAAGGAAAAGGTGGCATATCCAAGTACCTCCTTCTGCCTTGGTAAGCTTATCTTGAGAGACAAGCTATGTGAAAGCAAAGTTACTGACAACAGAATTCATAGTGGGCAAACACAAGACAACCGTTCCAGTTCCATGCCAGTTCTTCCTGCTTGTCTTGCTGTATCCTAGACTGTATCTTTGAAACCAGACTGAATTCATAAATGAACAGATGTATCTCTCCCACTTCCCACTACCACCTGTCATACAGTGAACACAATTTGCCTGTATATTTGAGATAAGCCTGTTTTCCAGTAGTTATAATTCCCTTTTATACATGAGAAGCTTTCAGAGCAAGGTCTGAAAGTGCAGGCTGAGTAGCCATCATGACCAAGAGAGACTGTATAATGGAAATACAGGCTCAAATGTTGATCTTACTGGCATATGTGGGTGCATTGAATGTTGAAACTTCGATCCGAAACAGCTTAAAGACAATTTGCAGATATGTAAAATGGGTCAGTGGTGTAAGTGTTGGTCTCATTAATTTATAATGTAAGGAGGGGAATAATAATTACATAGCTACAGTTTATCCCTTATCATGTATCTGTCAAAATTAGCAAACAAGTTCAGTATTTATGTAGCTAGAAGGGATCAGGGCATACTTTCTGCTGTGCAATAAGAGGTTGTAAGTAAAAACGCAGGCTAACAAGATCTTTGGATTTATCTGAACAGGAATAGGAGGGAACCTGCAAGAAAGCAACCTCATAATTGCCAGTGACTCCAGGAAAGAGAAGCCTTCAGACTGAGGGAGCTGCTGATCAGTAGGGTAACTGAGTAATTACTTGTCCAAATCTTAAACAGCTGCCTAGAGAGGCTGTAATCTGACCTCTCTTGAAGTGGAAATACTATGCCAAAACTCCTACTAAGAGGAACATAAGGCAACATCCTATAGGCTTCCTTGTAATACCAATCTGTTAGTTTGTCGCAATGAAAACCAGTGTACCAGTGAAAGACTTCTAGCACAATAACAAAACTAACACTGTATTTTTCTTCAAGAATTTGTGTAAGAATCATCTAGATTATTGATTCAGAGTATACAACACTACCAGACCCTTTTCATGCTTGCTTTTCAAAAAGAAGTTACATTTACTGCCAATATTCAGCCATGTAGATGTAAGTAATACTGATTAAGCTACTGCTGAATAGTAAGAGGTTTGTTTCATCAATGAAACTGAGTTCAAATGTAGGCTTGTATGGCTGTGCTGCCATTTTTATTATTGAATAAACTGTTCTTAATCTGCTAGGAAGACAAATACGGATGTATGTATTCTGTAAGCAAGACTGAAAGTTGGAGCCTTGATTTTCTTCATTGCCACTGATCAGGAAATGAGGCTTGCAAGCTGAAAGCCCCAAAACTGTCTATTTATGAAAAACAAAACAAAACAAAATAAAACAGGCTGATTTCAATTTAGGGATCTGAATAAGGGTATAGAAGCCTTAATTTAGCATTCAGGTAGGAAGCTGAAGACTCTTAACTTCCATAAGGTCTTTCAGACATAAGGTATGATTAGTAAAATAAAAGGGACTAGAAGTTTAAATCACTCAGTTTTCCATTATAATAAAATAGCAATGTTATTTTGCTTTAAAAATAGCTTGTCTTTTTCATCAGTTTAGGGAAAAATTTCCTTAATGATTTAAGGGCAGTGTGAAGGGACAAATAATATACTTTCCATGATATATGTATGAACACTATTATGAATCTTATTCATTTTCACCCATTAGGTTTTTCTTAAGTGTTTGCACATACAGACTGATAGAAAGGTCTAGGCTGGAAGATACCTCTGGAGATCACCTGGGCCAACCTTCTATTGAAAGCAGGGCCTTAGAGTAGGTTATCCACGAGCCTGTCTAGCTGAGTCTTGAGTATTACCAGTAAGGTAGGTTCCACCACTTCTTTGGGCAACCTCACAGTTGTTTCTCACAGTGAAGTTTTTTTTTTATATCGAGACAGAATTTCCCATGAAGCAACTTGCATCTTTTGCTTCTTGTCTTGTCACCATGCATCACCATGCACCTTTGTGAAAGGAGTACCTCCGTCTTCTCTGTACCTTTCTTTTAGGTATTGGAAGACCATGATTAGATCCTCCCTGAAACTTCTCTTCCCTAGGCTGAACAAACCCAATTCTTTCAAGCTTTCCTCAGGAGTCAAGTTCTCCGACCCTCTACTTATCTTAGTGGCCCTCTGCTTCACCCTCTCCAATTTTTCAATGTTTCTTTTGAACTGGGAGGACCAAAACTGGACACAGTATTCCCTAGGTGGGCTAAAAAGTGCCCAGTAGAGTGGAATAACTATTTAGCAAGCTTAGACCTGTTTTTTTAGTACCAGCAGATGGCTTATATATTCTTCAAGATATTAGGTGAGTTAAAGTCCAATAAGACAGTGAACACTCACTCATCTATTCTTCTCTAATGTCAAAAATTAGACCTGTTTGAAACATCTGATATTTTCCTTTGGATATTTTTCCTGGTGATTTTTGTGTATAGACGAATGAGAGAATAACTTTTTCATTGCAATTTGCCTGTTATATTTTTTTTAAGTTGTTATCTAAGAAGTAGATTGTGTGTTGTTAGATTTCTCGTAGTTTCTGTCTTCCAGCAGGGTGGATGCTGAATTACCCCAGTCATTGCTTCCTCTGGCTGCAAAAAAACCCCAAAGTTTGAGAGTGAACATACTCCTGTTTGCGGTATGTTTATTCCATATTAGTTTTTCACATGAAGAGGCAGTAGTTGCCAAATATTTAGGGAGGAGTAGAATGGACTTCAAAGCATTCTTAAAAGAGCACTGATGGAAGAAACCTCATGTGTTTCTTCCATCATGTGTTTCTTCCATCAGTACCTACCAGGTACAGTAGCATGGCGAAAATTAGCATGCAGCTTTAGGTAACTGAAAGGTCAACTTATAAACATGTCAGGTTAAAAAAAAACCCAGTCATTTGTAATATTTTGTCTAGCAGTTCCTGTGAACAGTAAAATGTTGCCCACAATTCATAGAACTGTCATCCACAGAGCTTTCCATGCTGTAGCTTTTATCGTTCCATTGTTTGTCACCTTTTCTTAACATAAGGTCTGACAAGCAAAAAAGCTTTGCAGAAGTACTGAAGTGAGATTCATATTTTGTTTATTTAGAGTTAAAAATTCTTACAGGAAATTCTATCAGATAGGGCATGGAGAGTTCAAAGGTAACATGAAACGTAACAGTAAATGCTCAGCATTGGAAATTTGGGAAATCTGGAGCTGAGCTTCCTAAACTGCTTGCTTGGGAAGCATCCATGCCTTATCATGTGATGCAGATAGTATTAGGGATAGAGAGACAGGAATACCGTTCAATTTACCATAAATACATATTATGTCTTTCAGAGCAAAATCACACTCTGCTAATGCTCAAAATCCAGATGAGTATGATTTCTTCCCCACTGTGGACCTTAGGAAGCATGTTGTAGAACAATTCCACCATTGGACAGCTCTGTGAAGGGAGGAATGGAGAAAACAACGACAAAGTAGAGTGAAATAGACTTTTCCTCTCTCATGGTTCTTTAAAAGTCCATACAAAGGGAGCTGCCATGCCCAATGTAGAACATCATTTCATTAGTCACCTTAAAAACCACTGAGGCATGTCAAGGTTCTCACAGCTTTGTCCCCCTTTCCCTCTGCAGGTGTCAGAGGGCTCTTTGCTTTCATCCCTAAGAGCCCTGGTATCCTTAAAAAAAGTGTCTCATATCTTTACAAACCTTCATGTGCTGTTGGTAAACAACCTTACTCACATACCCCTTCCCACTACAGCCTTGGGAACATTTCCTCCTCCCCCTCAAAGGAACATGATGAGATTAAGAGCGAGCAACAGCTTCCCAACAATCCTTAACTCCTTGAGAACTTAAGTCCTTGTTTAGGCTTGCTGAGCCTAGAACAAGGAGGTTAGAAGGAGTTCTGACAAACTTATGAAATCTTGAGGGATCTGAAGATATTTCTTTTTCTCATTCCCCACTCTTCCATCTCAGTTAGCGTTCTTCTCCACTGCCTCTTATCCTGCTGTCGTCCTCCAAACCAAAAGATGCATGAGTCCAAAAATATTCCTGAAAATGAATGCCTTTAGTTAGCTGTAGTAAGGCTTTTCTGAAACAAGTGAAAGATTTGGGCATAAACAGCACAACATGCCAGGGAGCTGTGTTCCATGGTTTATAGAGCAAACATATATAGGATATATTAATTCAAATTTTTGTTTACCATGCTGATCTGCAGGATCTGCAAATCTGTGGAGATGACATTAAATGAAAAGGAAGAGCTTACCCTTCCTCTCTTCCCAACTCTCGTGTTTTCCCCACTCTTGTGGGTTCTCTTGGAAAATGTTCTTTTTGTATTAAAGTTGCAAGTACTTTAAGAAAACCAATAAAAATTTCTGGCAAAAACTTGCCAAGACAAACTGTAGTGCTGCCCCTGGAAATGTTATTACTGAATCAGACAAAGCTGTTTGCCAGTGCAGTGATCTCATTATGAGAACTTTTTAAAAGCAGTGTTTCAGAAAATGGTTGTGGATGATGGTAGCAAAAGCATTGAGTCCAGGGGCCTTTAAGTCAGGAGGGTATTTTGATGCTGTTGGCTAGTGGGTCACGTCTCTTTAGCCCATTTGCAGAGTTTTTCTATTTATTCAAAAGTTGTATGGACAATGGTAAATTAAAAATTAGCTCTGTAACTGGAGCTAGCTATTAAAATTCTTTAAAGTCAGGATTTGACAACTCTAGCTTTGTCTGGAAAAGGAAAGGAAATAAATTGGCAAGGAGTAAAGGCAAGCCACAACAGAAAATGAGTTGTGGAGCCTCTGAAGTACAGTACAGTATGTCAAGGACTTAATACATTACAAATAAACCTGTATGTTGCTTACCATCCTGCCAAAACAGTCGCAATAGCAACCCAACCCACTAAACATACAGCTTTACAAATCAAATACATAAGCAAACAACTTCTAACGAGTCACTCTGCTAGACATATGAATACAGGAGACTAAATCTTGTTATTAAAGAGGGGTAATAAGGACTTGGCCACAGAAAACTTACCATTGTTTGAAATCTGCAGGAGTGTGTGGTTAAAATGGCAGGACTAGATTTCATTGTACAAACAAAACCCAAAACAAGGTCAAAGTGCCCTACAAGAAGACACTATTTTGAAAAGTAGCCACTTGTACTGCTTAGAGGAAGAATATATTTTGTCACTGGTTATTGACCTTGTCATCCAAAAAAGCACAAATCTTTAATCACTCACAAATCATTAAGAGTTAATTACGTTTGCTTCCCCAAGAGAACTGCTCACTCTCAGCACATTCCAAATAACATCAAATATTTAGAATTTAAGGAATTAATAAATCACATTTTAATCTGATCTGTAAAGTAAAATAAGCTACTTAGCATTTTTATTTCTTGTTAGCATCCAAACACACAAGGAGACTTACGTATTTGCAGAAAAAGGTGAGCGACAAACAGCTCCACCAGTGAGGACGCTATCTTTCTGGATGAATCTGTTCTGCAAAACACACATGTAAATTAACAGCTCTGGACTGACCCTTCTATAAGATGGTTCTGCTGCCCTCCCCATGGAGCAAACCACAGCATTCTTGCAGCTTTCTCACTTAAATAGCAAGCCTGCTGTGCAGATACACTTCTCTCCATATAAATTCGTGCACATATACACATGTACATTTCCAAATATGTACACATAAAAATTCAAATCCAGGAACTGGGTCATCTGAAAATAATTTTTGGATTAGCCTATTTTCTGAGGACTAGCACATACTACAAAGGCTGTTATTCTGTACACCATTTGGAAATTCATCATCTTTGTTTATTATTATGGTATGTCTCCATGCATGTGTTAGCTCCTTCTAAGGCTGTCTATTAGAAAAACACAGTATTGTTATTCCTACTGAATTCTTATGTAAGTTTAAGTATTTTAATGATCGCTTAAATAAATCGCACAGAAAAAGCAGTGCGGAAAAGGGAGACAACTCAGCCTTTATAGATTTTAACACTTGCTGAAGTCAGTGGAATACGCATTTAACTCTTCATGGGAGCATTGGGGTGCTGCATGAGACACAGACATGGCAATGAACCAGATTCTGACTGCAGATATGCATTTTTTAATCTCATTGACTTAAGTGGATGTTGCCACAGGCAGGATTTGGACCTATGTACTTTTAAAGTGGAAATGGTTTTCATAGCGATTGCAAGTATTAATACTAAATGGGCACAGCATGAGCCCTATCATTAATAAGAACTAAGTTTTTATTGAATTACAGGCAGTTGTAATAAAAAACTTATGTTTGATTCTTACAAATTTTACATTTTAACTCCTACTACGTAAACAGTGCATAAGGGTATCAGGAAACATCAGTGTGTTGTAACTCTTGCAACATTATTAGGAGTCTCAAGGCATTTAGTGTTTTCTCAAAGACGGTCATAGGAATATGAGAAAGCCTTTTACCCTCATATTAAAAAAAAGGAAGAAAATATATTTGTCATCTAAAGGAAGTCCAAAATTCATTTTTTGAAACCCATCATTTTTTAAGCCAATCATAAATTTAAGTCAATCAGGTGTTGTGACCTGACTCATGGTTTTTGAATGTAGGTACTTGCCAATACCAAGATGTTATCATATGTGTCTTCATCCAAATAAAAAAATAATAATTCCAGAAAGCAGGTGAAGCTGTATTGTAATAGCTGGGACCTGTATATGTATTCTGATTTTAAGTAAACTTTGGAAAGGAAGTAAATTTTACAGCATTGCAGCAGATCAGGTTGATATAATGGGAATGAACAAGAGATACTGATTAGTTCAAACAAAAAGACTGTTAATGACTGGGAGAAGATTTGAAGCTGAGAAGGAAAGTACTAATGAGAGAGTTAGGTCTGTCTGTACTGGGCTTGCAGACCTGGGTGTGTACAGCCCTCCTCCTTTTTCCCTCTGACCCACTCCCTGATTCCACAGGAAGGAAATACATACACGTAAGACAAAAGGAAATCTAAGTGTGCTCCACCACGCTGGCCAGTTGTCCAGGACTGACATCTCCCCTTCATTATAGGTAATGAATTAGTTTGGCAATTTGAACAGCATCATTTGGAGTAAACTGGACAGTGGCAGCATTTAGATCAAGGAGCAGGACTTTGTTGAAGGCAGGAGTAGCATTATAAATTTTAAGTAGAAATTATTAAAGGTATATTTTTATTTTTAATTTATAAGAGAGGGGATCATTAGGATGTTAAGGAAGTGAGATGAGGCACACTATGGGATCTGTTCAAGTAAGTTTTAGATAACTGAAGGGCCATCAGGTACATGCCTACAAAAGAGGAGGAGAACAACAGTTAAGGGCATAATCTCGTGTTTTGAGTAGAAGCAGAAAGATCTGAGTGAGATTGATTTGCGTGACTTGTGCGGTAGCTGTGTTCAGGACTTGGCTTTTCAACCTGATCTGCACATACTTGTGTTAAGAAAGAGGGAGATGTATTTGTCTAACAAAGAGGAGAGCAAATTTAGCTAAGCTGAATTTCCCCACTGATGGGAGGTGAATTCTCCTCTGGAACCAAGTGCACTTCTGGGAAAATTGTTTCTTTCTCCCTCCTGCCTCATTCCAGGACTTGAACACTTGTAACTGTTCCCTTGCCAGGCAAATGTCATCCACCACACAGTTGGATCCACTTCTTTGCTTCTTGTATTTATCCTGCGATCAGTCTAGACTTGTCTAGCATTGCTTTGCATTCCTGGCAATTTTAAGGAAACATATGTCTTGCTGGCTGCATGTGGGCTGCTTGGGTTGAACGAGCTGTGGCTACAGTGCCCAGGCTGGCCTGTTTTCGGAAAACCACAGCAGCTTCATCTCTCTTCCTTTTAAGAATTCCATCTAAATTGTCTTGTGTTCTTTTCTCTGTGGTTAAAACGTCATGTAGGACGTTGTTTCCAATCTTATGTATGGAAAAGCATATTCTCATATAATATCTAGCCTTGCAGTTCTTCCTCTTTCACTTAAACTGAGTGGCTAATAGCTACTAAGATTCAAGGAGGGGCACTAAGCATTCAGAGAATCTGTATCTCATTCTTGTTCCTGTACAAAACTGTTTTGTAGGTATGTATTCATAAATATTTAATGGCAGATAAAATCCATAATATTTCAGAAGGAAAGGAATAACAGGAGTTCACATGAGGTTTTACAATTTATTTCCACATGAATTATGTAAATTACTTGGTCTGTTTAGCCTACAGAGTAACCAAAGGGATAAAGTGCATCTCTTGAACCTGTCCTGAGGGTGAAAATCTTGGTAAAAGGGCACTTGCAGCAACGATTAGAAGCCTCAAAATCAGATGATGATGATGATGATTATTATTATTATTATTGTATTTTGAGATGGGGCAGGTAACCAGCTCTTGCGGAGCTCATTGAACACTGCAGGGGGTTTTGGAGGTTGCTTCTTTTCTGTGGTAAATTATTCTGTCGGCTAGAACAAGTTCAAGACTGCAGAGCCTTTGCTTGCTTTACTCTTCTCATAATGCTTAAGCTGGTGACTTCACTTCCTACCTATGAAATGGACTTATCTGCCATCCAGACTAGTTACGAAGCTTAATCAGTCCATGTATGAAGAATTCTATGAACCTTTCAAGACAGTGGTTATGATTATTTCCACAGAGCTGGTATGGTTCTTATTGTAGTACTTTTGCATTACTTTCATGGTGATGTGAGATTCACATGCTTCTGAAGAATGATAGAGTCAGAAAAATGTTGGTAGGAAGACTGAGAGAAGCTTGCCTAGCTAAGTATTTAAGCTGTCCAAGGACAGGAATCCCGCAGTCTGTCAGCCTCTCTCAGTGCTGCTGTACCCTCCTGGTAAAAAAGGTTTTCCTAATGTCCAATCTACACCCTCAGAGCTGCAATTTGTGGTCATTGCCCTTGCTATATTGTTTAGCACTACGTAGGAGAGTTTGGCTCTTATGTCTTCACGAATCCCTTTCAAATAGTTGTAGGCAGTTATTAGAATTCCTGTTAGCCTCCTTTTTGCCAGCGTAAACAAATACTCTCTTTGTAGGACATGTGCAAAATTTCCTGCACAGTACAGAATGAAACCAGCAGGAAGAGAATAAGCAGGAAAGCGAGATGAGAGCGTGGTGCCACAGCAGCTGCGTCTGGTGAGTAGCATTGCACCACCTGCAAGGGAGAGGTGCATGACACTATGCATGGTTCACCAGAGGGTATCGGGTGTTGAGCCTGCCAAGAAGCTTCTTAGCACTGACTTTTTTTAATGATCTAAGGATATACTTCTGTCATTGATTCCCCGTTTAATCAGGTTTTAGACACAGATCAGTGAATCCTTACATACATATCAGGAAGCTGAAAATTCTAAAAATGACAGCTATTCATAAAATGTGAATTGTATGTGTCTAACCATTCCCTACTATTTCTACTTGAATGTGTTCACATGTGCACAGATTGCCCTAGGAATAAAGATCTGTGAGCCTGCAGGGCCCATGTTCTGGATACCTCTATGTGAAGAGAATATCCAATATAAAATCTATCAGTCAGGACATATGATAATTTACATTTTTGTATAACCTACAGTTTATCTTAGGAATGAAGAAACTATGGCCCTCAATAGCACAAGAGCAACAAGATTATCTTGCTCCCAGTTATGTACAAGTTCATCATTTAAAGCTCTGTGTTTCTTTATGTATGTAATAGTATGCATTTGGAAATTGTTCCCTGTGGCACAGGGCCATATGTTAGCATGAACACACTAGAAGAAAGTTACACAAGCTCGGTCTTTTTTTAGCTGACGGTGTCACTGCATCAGGGTGAGAGAATATTTCAGCTTTAGTAAAGTTTACAGGTTTTAATTGCTCTTATTTTGTCCCTATGCCAGTATGGTTGGCAATACATATAATTCAGTAATTGAAAGTGTCTACCCTAATATGAGAGGGTTTTGAGAGTAGAGCAAAATGATTTGTTTAAACACAGCATAAAGCAAGGAGGGGCTAAGAATATAGGTGAGATAGTATACTGGAATTGACCTGATGTCAAGGGATATATAATAATATAAACTAATATAAACCATATATTATTTTTCCAGTATGTTCTAGTGATAAATTTACAAAACCAGAAGTACCTTTAATCATGATTTGGCATGGAACTGTTTTTACTCCTTGAATCTTGTAACATTCAATGTGAAAAAGTGCAATGGGATAAGTAGAGCTCATAAGTGCCAGCTGTTTTTGTTGAAAACACTGACAAATCTTTTCCTCTATGCTCTAATAAACTTTCATTTACCAAGAGCATAGTCCTAAATATCATTCTGTAGTTTTGCTTCTTGTACCTCCATCATTTTTGACTGAGAACTATCCACCTGCCATTTTGTTTAAAGAGCAAACAGCGGAGCAGTCTGCAATATAGTATGTGTTTAGTTTAAATTCACAGGAAAGACGTTGAACTTCTTTAGGGTCTCTCATGTTCAACCTTTGCTTGATAACAGTAATCCCTCTTTGAGGAGATTAACTGCTTAACAAACATGTTTCAGTACACTAATGATCTACAAAGTATGAAGTCACTAAATGCATAGACAAGATCTCTAGCCACTCACAGTGGGGCTTGTAAGAAATGGACTTTTAGATCAGTATAAAAGTAAGAATGCCTTTTGTAAAGAAACGTGTACAAATCTATGTTAAGTTTTTAATTGCTTGCGCCGCACTTCCATGGTAACCTTTGTCCACCAACACATGTGTTCAAGAAGCTCTTTAATTATTTATCTGGTGTATCTACTATATTAATAGATTTTTCTGCTCTTCATGATGGAGGGGTGCAAGGAAAGAAGTGCACCAAGATCACATCACAGAGCAGAATTTCTCTCTACATAGCAAGATTGCGTAATGCCTAGTCTGCTGTTGTGCCTGCCAACTGCTGTCAGACAGACTGCATTGTTGAGCAGAAGTTGGAAGGGATTAGACAATACAGGGAATAAATAATAAAGTGGGACATGGAATAGTTTCTTTTTTTTCCCCCAGTAATTTCCACTTTCTGTCCTTGTGCTAGAGAAGTGAACATAGGGAATGTTATAGACATCTCACATTATCCATCTCCTCCTTTATTCCACTGGAGATAAGGCTGGTCTGCATGCACAGGCTGAAAGGAAAAGTACTGCTGGAAAATCAGATTGTATTGGCATTCAGTCTGGTCATTAATAGTGCAATAAATATAAAAATTTAAAATATTTAGTTATCATATGGTAAAATGCCTGATTTAGCAATGCTGTTATTGTACTTCCAGTTATACTACAGTTACTACTATGATAGTTCATATAACCTTCAAAAGGCCAAAGTTCTTCCCATTCCAAAGCTGAAGAGGTTATATCACTTTAAAAGCTCTGGCTATTTTGTAATACTTATTTTAGAACTGTGGATATTGCTATTAATAGAATCATCTCACCCATTTCTGAGTCCAGTGAAGCAATAAACATCAGTGATGTTTTGTGACATGAGTCAGCTATGCACTGCTGAAAGGTGTTACTTTTTCCAGCTCTGAATTTGTCACCTCTTCTAAAGTGAATATTCAGTACTTATAACGCAATAAATGTTTCTGAAATACATTAACTGTGTAATTCACTAGTTTGTTTACTTTTATTCTGTACTGTCTTACTCATATTTCCATGACCTAAAGAGACTCATTCTTTTGAAGTGTCCTCATTCAAGATGTTTCCTGTGCCTTGATTTTTGTTACCTATCTCTACATTTCTTCTTTCTAAGAGCTTTTACTTGGTAACAAAATCTGGAGTCAAATGATTGTGTAGAGTCTTTCAGTCTCAAAAAACGCAATAACTTTAAAAAGGGATGAGCTGTAGTTTTTTCATCTCTCCAGAACTAGCAGCAGATATTCATGCAGATAAATGTATATCTGATTGAGAGACAGGCACTTAATTCAGATAGGGTTTTTTCTTTTTAAATCTTCTACCTGTTACTTAACCATTCTCTTCCTTCTAGTTTCCTTCTTAAAACCAACAAAAATGTTTTGCCTGTAAACTCTGCATAGTAATGACCGCTTTATATATACCTCTACCAGTTAGTGTTGTCTGTGAATCTGCATCTTCACAATGAACCTACAAGTTACTAACCTTTGTCAAAAATCTTTGGGCACTTCGAACAGACACACTGTAGGTAATCAGTATTTGGTCATCCTTTGATTCTGGATTTTCTGCCACTTGTAGACCACCATCTCCATGTCCATAGCAGATCCTTGGATTTTCTTCAAATCTTATTCTCCATTTTTTCCTAATGACTTTCTAGTTTATAAGCATACTTTTCAGTAGTGTTGATGTACAAACTGTGGGTGAATGTAACCTGAAAAATTCACACATTTGCCAGTCTCCACTGGCTATTCAGGAGTATCATAATGTATTTCCCTTTCTTTGTGAATTTAAATTTATCATCAAGGTCTGGATAAGCCTGCTTTTATCATCTTATTGGAAACAGGTGAAGGCTTTTCAAGTGGTGTTTTGTGAAAGAGCTAGAAATGTTAATTGTAACAGTTTCAAAAGATTAGGGCTGTAATAAAATACCTTTGTCCAGTCTAGACTAGTAGTTAGCTACTTTGGGTATTTTAGAATATTAGTTTTATTGGGCTGGTGCAATATCTATCTTTCTGATTCTTTTTTCCTCAGTAAGTAATATTAATGTCAACAAGTGGATTTGCAACAAAGATAGGAATTTCTAGATCTGTTATGATTGGTGTCTGAAAAGGTAAATCTTCCGTAAGCTAGAGATGGAGCTGTAACTTGTATAACTGTGTCTAGGCTAACTGAACCAGTTAATTGGGGTGCAGAGAAAGATAATCATGATAGCATACAAGATGAGCTATTTAAGTTAGCTCTGGACCTGAGATATTGAGTACTTGGTGTTTGAGTTCTGAGCAGGTGCTTTTCCTATGCTATCAGGGTACCCCAGCTGCATAGTATAAATCTATCTGGGCACATTTAGGTGAGTTGCAGATTGGGGAGGAAGAGAATTTCAATGTCTGTAGCTTGAGTTGATCAGAGGAATTTTGGTAAAGTAAGTAAAAATTTTTTGGGTGGGTTTTTTTTTTCCCTGTTTGTCTCATATGGTGAATGCTGGGAAGGTAGGGATGTGATGTTCTATTATATATGAAGCTTGTGCGAAGTGTGCTTGCTTGTAGATTCAGAGGTAGATATTTCCTTTTCTCTGATTAGGAAAAAAATCATCCTAAATGTGATGGATACTTTCCAAACAAGTGATGAAAGAGCCACGTTCAGAAGCTTCTTCATCCATGAAGCTGGTCATCTTCAGTTTAGTGATAGCATGGCCGTTTGTTGTGTTACTGTTATACTCATCAGGTAATTCACCTAGGTCAAGGTGGAAGTTTGGTATCTATCATCCTTTCTCAACATTGGTGATGCAGTATGGTATGAAAAAGAGTGGTTTTTAACTGTTGGGGAGTACCCCAACTTCCCCCTGAAAGAACCCACTTTACAGCACAATTAGGCTGTTTAAAATATAAACTTATTTTTCCTAGAACAGTTAAAGACCTATATAAATTCACACTTGCCCAGGAATGAGAGGGTGGAGAAAACTACACCTTGGCCAAATGTTACATATATTATTAATTTCTGGAGAGCTGCTTTGTTTGGCTTGAGGCAGTAGAGACCAGTGTCTAAATGTGTCCAGAGTCCATGGCATCATTAAGAACCATCAGGCATTTGGAAGGATGGTGATAGGCAATCCCCAAAAATATTGTACTTAGGAAAATTCCCCTTAAAGGAGGAGAACAGAATATCTCCTGTCTATCTGTAACTTCTGTAAGGCTGCAATCCCTGAAATTTTGCTTTTTCCAGGTTTAGGTTGTTGGTTGATCATCTAGTTGAAAGGAAGGAGGGAATATTCTTTGCATTCTTATCCTTCTATTTAGTTGAAAGGTAGAAGGTCTTCCCATATTTTCTCAATCCCTTTGTTTTTTTCCTTTTCACAAACAGGACAAATTAGCTGGTTTCCTTACTCTCCCACAACCTTGTAGGACCGCTCCAGTCTCAGTGCAATGCTGCTTTGCAGAAGGTGTTGGAAGGTAAAGGTCTTGTCCTTAGCAGCCTTTTATGTATGTGGAACCAATTATAGTTAGCAGATCAAAACAGACTTTAGTTGTTGTGAAAATATGGACCTAACAAAGCTTTGTAGGTGCAAATGGTTGTGGGTTTGGTGGGATGCAGCAACATTCTGTCATCAGCGTTGAAACTGCTTGAGTTCGAAAGCTGTATGGGATTTCTGAATTGTTCCTGAAGGAATATGTGAAGTCTGTTGGGATGAGTCATTTATCCAGTGTGTTCTCATGTGAGTTTCCCCATTAGTCTCATCCATTGATGTTATTTGTCTTAGGTTTCTTCATTCAGTTCAGGATGGCATTGCAAAACCTCCTGGGGAGCTTTTTACCACATCTGAAGAAAATGTTGCATTGGCTCTGAGTTTGCAGACTTCTGTTTCTAGGTGCATTTCTCTGTTCTAACAAGCTTTGTCTGATTTGAACACATTATGAATTGAATGGAGACTGGATTTTTGTGTGTCAATTCCTCCCAGTGGGTCCCTGGTCAGAGTTGCTTACATCTGTTCTTGGGCATGTGTGTCTAATGCTGCAGTACCTGTTCTGTCTGAGAGGCTGCCCTCACAGGTACTTCCAGTCATCATCCCAAAGGGGATCAGTTCCTCTCCCTCTTCACAGAATCATAGAATGGTTTGGGTTGGAAGGGACCTTACAGATCATCTAGTTCCAATCCCCCTGCCATGGGCAGGGACACTTTCCACTAGACCAGGTTGCTCAAAGTGCCATCCATCCTGGCCTTGAACACTTCCAGGGATGGGGCATCCACAACTTCTCTGGGCAACCTGTTCCAGTGCCTCACCACCCTCAGAAAGAAGCATTTCTTCCTTACATCTAATCTAAGTCTACCCTCTTCCAGCTTAAAGCCATTACCCCTTGTCCTATCACTACATGCCCTTGTAAAAAGACCCTCTCTAGCTTTCTTGTAGGCCCCCTTTAGGTACTGGAAGGCTGCTATAAGGTCTCCCTGGAGCTGCCTTTTCTTCAGGCTGAACTACCCCGACTCTCTCAGCCTGTTTTCATAGGAGGGGTGCTCCAGCCCCGCTCTGATCATCTTTGTGGCCGCCTTCTGGACTTGCTCCAACAGGTCTATGTCCTTCTTATGCTGGGGGCCCCAGAGCTGAATGCAGTACTCCAGGTGGTGGTCTCATGACAGCAGAGTAGAGGAGGAGAATCACTTCCCTCAACCTACTGGTCACAATTCTTCTGATGCAGCCCAGGATATGGCTGGCTTTCTGGGCTGTGAGCACACATTGCTGTCTCATATTCAGTTTTTCATCCACCAGTACCCCAAGTCCTTCTCCTCAGGGCTGCTCTCAATCCATTCGTCACCCAGCCTGTATTTGTGCTAGGGATTGCCCTGACCCATGTGCAGGACCTTGCACTTGGCCTTGTTGAACTTCATGAGGTTCATAGGGGCCCACCTCTCTAGCCTGTCAAGGTCCCTCTGGATGGCATCCCTTCTCTCCAGTGTGTCGACTGCACAGCTTGGTGTCATCAGCAAACTTGCTGAGGGTGCACTCAATCCCACTGTCCGTGTTGCGGACAACAGTGCCCAATACTGACCCCTGAGGAATGCCGCTTGTCACTGCTCTCCACTTGGACATTGAGCCGTTGACCACAACTCTTTGTGACCATCCAGCCAATTCCTTATCCACTGAGTGGTCCATTGGTCAAATCCACGTGTCTCCAATTTAGAGACAAGGATGTCACGTGGGACAGTGTCAAGTTCTATGCACAAGCCCAGGTAGATGATGTCTGTTGCTCTTCCCTTATCCACCAACACTGTAACCCCATTGTAGAAGGTCATCAAATTTGTCAGTCACAGTTTACCCTTAGGGAAGCCATGTTGGCTGTCACCAATCACCTCCTTATTTTCCATGTGCCCTAGCATAGCTTCCAGGAGGATCTGCTCCATGATCTTGTTGGGCACAGAGGTGAGACTGACTGGCCTGTAGTTCTCCAGGTCTTCCTTTTTTTTCCCATTGTAAAAATGCAGGTTACGTTTCCCCTTTTCTGGTCTTCACCCACATGTCCTGTTTTCTTAGCCATGTGACCAGCTTCTATTCAAGCTCTGTTGATGTGGTTTAGGAGGAGGCTAATGCTGCCCATTCAATAAAGAAGCTCTGCTGGTTGGTTTTTTGTTTTGTTTTTTTTTTTTTTTTAAATGCTCTATTTAGAATTAAATGTAGCTGGTATTCTGCCTTAACTATGAACAGGTTTGACTCAACCCACTAACAGTGGCCTTCTATTTAAGCCCCAGAAGGGTATGAATATGAAAGATCCTAGAGCAGCATTAAGTTTCTTCTTCATATGTTGTCTTTTCTTACATGTTCTTGCTCCCTTTTGAGACAGGCTGTTTCCCTTATGTGAGAAGAGCAGAATTCATTCTAGTCAATGTGTTAGGAAGACAGTACTGAAGTTCAGAAAGATCTGGAGTCTTTGAGAACTTTGAGCCTTTTATGTTACTGAAGTTTTATGAATGAACCATATCAAGCAGTTTATTTCCCTTTCATTGGGAGCCTATTTCATGGTCTCTTAAATTATAACTGAAAAAGTGTTTATAGATTTAATTATTCCTTTATTAATTATGCACAAACCTGCTGCCACCATAGTCACTTATTGCCCCAATTTATCAATACATTCCCAATAAGATATAGCCATCCTCATTTAATTGCAAGAATATATATTCAGTTCCTCTTGTTTAACCTGCAACATTTGTGTAACTCCCCTTTGAATACTATGTTCAGTTTGGGGCCCCTCACTACAAGAAAGACATTGAGGTGCTGGATGTCCAAAGAAGGGCAGTGAAGCTGGTGAAGGGTCTAGAACACAAGTCTTATGAGGAGTGGCTGAGGCAACTGAGGTTGTTTAGCCTGAAGAAAAGGAGGCTCAGGGGAGACCTTATCGCTCTCTGCAACTGAAAGGAGGTTGTAGTGAGGTGGGTGTCAGTCTCTTCTCCCAAGTAACAGGTGATAGGACAAGAGGAAATGGCTTCAAATTGTGCCAGGGGAGGTTTCGATGGGATATTAGGAAAAGTTCCTTCACCAAAAGGGTTGTCAAGCATTGGAACAGGCTGCCTGGGGAAGTGGTTGAGTTGCCATCCCTGGAAGGATTTAAAAGATGTGTAGATGTGGTGCTTAGGGACCTGGTTTAGTGGTGGACTTGGCAGTGCTAGGTTAATGGTTGGACTCGATGACCTTAAAGGTCTTTTCCAACTTAAATGATTCTATGATTCCTCTCAGGTTTGCATACATTTGTTGCCGACTGTTTGTCCCACTAGTTACAGCCCAGGAACAAATAGCTGATGCCAGCTGCTAAGACAGCCCAGATGAATGCTCTGAGACTGGCTCTGTGGACAGACCAAGCATCTCCCTGCCTTGTTTTGCTCAACCATGTGCTGAGTTGCCCCTGGCAGCAGCCTCAGGTTAAACAAGGGGTGAAAAGGAACCTGCAGCCAGGAGGTGGATACAGAACAGGAGACAGCGAGTCCATTGAGGTACACAACACTACTAATTTTCTCCAGTGAGGCTTTACTATAAACAAGGAGCTTCTACTTGCTAGGACTACTATCAGCAGTTTAAAAATCAGCTTCATCTTTGGAGTTAGCTGCACTTACTGCTTGCTTCAGGCACTAACAATCAAACATGCACAGCAAGAGCTCTTATCTCTTTTTTGCAAACCACAAGATACTGTACAGTGTCAGTTTAACTTCTTCAGCCCAAAGCATGCTGCTGTATGTCAGCAAGGTGCACTTGCAAATAATTACATGTGAGAACAAAAATTACTTCAGTTACCCCAGTAAGACAAATGTACAATACTTATAAAAAAGGAAAAAAATGCTTTAAAGAAAACATTTTTTTCCCATAAATGAGAGTCCAGCTATGAGTGAGGGCTGTTGTGAAGTTCTGAGTCCAGATGCATGTGCATTTTAAATGCCATAAACTGCTCATCGCATTCTGTACAAGATGATTCACTTTTTCCAACCACTTCGCACATATGTCGCACATATGGCATCTGTTCTATATTGTCAGCCAGTACTGCACTGTTTCATCCCCTTGTGTATATAAACCATGCTGAGTCTTTCAGCCATTCCTGTAATACTCTTACTTCTGCAGTGTTCCTCTCAGGAGAGAGGAGGCAAGGCTTTTTGATACTTTATTTTGTGATCCCATATTGGGATCTAATTAATATATTAAACCTTATTGTAATAACTACTACAAGGACACAGAAGATTACTTGATGCTGTGTTAACTTGGACAGTTCACTTCAGAGTACTTAGCTTGTGATCCTACAATGGTATTCACTTTTGAGATTGTAGGTTTGGGTTTTTTTTTTTTTTTTTTAATCATAACAAGATTATATTTGAGCTTTTTAATCCCCTGCAAGTTTTGACAGTCAAATTTGTAGAAGATAAATGTTCTTCCTGTGCTGTAAGGCCTTCTCATCTGCCTTATTCTTTTAGTGTTTGGCAAATGGGATTAAAGGTTTTGCTTGCATCAAAACAAAAATTTAAAGTAATCAACTGTCAATAAACCTGTTGGCAGTTGTTCCAAAATATTCACGATAGTTTATAGATTGCTATGGCTGATTGGCAGTGCTCACTAAATTCCTCAAGAGGGTGGAACTGGAACCAGACCTAGTGGGTGTGTTGCAAGGAACGAGGGGGCCGTGTGGATGTGCATCTTCTCATTTCTCCTGACATCTAACCCAGAACTACAGCAAGCTGTCACTTTTTTTATTCAAACCTTTGGATGTCACAGATTTTAGGCTTTTTTTTTGGTCTGTACTCTAAGTGATAGCAGCATCAGCTTTCAGATTACTCCCGTTTTTCAAATTTTCTGTGTGACTAGCTGTTGCGATCTCCTTACTTTGGTTTATGTTTGTGACAAATTAAACACTCCAAACTTCTTGTAGCTTTGTCCAAACCGGGAATTCACAAATATATGCTGTGAATTAAGGCATAGCATAATAAAACAACTCTTTAAAATGTTGAATCATTTGTGTTGAAAACACTGGGGACTGATTGAACTAGTTGAAGAGCCAGGGCTGGAGAATCATTCCCTCACCCTCCTCCCTCGCATGCATCTAAAACTAGCCTGACAAGTGAGAAACAGGCTTTCTGGTGTGGTTTTTTTGCCTGCTTTGATAGTGCCTGCAGCTCTGCCAGGTGCAAGGTGTGGCTGCATGGGAGCTGAACTGCCTTGTGCTGAGTTGTTTATCTTTGCTGGGAAACCTGCATTTACCAACCTGTGGTAGGGAACTTTGAGCTTAGACGTTGTGCTCAAAGAAGACCACCTGTGGTGAAAGCAGCCCCATCTGCTGCAGTGGAGGTGTATCAGTTAATACTGAATAATTAAACCCATAATGGAAAAAATAAGCATTTGTCCCTTTGGAATATCACTTTTTGTTTTCTCGTGATGGCTAAGCGTAAAGATTATAGGCTCCATTAGAATCTGAGGGAGCAACACTCTCCACCCTTCCAAAAGCAGAATTGTTACTTTGTGAACTTCCTGTATTTTGAGTTTTCTGCATATTCAGAGTAAGTAGTGATGTGGTGGTGTGTTTAAAAAAAAAAAAAACAAAAAAAACACACCACAGTGATAGTCTGCCTTAAAGGCCTCATTTCACAGGCCCATGACCAGTAGTACAGCCAGGTGAAAAGATTCCACTGTATTAAACACTGTACTAAAGTACTGCAGTCACTTTACTGTTGAATGGGATATTTGCATGTGTCAGTAAATATTGGAATGCAAACTCTTATTTCATAAACAAATTCCATTTTGATATAAACAGGTTTCCATGTTTTCTTGTGTTAATGCGCTTGAGGACAGCAAACATTTTAATTTGTTTTTCTTTTTTGTCATCTCTGGGTTATTTGTGTCCCATCTGCCCCCTCAGCCTCTCCTTGCTTCTCTTATGGAAAGATAGGATTACAAGAGAATCAAAGTTTTCATTTAAGAAAAGAGAAAGAAAATACTCTTGTCTGGCTTTTCAGAAACATGAAGAAACCAGCCTTATAGGTCCATCCAGTAGGTAAAGACACATAAAACACTTTTTTATAAAAGACCTTATGTAATGTGAAGAACTGCAGGAGTCTGTTTCTTAGGCAATACTGCATTCTGCAAGATTTCAAATCAGATCGTGAACTTGCAGTGAAATACTAATATGAGCTCTTCTGGGGAATTTTCCTAATGGCTTTACCTAAAATGACTGCTTTACATAAAATACATACGGGAAAATACTGACTTGTCAAAATTAAAATAATTTTGTGGGAACAAATTATTTTCTTGGCGTTTTTGATAGGGAATGCTGCTTCTCAGTTGAATGAGAGATCTTCCACTGCATGTCCTCCTTTCCATTGAATTTGGCTGTCCTTAAGTCTGCTGGTAGCCTTGCCTGGTTACTTTTATCAGGTTTTTATTCTCTTCTACTGAAGTTGTTTCATTTTTTATGTGTATTAAATGTCCTTCAGGACAGAACTGAGACTGTATGTAGTCTGCTTAGGCAACTCCCGTGGTTCAAATTCCTGCACTACCATTCCTAGCATATGCCCGGTATCTGCCCTGGGAGGTGTTTGCCAATCATCTGGTGATTGAATAGAGACAGGCTGAGGATAAGGCTCCTCTTCTGAACTGATCAATCCAATTCATGTTTTATCCTTGCTTCTGAGCAGCCTATCTCTGAGGCTGTCTACCCTTCTAGGCTGGATCAGCATATACATTATACATGTTTGGTTTTTCTCCTGTCCTCTTTTAAAAAAAAAAAAAAAAAAAAAAAAAAGCTTAGTGACACCTGTTTCGTCTGCATAGAGAACAGGGTACTCAAATCATGTGGCATCATGGGATATAAAACCATTTCCCTCTCTGAAATGAGCATGATTCCCACCACCACTCCAGTCCCTATGGAATTCAGTAGGATGCTATCAGAGTTTAATTCTGTGCCTTTGGACTCATCACAGGATCAGAGGGCTGAATATGCAAACTTTTTCTTACAGTAGTGCTAGTTTTCAAGTTCATAAAGGTAATAGCTAGTACTGGTTTTCTCTTAATTGAAGTCATGTGGTAGAACATGTTCAATAATTTAGGACTGCCTGATACTTTCTGGCATTCCAAGAAAGATGCAATCTGTTGGAATAGTTTGACTTGCTGTCAGGAGCACCTGCCAATGAGTTGGTTTATACATTTCAACATTTCCATTTTGTGGTTTTCCATAAGATGCTGAATTTTTTCCCCCTTTCTTGGATAAATGTAAGTCACACACTTGAAATGAAACCAAAGCTAAGGAATATTAAAAGCTGACTGGAGCAGGAATGTCTGCTTTCAGTTTGTTGCTTCCTGTTCTGATCATGAAATTTGAATCAAACTTGGTTTAAAGATAACAGCAATCCCACAAATCAGTGTTTGGTGTAGCTATGTCTGGTAACACTTCTTTGAAGATGGAATGACTATAAACTCTGTCTTTTAGGGCTTTTTAGTACAGTGAAGATGTTTTGGTTGCCAAGATCATAGTTCTTGTCCTACTTTTTCTTTTTTCCTGTTTTGAATCAAGCAAAGAATGAAAAAGTTCTACGTAGTTCTCACTAAAATTCACAGACAAATTCTGTTCTTTTGGGGGGGAAAAGATGGTGAAGATATGAGTCTGAAACAAAAAATTGTATTCTCCCATACTGAGACTGACTTTTTGATTATACCGAAAAAATAGGTTTAAGTAAAAGGACCTATTTTATTATTATTTGATATTAAAAGCCCCATTGACCTGTTTAGCAAGATTCTTTTACTGCACTGTAAAACATGTGTAATCAGAGAAGACTTGGGAGGAGGCTCTAAAGAAATGTTGACATTTATCACAGAAGAGTGAGAATCCTACAAAATGTTTTTTGTGGTTCGTTCCTCCCCCCCACAAGTCATAGGAATCTTTCTTGTTAGGATCATGACAATACAGAGTAAGTCTTCTGAAGTGGGTCTATGTTTAAAAATCATCCAGGCCAAAGCCTGCTGACTTTCAGCTTCTGAAGAACATCCACAAATGTTAGGCTATTAAATAGGTTGCAGGTTTGCCAGAAATCCTTTTTGTTTAAATTCCAAGTGGCTTTCTTAGATGGTGCATCCTCATATTTGGGCTGAAATGTGAGTGGGTGTGGCAAAGTGGTGATGCCTTTCTTTTCACACAATGATCTCCAAATACACAAGTTAACAAGGCTTGAGCATAGCTCATGGTACATTCTCAGCCCAGAATATGGTATTACAGGCTGTTTTCTGAACACCATGAGCTTTTTTTACCCTGGTCTCCATGAGATTTAATAGAAATTTGAAGAGTGATCATCCTCAACCATTCAGGTATGGAAGCAGAGGAATAAGCAGCGCTCTTTCCAGATGCAGCACAAAAATAAAATTATGTAGAGCAGGACTCCTGCTTCTCCTTTTTACCGTTTTTGTTGGTTGTGGGTTTGTTGTTTTTTTTTTTTTTTTTTGTGGTTCTAGCCATTTGTTCGAATCTTCTGTAATGGCGTATGTTTCTTGGTAGTTATTTTGCAATAACAGTTAGAGACTTCATAATTTCCAGAACCTCAGCTTTTGCTTGAATATGTGGTAGAAGATTTGTCACTGCTTCTTTCTGGTATTATAAAGCAGAAGAGAATGTGAATATGGTTTCTTCAGTCCAGTGTGAGGACACTGAGCTGTTGGCTAAAAGACACAATGATAACATAACTTAAACCCCCCCCCCCCCCCTTCCTTCTATTGAGGAAACTGCTTCATGTATTTTTGTCATTGGCTGAAACTGATTTTCAGTGTTGAAAACTGTCTGGTGGAAAGTTATGACATGACACTAATTTAAACAATCTCTAGTGTCAAAACTTGATGTGTTTGGAAAGAAAGCCTTGCCAGTTTCGGCTATGATAATTTTAGTATCACTGTCTTACTCTTTACCCAAGAATAATTGGGAAAGATGAAATAATAAAGGATAGTGTTTGAGTTCTGGACCTGTAAGTTTTTCTGTTGGGCAGGTGGCTGCAGGTGGTGCAGCCAGACTCTTCCACCCTTCTGATTTTCTAAGAACAAAAGGTTGTTGGAACTCCTGCTTCTATTTAACTACTATAAAGAAGAAAATTGAAGGTTGACTTTTCTCAGTTCAATGAGTGGCCCAATGGCCATGTGGTCCACACCCACCCCTGGGGTTGCAATGCCAAGAGGCTTTCAACTTGATTCCAGTTGCTACTATGAAGGAATTAGATTTAAAAGACAAGTGAAATTACAGACACATAACTGTAAGTAGCCTGCTGTGCAATGCACAGGGCTATGAATTAATATGAACAACACTTGGATGCCTATCCATTTTACCAGCTATCTTGGCCTATTTGTTGGTAACTGTTAAGTGTCCTGTTAAGTGGTAATAGTAAACAAAAGGTAAAAACAGTAAACAAAAGGGTAATGCATGTCTAAATACAAACTGTAGAGCACCATTAATCCAGCAATAAACTTTGAATAATGTTAAAAGACGACCTCTAAATTAATTCATTATTTAGACAGTATCATATAAAGACAACTTTTTTTATTGTTTATCTCTTTAACCCAGTTGGCTTCTAAAGTACTGTCATCCTTCTGCCATTTGTAGTCTTTGGTAGTGTCCAGCTCTTTCAGGTCAAGTTCTCCATCTTGCCAAAGTCAGTGACTGGGTTCCCATCTGTGTTGCAAAGGCAATGTTTGGTTTTGATTGTGTGTGTGACTGTTGAAGGACTGGCTTAAACAGCAGGTATGCAATTCCTGAAGGAGGGAACAGCATTGTCATCAAGACTCCTACTGGCTGGTTTCTAGATAATAACTTCATAGCAAAAATTGTCTGTAATTACAGGCAAGCAAAGAAAGCGCTTCCTTGCTGCTTGCCAAGGCTCCCTGAAAACACTTCCCTCAATACAGATATTTGTTCAAAAATTAAGCTTAATTTGAACCCACAGTAAAGAAACTTATGCCGCGTGTAGCAGTGCCACCTAGTGTAGTCTGCTAGTCCTTGGTTTTCAGGGTTAACAGGGTTTTTACTCTTGTATCTTGAGTCTGTAATGGTTTGGGAAAACAAACACTACCTTTTTGTTGTAGAAAGTGTTTTAAAGGTGATTCTCCTGAAATCTGGGTCAGGATATCTTCTTACATGACACAAGTTCTTACCTGATGACTTGTTTCACTCTTCTTCGCAGAATTAATGACAACATATTTTGAAGTAATCCATGCAAAACAGGTTATTTCCTTTTTGTCATGTTTAGCTTTTAAAATGAAATGGACAGGTAGGATGGAGCAGTGATTGGATACTATTCTTGCTCAAGAAATATCAGCTTGATATTGTGGATATTCATTGAGGATCAGTAATATTTTTGTAAAACTATTCATGGAATAAAGTAGCATTTATTATGACCAAAATTGGTAGAATTTTTGCCTGCCAATCTATGTAAAACTTGATTTGGGAAGTGGAGGAGTAGAAATAAGGATTAGATTACAGACTTCAAACAGTAAATGGTTTATCCTGTGTGAGAATTCTGAAGAGGAATGGGTTTAAACTTGCTGTGGATCTTAGGCTAAGAGTTATGAATTACAACAATTTGCTAACAGCTGTTATTGCTGTTAAGTTTTGGCTCCTAACTGGTGAAGAATAGCCCCCACAAGTCTGAACCTTCTTATTATGACAAATAAACAAAGCCATGGAGTGGACTTTTATTTTCACTATAATACCTCTAAAGATTGACTAATGAAATCTAGAGATGTTTATCTGGATTTTCACTAGTTTAAGGAAATGGATTTAGTTCTGTGTGCCTCTAACCAAGAGGAAGTTCATCACTGCAGCTGGAGCTGCTGGGAATTGCATGTTTTTTCTAGATTCCCAAAGGAAACACTGTCAGCCAAAGTTAGAAATGGCAGGAGGACAGAAAGCAAAAGGCACAACTGCTGGATTTATACTTACATAGAATTTGTGCTGCTTCGCCTTCTGACTTAGCTGCTGAAACTCTTTTCCAGTTAAGAATTATCTAGTGCTGCCTAGTTCAATACACAGAGACTCTTCTGAGGCCACCTGTGGAACATGAGAAGTCCTGTTTTGAGTTCAGGTGTGGAGATATGCCCTCTTTGCTGATTCCAGACATGAGAAGGGGAGAACTCTGCCAATACGATCCTTGAAGGAAAGATCTGTATGAAAGGATACTACTGAGTGGAGAATGCATAGCGTATTGATCCCTGGAATCTTGGGATGTTGTGCTGTATGAACAGCAAAACGCTCAAAGGTATCTCCAGATAATGCCTTTGAGTCCTTTCTTTGAAGGGAAAATGAGATTGTAACTACTCCAGTGCCAAGGCCCAACATCACTTATACAGGCATGGTGAAAACTAAGTGAGCGGGTATAACCAACACTGTCTTGTACATGGAGATCTCACATGTTCCTCAAGAAAATCAGACTGTGGACTTGAAAATTTGGGCACCCTCTAGAGTGCTTTTATTCTTAATAGATGATGAGACAAATATGTTCACAGTACTTCTCTACCCACAAGGGTTTTCTAGTATTACAAGTCCCCCAAAAATAGTAATTAACCAAGTAAATTGGAAACTTAGTCATCTAATAGATAACCTAGTATTTCTCTTACCTGTTTTGACACACAACAGATTTTGGTGAGTCCAGTCCCTTACAAGAGAGGTACAATGAATTCACCATCAACAGTAGAGTAGTATATATTGCTCTTTGCTTCACAACAAAAGGATCAAAAGGTAATTCAGCAGTTGCTTCAGCTCAGATGACGACTACTCAAAGCAGGTATTACTACCTGAGCATGCTTCTTCAGCAGCAACTGCTGGGATTGTTTCACTGCTGATGAAGACCCTGTTGCATGCTGGAGACTGCCGAACCGCCTGTCCCAGAACAATCTCGAAATGTTGCCTCAAGTATGCACAAGACTGCACTGTGTCTCTTTGTTTTGTATTTTTACTGAAAGGTTCCTTAAATATTTGTGTGCCATTTCGTATTTCTTTAATATAGTAGTTGCTGAGCCTTGCAGAGAGTACTAAATGCTGCTTATGTAAATCAGATTTCTATGGGACTCCCCAAGTGTTCACTGTTCCCACAGCATCTTATCTTCCCCTTTCCCTATTACATAAGAGTGTTTGAAATATGCATGTCTCCCTATCAGCCACTTTCCATTCTTTCGAAGTCTTCCTTCTATTACTGCACCTTGCATGTGCCTCAGTATGTTTTTTGTTAGTTTGTCCTAATTTGGAGCTTTGTTTCTATAGCACTTTGATCAAGAGTGTTCTATCTCCAGAACTTTGAGCTGCATCCCCCTCAAAGGGGACTATTGGTTTGGCTGTTATCAGTGAAGAGAATGGACAGCGTTTCTGATTGAGCTGAGTTCAGTATTTCACTGACATCTGTATAAGGGGCTTTTTATTATTAGTTCTAGTACAGTCCATTAATGTAGCAGTTCTGGATGCCCTGGAGTGGAAGGGCATCCTGGTAGCTTGAAGTTTGTGTAGCCTAAGTTACTTATCATTTTTTAAAAAGTACATAACATGGCCCTGCAGCTGGTGATTCTGAGCAAACGTTAACGTTATCAATGGCAGGAGTGTTTCAGAGTGCTTCCTAGCATTGATAGACAACTGATGGCTTTGAAGACCAAGGTCATCAGGTGGAATCAAGCATACAGGAAGGGAGAACTTTGCTGTTGATAAACGTGAATTATCTTAGTCTGATTTTACTCACTAATCTAGTGGGGAGTAATGGCTTCTACAGAAAAGCAGGTGATGTAGTTCCTTCCATTCTTCTCTGTTAATATGCTGTGATGCATGGGTTTTATCACCAACTAATAGAGGAGCATTTCAGGGGACTCCTTGTTAAAATGTTGGCATTGCATCACGGGCACTCTCCCCCCCCACCCCAGGTTATGCAATAAAAAGTTTTGAAAGTGCAGCAGAGGTAGAGATCCTAATGGCAATGTCTTCCCAATGCTATAGTAGCCAACCTGGTTTGTTTTGGTGCCACAGTCTGCGTTGGGTACTTCTGCAGACCCCTTCAGGGCAGTCTTCTGCTACAGTCAGCAGAGCCGGTTAGCTTTGGAAAGTGCTTGCTTGAAACCCCATCTCACAGCTTTGCTTTTATTCTCAAGGGGCAACCACATCAAATGGTAAATGTACTTAACATGGTTCTTTTAGATCCGGGGTAGATTTGTGGATGCTAGCCTGACACGTACAGTAAGAAGTATGTGTTTTGGCCCAGGGAGAATCAAAACAAAACTAAACAGCAAGCACAAGTTAGGCAGCCTTCCAAGAGAGTCCAAAATCATGACTGGTGCTTGCTGTATCTCACTGTCCTTGCATCAGCAATGGCAGGACATTGTACAAGTTACTGTGAGGTGGCATTGTGCTGAGGGCTACAGTGAAGGTTTCACCTGATGGAGTATAACTAAAATGTTTTGGTTTCTTTAATATTTTGCAATATTAAAAAGCCTCCGTGGAAACCTAGTGGGAATTTTGTGATTTGAAAAGTTACCAGGTTGTCAGGTATTCCTGAAAGCTGGAAAAGTTTTTCATTTGCTTCCTTCCGGGTGAATGTTCTCTGTCCATTTAACTCCTGCTGGTGGGTTGGGCTTTGTGGCTTTTTTCCTTTTGTTCTGCTGTTTTAAGTGAAAGCAAAATACTGATGTAATCTTATCAACAGCTGTAGGACTTGATTATTTTATTTTTAAGGATTTTAAAGGGAAAGTTCAGATAATGTGTAGACATGAAGGTGGAGTGTGGCTGTGGTAGGGCTGAATTGAAGCAGAGCTGAATCTTTAAGGCAGTGACAAGCTTTAAACAGGGAACCTGTATGGAGTTGAAACTTTGCCACATGCAGTATGAGTGGCAGTGTTTTCTAAAACAGGCCATCCTTACCAAAGGAGTGAACAGTTAAATTCTGACTAAAAATGGAACAAAGCTGTAGGAAAACAAATTGCCTATGTCCACTTAACAACTGTACTTGAATATTTCACAAGCAGATCAGAAATCTGGTCACTCGTAAGAAACTTCCCTTCATGGTCCTCTGAAGTTCAACACTTAGCATAGCTGCTAATGTCCAAAAACCAAAGTGAATGGTCCTTTGAGGCTACACTCATTTATTGATTTTACATTTTTATAAACTTATAAATGTACACAAAAATTTTATACATGTTTATATGCTTTTGGGAAAGGGAAACAACTCTGTTCTGCTCTTGTCTGAACCAATTTTTTGCCTTTTGAAAATCTCATTCATTAGCTCAGATATTCGGATTAAGGAATTAAAGGTTTCTCTTTGTTCTAGTTAAAATATTAAAGGAAGCAGTGAGAAAACCAGTAGGTCACACCGAATAGGAAAGCAACTGCAACACATAGTCTCAAATTAATTCCCTATTTGAAATCCTTGCTATCTCCTGTGTGAAACTGGGAAGGGGGATTTACTGGAAGAAAATTGCTTCCTATTCAAAAAGTCATTCTGCGAAGAACAGTTTTCTTTGTCTTAAAGATGCTGTGAGCTCTGCTGCATTTTGATGATGATAGAGTAGGCGACAATGTTTTTCAGTCCATGCTGTATTTTATTCTATTGTAGTATGAAATCCCAAAGCTTCTCTAGATTGTTAATAAAAAGCATAGGCACAATATCCCTTGTACTTTATAAATAAATAAGGCTGGAAAAATGTTTTAAGCTGAAGATCAGATTTTATTTTCACACTTGTAAGCAGCACAAATGCCATTAGAAAACTGGACTAACGTACAACAAAAGACAAATATTCTCTGCCTATCTACAGCAGAAATGGGCATAAAGAAAAGGAGGCAGTGCCGGTACCTAGAATGCACCTCTTTCCTCTGGCCATGTTTCTGTTGTTTTTTTTTTTAACTCTGGCTGATGCTTTGATAAGAAATGGTTATAATAAGACCTCATTCTGGCTTCAGAGGGAGCTGCCACAATCCATGTCCTTGGCTGATCCCCTGTTGCCCCAGCTGGGCTGTGACCTGAACAATTTGACTTTATTTTTTTTTCCAGAGTGAGCCTAGCTATGGCATTGATACTAGGACTGTGGATAGACTTAGCTGTGTGTTGGCTTGAGCATCAGTATTGCCTAGACATAAAAATAAGAGAGCAGAATGAGGTGAAGCTGGATAATTCCTCCCTCTGAGTTGGCATTACTTGCTTTCTATGATACCAGAGTCAGCTTTAAACCACCTAACTTGGGCATGGCTGTGCTTTAATTTTTTTTTTTTTTTTTTTGGCATTACCATATCCTTAGTCACAGCATCTTGCTTTGAGATGCTGCTATGCATTCCAATTGCGTGTAATTTAACATTTAGATTTTTAGCTAAACTTAACATCCCTAGAGGCTTTAGAGTTTGAAGGCTTTTTTTTTTTTTTATTAAAGAATTACAATGCCCATCAAGCAGTATTTTCCCAGGCTGTCTGCTGTTGATGCAAAGTGGCACGCTTAGTTTGCACATAGCACAGGATAATGACCTACTGAAGGAATTGCACAATTCAGTGGCAGGGGCTGAGGAGCACCTTGATTATTAGTCATCTATGTAATGGGAACTATTTGAAATCTTGGCTGCTATTCCAAGGAACTACTTAAAAAACACCAAAAAACGACAACAAAAAAACCCCAAACCCTCCCCCTCCAAAAAAAACGCACCACTCCCACATAGAGAAACCCAGTTGTAATACTGATAGAGTAGACAGGGTGAAAGTGTTTTGACAGCTCTATCATGAATGGGTAGCAGAACTGCATTTCCACTTTTTTTAGTTAGACAAGCACAGTTGTGTTTATTATTCTGAGTACAGAAGTCAACACACTTGAGACTTCTGGAAGACATTCAAGGATTTATATTCTGTGCAAAAGGGTTTAAAATTAAATGTGCTGCTTGTTAAAAGCAGCCTATCCCAGTTCCCTCTACAGCCAACAGTCCAGAGCAGTGGAAGCCAAGCCAGCATTACTGTGAGGGGAAAACAGAGGGAGAAATCTAAGTAACAGAAATGCACGTGCAGGATTATGTCACATGATACCAGTGGGAAACATCTGTGAATAAAACAGAGTTCAATGTAGAGTCTTAATCATTAAGAAATGTTGATGCACAATCCCTCTGTGAAGGAGGTGTTACCTTACATACTGGAAAATAGATACACAGAGTCCAGTCACCGAATAGTGCAGTAGGGATGGAAAATAACTCCCACTGTTTATTCTGATATTTTAACCATAAGTGCAGCCTCTTGTCAGTAGAAATTTTTCTGAAAAAGTGCAATATTGTCAAAATATCTATAAGATGTAGAGTAAAAGGAGAAAAGAAATGGAAAATAATGGGAAAAGTACATAATCACACAGAAGTATTTGGCTTGTTTCACATGTCTTGACAGTGTATTTATGCTACTAGAGGTGGGTAAATGCAGTTGAGTCTTATGAGGCCATCCATGGCTGGTCTGAAGTTGTGGCAGTTCTCCTTAGATCTTCACTTGGTCACTTATTTGCTTCTCCTCTTATAGGAGATGGGGAGCACTTCTGTGGGAAGTTAATTTTAATTTTCTTGAAAAAAAAGAGGAGGATTTGTACTCAATTGTTTTGCCACAGTGCCAGAGAGTCATTAAATTGATTTCATTAGCATTTACAGGAAACATGAGCAGGTGCAGTGATAGAAGTATGCTCAAGCATTGAAGAAGTCAGAGATTTTCATACCTTTTGTTTTTTATCTTACATCATTAAAAATACCAGCAAGATATTGGGGGGATGGGGGGAGTCCTCTTTATGTGTATAACATGTCAGAAATCTTCCTGCAGGTGAAGTTATCTGCATTTAAAAAAGCAAACTATATAGAAATGTATGTTATAAATGAGATTTAGGCAAATCATAATTAGGACATGTATGTTTGTTAAGGATGAAAATTAATCCAGTAAAGGTGACTAATCTAGTAGAGTGCTTTCCCAAGGTAGTAAATGCCCTCATTTGCCTTTTTGAGTAACTTGTGGAGAAGTAGCAGGAAGATCTTCGAATGTTATATAAATCTACAATGAACTAGAGCAGAAAAATAACTTAAGAGGGTTTTATTCTTTTGCCTTGCAATACTTCTGGACGATGTGACTAGGGAAGTTTCGGAATTTTCACAGCTCTTCTGTTCTAAATTTTTTAGTTAGTAGAGCTCCTCTAACACTATTCTCTTCAAGCTCTGCAGTTTAAAATGCAAGTAGTTTGTGGCTTTTAAGAACACATATGTAATGCAATAATAAGATGCTTCTGTCTTCATGTGTACTTAAGGAAGTAATAGCAAAGTAACTCTGAGGTTTTGAACTTGGATTCTTGTTTCTGTTTATTGTTCTAAGTTGACCAGCCAGTGAATAGTTTAAGTTCATTATGCTGATGTATGGGATGTGTTGAGAAACCCTTGATGTTGCTTTTGAAACTAGGGCCTGAGTACTTCTCAAATTTCATCATTGCTTTCCGAGAGAGAGGAGTGGCAAAGAGTTGTACAGAAAATTACTGGTGCCTATTGTTCAACCCGAATGTGTTCAAGTTCCAACAGCACTAATACTGCTGGATCTCAAGCCCTGTTTCTGTTCTATGGCAATGCTGTGACCTGTGCTGGTTACTCTGAGAGCAGTCAGTCTGGGCCAGTTTAGATTGTTAACAGATTTTAATAAGTTAACATGAAACCAATGTTCAGTGTTCAAAAAATCTAGGAGATGGAGGGAAATAAAAGATAAATTAGCAGTAACTAGTGTCCACTGCACAGCAGCCTTGAAAATCAAACTAGATTTTAAGTGAGGGGATTGATTTTTTTTTTTTTTTTTTTTCTTTTTTTCTTTTTTTGCGGGGGGGTGGAAGTGAGGGAGCTTATTTTACTTTGCTTACATCCTAGAAGAATTAAATCTATAGGTAATCAAAAGAAGCAGATGGCTGGTGTTACAGTATTAAGTCGTCTTTTTTTGCAGTTCATTATTAAGGACTGTACTTGGAATGAGATTTGCATGTGCTGGGAAAGAGAAAAACGTAGGAACTGCATTACAACTGCAACTTTACAGTCTTAGTTCCACTTTTGCATCTTTACAATTCTGTGCGATGGGGCTGAGTACTAAAGCTTCAAGCTAAAAGGCTATGTTCCACTTCTGTGTGGGTGTGGAAGGACCTAGACTGCCAAGGAGAGCATCTGGGACTTAGTAATGGTGGTTTACAGGGATCACTGGTAGAACGGAGATGGTGCCAGTTAGATTTATGCACTCAGGATTGTTTTGCAATCAAGTCATTGCCTGAGCCTTCTGATTTAGGCTAGAAGAGTTTGGCTACACTTCATGAAAAATCAGAAACTGTCCCTATTGCCTTGCAAACCCTTGGGAAGACTTTGCTTAAAGACACACACAATTGGAAGTGTGCCAATCAAACAAAAGACTATGAAATGGAAACGGGGAGCCTACTGTGCTCCTATCCAGCAGTCTTGTTACCAGACATACCCACTACTAGAGAGTTTCTGACAAGCCCTGCTTGCTTTATAGCCTAATGAAAGTTTGTCTTCTAACATGTATCTCATATTTAGACATCCCCCATTTTCCTGCCTAAGTAGGAAGATGGAAGCTTATAATACTCCCCATGGGAAATGTCACCAGCAGTGCAATAATTGCTACCAAAGCATTTAAATGTTTTGCCTGATTTGAAGAGGAAGTTTAAATATGAATAATGCTATATTCTTCAGCAGAAAGAAGCTGTGATGGAACTAGTAGTTTAAAATAAATCCAGTTGCTCACAGTAATTACCCAGATAGTATATTCTCTGTGCAAATGCACAGTCCAGGGCCTGCAGCAATATCTTGGAATATATTACTTCTGTCACACCCCCATGCTCTCTTCTCCTATTAAAAAAAAAATTTCTAACTTTGACAAACTGCTTCCATATCTTATTTTTAGCTTTAAACACTCAAAAATGCATTTTTAACACAACAGTTAAATTCAGGAGCTGAAAGGAGTGGGTGGGTTTGCTTTCATCAGCATAGTAAATTACTTTTTCATTTCTGTATTTCTTATCTTTCAGATTTTATAGTTCAAGTAGAATTTTATTATTCGATTAATGGAAGCAAGGCAGCATACTTAGTATACAGTAACTTCTTCCAGATGATACATGCTTTAATGAACTAGTTAGTGGTGACTCATTCCTCTGCCAGATTCCTTTGCTCCTGGTGCTCTGTTGCTATTGTTGAGCAACAAAAAAAATAAGGCAGTGGTTTGGATACCAAAGACTTCAGAGAATAGCAAATGGAGGATGTGCAAGAGTGTGCAAGTAGGAACTGAGGATTGAGGCCAGAGAAAAGGTTCCAAAAGCAACTGAACTAGTAATTGAGAACACAATAAAACCTTAAATAAATCACTGCTGGCTTGGTACCTAAATGGGACTCTGAACTGCAATTTTAAAAAATGTAATACTTTAAACATAGATGTATCAATCTTTGTGATTGCATTGTCAAAATAAATGAGACATTCATAACTGGCATGTTGTAAAGGGAAAGTCAACCAGTTGCCAGTGAAAACAAATTGCAGTGCAGTGAGATAAAACCCCTAAACTCAGCACTCCCTCTCATTACGATTAATTAGTTGCCATCAGAAACATCAGAGAACAATGTGCATAGCCTCACTTAGGTCTCCAGGGCACATGGGAAGATTAGCGGCATATATTAAGTGTAATAATTTGTATTGAGCAAGAAAGAGTGTTTCCTTTGTCAGAAAAGTGATCCACCCCTTTCTTTACATGATCTCTCTCCATGGGCTCTTAAGCAGTTTCTTCCATCAGTCCTGTTCCACCTCCACTAAGGAAATGATGAGTCTTGTTCCTGTCTCTCTTCTAGCATGTAGTTGTAGCAGATAGTTCTCATATTACAGCCAGTAGCTAGATCACATTTTTCCAATATAAATTTAAAATCCATGCGCTAATGTGCATCCAGTGCTTTTGGACTATCAAAGGTGGAAGCTGCTATCTACCAATAAGAATCCAGTTAATTTCTCAGTATGTAACTAAAGATTTATGTTTTTTAAATGGTTAAGATCAATAGATCAAATTATTGCTTATTCTTCCTGTCTCTTGCCAGGTTCATTCAGTGTAAAACTACTGTATTGAACCTGTTCATCCACATGCTTAGTTAAGGGAATAGAAATGATAAATATTTAAAAGACTTCAGATTTATGTTCTCCTTCATTAATAAATTAGTAAATACCTTTAGATGTACTCTTCTACCAAGTGATATGACTCATACCAAAGATACATGTTCTTCTGTAATCTACATTTGTATACATACAAAAATAAATTTTCATTATCAAATGGAAGCACTATGAAATCTTAGTCAAAGTTTGTCTTCCATGAATAAATGACTCCAAGGAACACTTGGCTTCTGTGTACTATTCTCTGTATTGGCTCCCCTTGAAAACAAAGCCATACCAGGTATCATGGTTTAACCCCAGCCAGCAACTAAGCACCACGCAGCTGCTCACTCAAAAACATAGCACTGTACCAGCTACTAGGAAGACAATTAACTCTATACCAGCTGAAACCAGGACATCATGCCAAAGGCCTGTATGATAAGCTTCCACAGGATTAGTCAAAGTGCCTAAATGTTCAAAGCTCCAATGATGGCTGCACTCTGCTGGAACTAAGGAACTGCCAGCTATCGTGGGGAATGCTAAGATAAGGAGGGAAGTGACTTTTCCAAGAGCAGACTTAACCTGTGAGTAAGCAAACAGTAACTGGTTGTGTAGTTTTCAATGACAGATTAAAATTTATTTCTATCACTTTCGTATAGAAGCTTTTTGTGGGATGCTAATTAAACACAGCAGAATTGTCCCTAACATGTAATGAAAGTTGATAGTACTACTTTAGGTGACTGGAATATACTGTCTTAACTTCTGTTCATTTAATACAGGATGTACTGTGAAGAATAGCAGGGAATAATACACTTTAATATTAGTGTTAGTTAATGGGGAATAATACACTTAAATATTGTGTCTGTGTATATTGTATTGTTGAATTCTAAGTGGCTCTGTTTCCTTTTAATTTCAATTTGTTCATGTTGTTCTTGACCTAGCTACTGTTGGCTTTGTTCACTAAAACAATCCCTTATTATGTAAAAATTAGTAATGTCTTTTAGATGGATGGGAAAAAAAAAAAAAAACCAAACCAAAAACAGGTGTACAAAATATTACCAAAAATCTGTAAATATTTCATGAAAGGAAAACAAGGTTTAGCTAGAGTTAAGGAACCAAGCCGTGATAGCATTAAAAATACATAGCTGTATACATTCTAGTAGGACAGCACCTGAAGTGTTTAGTTTGTAGGGAGTTGTCTGCTTGTCAGTAGTGGATGTAGAACCACAATGTGCAAATTAAATCAGATGGAATAAGGCACACTGACTGGAGTGATCTTTGACTTGCTGGATGGGGGTACTTTTTGACCAAGAAAAGAGGAAAAATCTTTCAGTTGAATGAAGCGCACACATATTTATGGGATTAGAGATATGGGTGGAAAGTACTTCTGGCCCAACCTCTTATGTGAAGCATGGCTATTGGTGTCATTAGATCAGATCAGCTGTAGCAGAGTCTTGAAAACTTCAGAGATCGAGATGTTTCTCCTCTCCCTCCAGAGGGGAAAAATGGCCCTGCTTTAGCAGGGGGGTTGGACCAGAAAACCTCTAGAGCTCCCTTGCAAACTCAACCATTCTGTCTGTGATAGGGGAAAGTCAAACACACCTTAATTGAAGGCTCTCTCCCTTAAATGTTAGGGAGGAAACACATGTTCACAACCAAGTGTATCATCTGTATGATTAATGTTGTATAGTGACCTCTCTGAAGATATAATGACATACTAAAACGTGTTCAGTTAAAGAGTATGTATAGTAGTGTTGCTCATGAGATGTGACTTGGTGCTGTATGAGCCTTGAAGAATGTTATCCCTCTTGAAGATCACTTAAGCTAAAAGAATGTACAAAAACAGACTGTAAAGTCAGAAAATCACCCAGGCAGAGAAAATGTTAATGTCATCCAAGCTGGGAACAAAAATAAGGGGGAAGAAATGGATGTTGCATGAAGTGAAGAGAGTGGTAGCTTCAGTTCTGAGCAACCTCAGCAGAGGAAACTCTCTAGTTCCACAATAATGTGAGGTTATTTCTGAAAGTCAAAACTCGGTATTTGGTACAACTACATTACATCTTCTCCCATATCTGCTCCTGGGACATGACTCAGAAAAGTCTTGAGACAGCTGGGAGAATTGAGCTGTTTCAAGTATGTTCTCTGTCTTACTTGTTTTGTTTTTGATAACTTTTTATTTCCTATTTTGTAATCAAGAATGTAACCCTCTGCTTTGCTAGACTAAACTAATTTGCCTTTTTGGATTTGTCTAGCATTAATGATAGCTTCACACAGTTGTGCCAAGTATAAAGCATCTTGTCTTTTTCCCAAAATAGCTGTATTTATTGTAGTGTAACAGAGAACTTGAAATCCAGGAAAGGTTCAGGAAGCTAATTTAGGGTGACTTTCTCACCAAGCTGCAGAGGTTGATTTGATAGTTCTCACCAAGCTGCAGAGGTTGATTTGATAGCTAATATAACCAAGGGTTGAATATGAGAGAAATACCAGCCAGTAAACTCTCTGACAAGGACCAGGCAGAATACAATTCTTCTGACTACCAGTTCATGTATTTTCATACAGCCCAATTTCTGCTGTGTTGTGTAAACCCCAGGACTAGCAAGGATGTGCAGAAGGGGAGTAGTTGTTTCTATTTCTTATTTCCAAAGACTTTTCGGGAGATGATGCAATACCTTTGCCTGATTTTCTAAAAACACTGTAAACAGGTAAATTTCACCCATTTACCTAAATAAAGGAGAATTGTCAGGAAAAGCCTTGTTGGAAGGTCTGGAGGAGTAAGAGGTACTGGATGATCCCATCACTGAGTGAACCAGCCCAGGAAATAATCCTGTTCTTCCGTCAGAACTGTATGTATTTGGACAACTGTTTATATCCCTATACAGTGTACTTCCATGCAATGTGTATCAATGATGCCTCAAGGCAAGATTAAACAGCAGTAGTCTGGAGAGTAGCAAAGAAGATGGTTAAAGAGGGTTGTTTTCATCTTCCTTCTCTTCCCTTCTCCCTTAAGTTTTTTGCTTATCCTCTAATTTCAAGGCACATCTCGATGGATAAAACCTGTTATGGGAAATGAGCAAACATGCTTACTGTTTGCCTGCAGCTATGCATTGAATGGTGTTTATCATATTGGTCTAGGCACCGGGTTTCATTTTTTTTCCTCATTAGACTGAATGTATACTTTAAAAATTAAACATAGGCACTCAGCAGGAATGCAAATCTCTGCTATGTAGTGGGGCTGTGGGGGGGATATCCCTGTGGAGGGAGCCAATGTAGATAAGACTGCATGGTGTTTCAAAGCAGAGGAAGCACATGAGAGTCGGAGATGTGGTTAGATGTAATGAATCTTAATTTTTCTTTTTCTGAGGCCCAACCCTTCTATAAGCAGAGATGATTGAGCAAAATATATTGACAGATACAGGAATCTATTCCTATGGATAAGACTTTGTATTTTTCCTTGCAAGCAAACCTGATGTTAAAGGTGACAAACTTCTCAGTGTAAAAGAAAAGCCCATGGGCTACAGATTGAAGTCCTGGTAGACAGCCTGTCAAAATGGCAATGTGGAATAAACCAGTAACTTTCTTTTTTCTGTGTTGCACTTCTGTGGGCATATTTACAATAGGAAAAGAACTCATACTTGTGGTACGTATCCTGTAGTATCACTAGATATGTTGTAATATTGCTAGCTGTAGCATTTTGTGTGTATTACTGCTAGTAATGCAAATTAAGTTTCCTGCTACTTCCTTTTAAGAAGAAATTTAACCCATTGGATGGAAAGGGAACACCTGAATTAGGTCAGCCTTGCAGTTACAGGTAACAGTGCAGAAGCAGCCAGTTCAAAAGGGTATAAAGGAGTTAACCAAACAGGCCACTGGACTGCACAATTGCTTTCCAAAACCATATAACAAATCCTACATCAATAAAGAAGATTCCAGAGCCACAGACAACACAAGAGGATGAAGTTTAGCACAAGTTTTTGGGCCATTGCAATAATGATAAAATTTGCTAAATAAAAATTCAGAATCTTCCCAAGAAAGGACATTTCCTGTGCTGAAGACAACATCTGTATGTCTCTCTCAAATCCAAGCCTTAAGTTCCAGATTTGTAACCACAGTGGAAGTTCAGGATTTTGATGCAACTTCTGTGACTTTTTTTTTTTTTTAATCATTAAACAGGTAATTTCTTGACTTGCATATGACCTGCTGTATGTTGGGCACTGTATTTTAACTGTTTTTTCTGTTTTCAGCTGCGAAAGAAAGAATTGCAGTCTATAATACTTCTCTCGCAGCACCTTGGTTTGCGTCCTCAAAACTGCATATTATTCCTGCCAGGTCATGCAACTATAACATCATGGCAATCAGTAACAATACTTCTGTTGTTTGAAGTATGAGGCTTTCAGACTGTTAGGAATGCTGGTCTTGCTTCTTCTTTTAGTTATTTAACCTTTTCCTAAGTCAAGAAACAACTTATGTTTGCTGTATACTGAACACTAGTTAGAGGGTATTCATATAGAAAAGTGTCTGGACTGCACACGGATTTGTAACAAACTTGCAGAGTTGAGTGCTATAGTATGTGAAAGTGCCTGAAATGTGAGCTTAGGCACAGACCCAAGCTCATAAACTGGTATTGCTTCCAGACTCTGGAGTTCTACTATGTTCCTGAGCTCATTCCTTACCTGAGAAAGACCTTAATACCCATTAATTTCTTATGCTTATAAATAATGTACTTTATTCAACACTTTGATTAGTTCAATCATGAGCTAATTCCCCCCACCCTTGATTTGCCAGAGCCTCTGTAGCTTTTAGAGAAGAGGGCCCTTATCGTTGTGGAGAGGGGTGATGTAAGGAAAGGGATTATGTGTTTGGGTTAATGAGTTAGGGTTCTGTTTGAAATGCCTTTAGGTGCCTGAGTCCTGTGCACAAGGTGGACAGAGGTTGTGATGCAGAGGTTAGGAGACCAGCACCCTTGCAGCATGGCAGTAAGAGGCACAGTGGGACACTGCACAAAGTAAATGACGCTAGGAATACCATGCGCAGGCAGCTGAATCCTGATCTTAGTGTTCGGTTTGAATACTGTCTTAGCTTGTGATGCTCCTCTGAGTTTACAAAGACAGAGTCACTCTGGAAATAAAAATGAATGTATTTTTTACTGGGTGCATTGTGTGACATGTCTGTTCATTATTTCCTAGGTTTTCCTGTAAGTGTTGCATTTGTGGTCTGTTAGGCGCTTTTGTTCTGTGCGGGTAGAGCTTTTTTATGATCAGAAAGATACAGTAGGCAGCCTGGAGTTGGTCTGTGCTTTTCTAGGTTCTTCTTTAGATGTCTGACTCAATGCTTATGTGTTTGTCCTTTTCTATTAAAACCAGTCATCCCTGCACTTTCCCTACCAACACAAATCCTGATATACAGGGAGCAGCAGTCAGTGATTTAGGGGATCTGACGGGAGAAGTTAAGATTGCAGAAGCATTAGGTTATAGGATTTATCAATAAAAGAAGTAGGCCAGTCATCATAGCCTGTCTGTATAGACTACCGAAGAGGCGTTATTTGGTTATCTAATGTGTGTATGCATAATTGTACCACTGACAGTGCTATCTAGAGGCTAATTTTGATTTAAGGTTCTTCCAGTGGAAAAATAAAAGATCTAAGAGGTTGGTTTGCTTGACAGACTATGGTTAAGTGATGTGCTGTTATGATTTGCATAGGAGTATATAGGTAATATGCTAATGGAGATTGCTTTGCCAGAAACCTTCTAGTGGTATGTACTGACTCACTGTCTTAGCGTGCTGTTAGCAACTGTGCAGAAATTTTGAGGGTATGCCATGTTTCTCACCTAACTATTACATAACTAGCACAGGTCAGCTTGCAAGCAGCTTTTATCGGAGGGAATGTAGGTAAGTTTACTTACACTGAGTGGGTAAACAGGAAGGAGAAAACCCTTGCTTAAGAAAGGGTAACTTCAGGCATGCCAAAATCTGTGAGGCCTCAGATCTGGAAGACACAAGTAGACCCCACATAGTACAAGGGGATGGATTCTTGATATGGTTGGTGTGTAAGAATTGGTTTTTAAGCACAGTCTAGGGAACATCTATAATACTGCTTTGACAAACTGGAGACCTCATTTTAGGGCTGTATGTGTTAGTAAAAGCAATTCCACTTAAAATATCTCTAGATTCAGTCTCACTGCTGCTTCTCTAGGATGATGACCTCCAAGGGGCACAGATATACACTGCCACTTGGCAGAAAGTCAACACTGATGTCTGGGAGAGGGGGTAATGCTACAAGCAAATGCAGACAGTGCTTTGTTCAGCAACTGGCTTGCTTGACCTGGCTGCTGCTGTGGGAGTGCAGACCTGAGAGGTTCCCAACCAGGCTCCCTGCTGAAGCACAAACCTGTTATTAGCCAGGACTCTGCATTTCACCTGTAAGCATGACTTAGTAGCAGTCCTGTGGGCAGAGCTGGAGGGGAGGCAGAGGACATCACAAGCCCAGGCCTTGGGAGATGTGGAAAGCTGCCAGGATCTCACTGCTGCTTGCTTACTGGTGAGTCATGGCTGGATGATGTCCTCAGGCTGGCAAGGCTGCATGCTGTTCCAGTTTGGTCTGAGGGCAGCCCCAAGTAGAGAACTACTTAAGGGCAATGACTACTGATTTTTATTTTTTTCCTTTGTAAGCTTTTAATGCTCTGTGTATTTGGGATTTCCTTTTTATTTTCAGTTCTAGTTTTCTTGGTGTAAGTAAAAAATTTCTCTTCGTCCTGCCTTCCATCTCATGAATTAAGCATGTAATGCTTAATGCTTAATCTTTTGTAACAAAATTAATATCAAGTTATAAATTAAGATGATACTTGGATGACAGTAAACAGGAAGAGCACTCTTCTTTCTGAAGTGAGTAAAACTTCAGGAGGGTTTTTTGGGGTGTAGAACAAGATCCTAGTTAGTAGAAAGTATAAACAACACTTGGTTTAACCCATTTTAGTTGTGTCTTTCCTAAAAATAACCAGATGTTAATAGGAAATAATACTTGACAAAACAACAATAGTATCCATAGTGTAATAGTCATAAACTTGAGTCTAACCTCAGGATCCTGTCTGAGAATTGAGGGGGTTTTTGTAACCTTAGCCATTAATACTTTCGGCTTTGTGGGTTAATATCAACAGAGTCAAAGCAGGCTTAGGACCTACAAAGACATTCTGAAAAAAAACAGAATTTGGACAGTGGGGGAAGGAGGAGGAGAAGCTTATGTTCTTCATGAAATGCTGAGCTGTATTAACTGCTGCAAGGTATAAGGTTCCATGATCTCTAATAAAACTAACACAAGTAATAATCAGTTGGATATGTAGCTCCTGCAGAGGAATGCACATATAGCAGACCAAAGTAGAATGGATGTTTCTGCATGTATTTCTTCAGAGGAACGCAAACTTAAAAAGGAAAAAAAAAAAACAAACACGTACTAAATAGCAAAATCTAGGTTTAATTTTTCCTTTTTCTGAAAGCCTTTAGCAAAAGACTGGAAAAGTTTTGTCTCAGGAGGCTGTGATTTGTTCTCTAGACTGACTAATGCTGCTAGTGCTTGTTTGTTGTCTCCTAAATTAATAATACGAAATATCTTTGTTCAGAAGATTCTAATACGCTTTATAGACGGAACCTTAGCCAGTGCTGCAAAGGGAAAGGCAGAGCAGAAGCCTCCTGGAGCGTCAAGCATGTATATAGGTGCTGAAAGGTCAGCATGCAATCTGAGCATGTCATTTCAGGACATTCAGGATCTTAAAACTGAGGCTTAGCTCTCCTTTTTATGTTGTTGAAGGCAGTATATAATTAACTTAAATGTATCTGCTGCTTGTTAGCCGAGTTAACCTTATGGCTGTGCTTTTCACTACCTGAGCAGGTAAGTTTCTTTTCTCCTGTGCTCATGGCAGTGTGAAACAACTTTAAGCACATAGTCACCTCCTGTCACTCTCTAACCCTGTGACATTCACTGTTTTGCATTAAATGAAGCTTGCATTAAGCCAGTGCTCATTCTTTGTGCCTGTCTGCATTAATTCATGACAGTGCCACTGAGTTTGGGAGGGCAGCCTGACCACAGAAATAAGGAGGAGATAGGTGTGTACACATATATAGCTGAAGACATAGCATAGGAGGAGTGTATTTTTTTTCAAAACAGTCCATTCATGTTTTCTTCATACTTTTCTTTTGAATGAAAATTAAAGCATACAGTCGGATCACATTTGTGGCTTAATTAGAAATTCTGGAAGAGTGCTATAGAAATCATATGGGATGACATGATTTTACTGGTGTATATATAACAGAGTATCTTCTGTTCCCCTAGTCTGAGACAGAATTACATGGCTGAAATAATAAAAACTTTAAAATCCTCAGTGAAACACACATTATACAATGTTTCATGAGAGAATTGGGATGCTATAATAATTATTAAAAAGTAGATAAGACTAATAAAGAATGAGTGAAGATTGGCAGGTGTAATATTCCATTGTATGTTAGCTCAGTCTAAATCCTATAAACCTTGGTTTTATTCTACTGGAAGAGTGTTGTTTTTTTTTTTTTTTTTTTTTGAAATGTGTCTGGGGGTTGTTTCTTTACCCTAGCCAACAGATGACAAGCAGCTCTGGAATTTCTCTGTGCACTGCTAGATATTTTTCTGTCACTAAATTTTTGTCTGGTTTACTTAACCTGAAAAAGAACCCAAATCTCACTGTGTGAAAGTAATCTGGTAGCATAGCTGTTGTCCATTTGAAGTTAGGCTCTAATAATAATTGAATGCAAAGATGAGGAGATAAAATATGTAGTGAGTAAAAGGAAGTCAAACAAAGAAAGCAAAAGAACAGGACAGAGAACCTGTTGCACCCTACTGCATGTAAACTAGATTATTGGGGAGGCAGTGAGACTTTTTCCTGGTGTGTGACAGTCAATTAGAAATTCGTAAGTAATAGCATGGTATTAGAATGGTAACTCGCTCAGTCTCAAGTAACTGCTGTCTCTAGGAAAAGAAGAGTAGTCATCCATTCAGGAAAAGGAAACTTGACTTTTATTTGTAATTGCTTTTGTTTTTAACTGATGGTAGCTGTTAACATCAAGGTCCTCAGGCTCTGATAGTCCACTAAAGAGAGCTCAGTGGAATGGCTAAAATGGAATCGAAGCTGGGAGGAGCACGTGGCAAAACGGTGAGGTCTGCCAAACATCTTGTAATATCATTAGCATGGCAGCTTCCCCAGATCTGCACTGCATTCTAAAATAGACCCTTCAGAACAAATTTTAACCCTCATTATAGATCAGAAGTGGAAATGTGGACAAATGAGTGCGCTTATTTTGCTTTCCAGCTGAAAGTATCATCCCAGAAATTCAGTAGTTTATAATATTTAGGGGACTTCTTTGTACTTTTTAGTAATGTAGTACTCATTCCTCTTGATGAAGTATACTGCATGCTGTACAGTTGAGCTACATAAGTTTCCAAGACGTGTGAAGTCTTAAAGACAGCAATGATGGCCTGTGAAATCCAGTTTGATAGTGCTAAAAACATGAAACTACCTGCAAAATACACTAATTCTTATTCCCCAATCTCTTCTCAGTTCTGGATTGCAAGACAGCCAAGAAAGCATTCCCAAGAGCTCTTCTGAGTCGTTTGCAAACCTGTTTTAACTTCTTTAACAGATTTAAAATAACTTTTGAGACTATGCATCTGCCAAAGAATATATTGCAATAGTTCATATAATGTGCTTTTTAAAAAAAGGTTGGGTTTTTTGGGGTTTTTTTTTGTTGTTTTTTTTTTAATCTTGCATGTATATCTTACATATTTGAGGAAGGAATGAGAAAGCAATACTGTGGCCACTTTATATGGGAAATGGCATTGGAGTACTTGTATTTATCATTGCAGGCAGCCAAATACTAAGAAAACTAAAAACAGAAAATTGGGATTTTATTATATACAGGATAGTAATTAGGCATTTTATGCTGGTTTAGTGTTAAGTTTTCACTCTGAGGGAAGTTTGATTCCTGAGGGTACCCGTAAGCATAGAAAGGAATTACGTCCCCAAAGGCCTGCTGAATGTTTGAATTCTAATAAACAGCCAACTTCCAATTTTACAATGATCAGCTATTTGAAAATTAATCTTTTCCTGGCAAAGAACCATCCAAAATGTTTCCCACTTAAACTGTTATATAAATATTTGCATTTCTTCAATGATGCATTTTCAAATTTACATAGTGCTGTTTTGATTACTTGATGTAATCATGGAATTTACATAAACGTGTATGAAAGGCAGTGCAGCTCATAATTTCCTCTCCTCACTCTGTCTTACATGCTTTAAATTTATGTACCAGGAGAGGGATGTATGCTTTGTAATTCCAGTTGAGGAGGGTATGTTGCCTAGTCTTACATTACTTACAGTATGGAGGCAGTATTTATAGGCTCCTCTTCATCTGTGTTTATTTGGATTACTTATTGTTAACTAGCTCTTTGTGTAGAGTGCAATGTACTGATCTATGATTTTGGTGTGTCAGTATTATAATCTTATCATCAAAATCAAATAGCATGAAAATACGTTTTTTCAAAAAAGCCAAAAACTGAAATGGAAAGTGGTCATCTAAGAGACTGGAATTTGTTATACTCTATATTAGGGAAGAATTGTACTTTCTGGTATTACTATGGCAATTGGGTTATAAAGAATGGGATAAACTGATATTAATATAGTTACCCAAAGAAAACTATTCCCATAGGACATAATGACCAAGGCTTTATTGAAAACTTGAAGTATCTAGGTTGCAATTTAGAAGATATTTCAGGAATCTGTTGAACTAGGGAGTGTGGTCTGTGTTGATAGCTATGCCGGTGGTACCGTAAGGCATCAAATTGTAAATGTTGAATTTCAACAGCTGAAGTTTTGGGTCCATTTCTGAACTTGTACCTCTTTCTCATTTACAGCAACAGCAGAAAACTCTGCTTTGCCTATAGTATCTTTAAGGCAAGAACTGTAACTAACCTCCTGAGGCAACTGAGATGGTTTGTACAGTGGTCTAATGGACTGAGGGGCTGTTACAAGTGCTACCATACTGTAAATCGTTTTTCAGCTACATAAGCTTCAGTTTTGACTGAAGATAGGGGAAAGTGGGAGAACAAGGATGTGGTTTAATAATCATATGGGTTGAATCGGGTCTGGGAGGACTTGCATGTGCCTTCCAACCTACCAGTTTAATGTCTAGCTACAGTGTGTGTATTTATATAGTTTCAATAGAAAAATACTACATTTCATGCTTCTGAAGAGATATTGTGCCTTTGATCTCCCTGCTGTAGTCTGTGTGAAGATGCACTTGTTCCTTTCTATGCTTCTTCCTCGAAAAAGTGTGTATGCACGCACACACACATATGCTGGCCTTGCTGAGGGGAGAAAGATAGGCAGGTCAGTCTGACTCTCAGAAATTTGGCTCCTATCTGGTTTTTTGTGTGTGTTTGTTGGGTTTTTTTCCCCCACTCAAAAGACTTTATAGATAAATAAGTAACCATGTAGGTCCTACTGTACCTGCCTTTACTCCTGGTAGTTCTACAAGAGAAAAAAGAGTAATTGCACATTGACTGCTTTCTATAGTTTGGTTTTCCTTAGGAAGACTAGAGAATGATCCCAGTTGGTACTTACTCACTGAGTCACAGCATTTCTAGACGTAATCTGCCTACCAGCTTTGTCCAGGCAATGGTCATATTTTATAGTGAACATTCGAGATTATTTAAGGGAGTTAAACTTTTTCCTCTGTCTTTGGTACAAAGCCCTGCTTTACATTTGAATGTGGCAACATTTTAAAGGGAACTGCAGTCCACAGTTCATTATTTGGATCCCTAGTAACAACAAGTATGTCGGAGCTGGGGAGTGTGGATCAAGGGAGAGCCCAGCAAATACATGCAGAAATAGTTTGGACCCATTTCTGGTCCTTTTCTGTAGGTTCAGCAGCAGTCCAACTACTTGCATATCTCAAAGACCTGGGAATGTGGTGTAAAGTTAAGAATAAGGCAGTAAAATGAGGCTGAGGCAATGGGTGTAGCTGATCCAGCATAACCGAATAATGAGCAATAAGCCCAACTGGACTTGGGTAGGCTCTGTATGTTGTTGTCTTGTTGCTGTGCTGCCATTGGGAGGGCAGTATTGAATCAATGTAGCTGGCTCTCTATCATGCAAGTTGTATTAACCTGGGTTTCATGCAGCCTTAGCAGGGGACGGGTTTTTTTTGTGAGCATGATAGATGTTACACTGTACTCTTATGTTTTCAAAATGGCAATAATAAAAAGAGAATGTACAACTAGTCCATGGAATGTGTATGCTATCCACTTTCCCTTTTAAGCCTGTGAGGACAGATAAAAGGCTTTTCTAAACTATCAATGGATTTGTTTGCCAGATGCTTTCCAGATGAGTACAGTGAGGGTGGAGAAAGGAGGACTTTTGGCTCAACACAATGCCTTTGATTCCTTTCATATTTCTTTCAAAACAAGCTTTTGTTTGTTTTTTAAGGAACAAGGAAAAAAATCTTGGCAAGTAGAAGGCTTTTAGGGGGAAGATTAGTTTGAGTAGTATTGTATAGAAACATTGGGCATCTTTAGTCCTAGAGAGATGGAGGAAATTCCTCAAGGCTTTTTTAGATTCTCAGAAGGATTTTATTTTTAAAATAAATGGTATTAGCTTTGCTAATGTTGAGGAATGTTCTGTATGTCAGAAGTCTGAAAATAATAAAATTGGCATTTTAATTACTTGCATCACTTTTTTCTCCTGTGTCTAGTATGTAAGAGGCCACTTGTTCAGTGCACTCTGGGAAGCAAAAATGGAAACAAGCTACTACTTTGTTTTCTGTTTACACCCTGACATTTCTAAACAAGAGAAGAATGCAGAACACTTGAAGAGATTATTTTCTCCTAGCTTTGCAAGAAATAACAAATGAGAAGTTTGACTATGATGATTTTGATTTGGTAATGATATGGTTTGAGAAATATTCAGAACAATTAGAAATGGCTAGAGAATCAGACGTTGTAAACCTCTCTACCCAATATAAATCCCAGGCTGTGTTTCTTTCTGAAGAAAGCATCACTTGAACTTTGTGTGTGACAAACTACTTCAGCATTTGGACTGCTGATGAACTAGCACATAAATCAAAGAATGAAGGGTCCAATGGGTAAAGGAACAATTAAAGAAGCAATTGACAGTTCATTACCATCATTGCTGAAAGTGGAGCATGCTTTAACAAACCAACCAAACAAAAAACCCACCTTATACCTGTATAAGCTTGTTCACAGGTTTGGTGCTGAAGGCCTTTAACAGTAGTAGGATAGGGCTTTCCGTCACAAAAAATGTGCACCCATAGCTATGGTACTAGAGCCTATTGCATCCAGAATCAATATTCAGCAGTCAGGAAGACAGACTGCTATAAGCAATGGCTGGTTCGTTGATAACTAACATCAACCAAACTTGTTTGTGAGTGAATCTCACTGATGAGCTATCAGTGTCATTTCCTTCTGCTCACAAGGGAAGGGTACATGTTTCTTTTTAAAAATTGTATTTTGTATGATTGGCTGAGTATATTTTCCAGATCTTCAGCTTCAACATGCCTATGGAAAGCACTTTAAAATTAGCATTCAGCTGGAACTGTAAACTTAGAAGTTTGGTGCAGCCTGATGGTTTTGCTGTGAGGAAGCAGGGAAAAATAACTCAAATGTTGGTTCCCCTTCATCATACTTTCCATAAGTCTTTCCAAAGGACAGACTAGTTCTTCTATAGTGTCCTGGGAAAGAACTGTAAAACACCTTAACACAAAGAATCATGGGCTAAGACCATGATCTGCTGTTTGCTGTACAAAAGCAGGCAAGTGAGGGAACAGGGTGGACATAATAAAGCACATGATGGTTTTGCAGTGAGAATGCTTAGCATAACTATATACCACAGACTGAACTGCAGGTCTGGAATATCTCATTGTCAGTGCCTAAGACTGAAAAATCAGTATATTTATTTATGCTGTAGCTAATGCTGTTCATTGCAATTCTTTCACTTCATTACTGAGATCAAGCTGAAAAGCAAAGGTCACAATTTGCTTAAGCTGCCATTGCTGAATTCATCAGGCAGGAAGGAAATGCCTTCTGCAAGAAAGAATTTTCATGGTAACTATTACATTCTCTACTTCACATGTGTATATGATAAAATTATGCTGATTCCTTGTAACTCCTTCTCTGAACATCTTCCCCTGTCTCTGTATTGCCAGTATGTCTGTGTCATGTCCCGTCTGTCCCCACCACCACCTCCCCCCCCCATCCTTTACAACTTGTTCCAAATTACTTTTCCCACTTGGTGAGATCTGTTCTTTTCCCACCACTTGTCCTTCAAATGTAGCAGTATACCCATTTCCTTCTCTCTTAAAAGCCTTCTCAACACTTTCTATGCTCTGGGTGTCAGTCACTGCTTGTTTTGCCATGACCATATGCCCGGGAGCAGTAAAGTCAATGCATGGCTGCAAGTTAGTGATGGAGGAAAAAGTGTGTTTTCCTTGTGTAGTGAAACAATTTGATTCGTGACTCCAAATATATTAGCCCATTGTTAAATGAGTAGGTCTCAGTCTTAGCACCTGAGGTAAAGTGAGCTTGCAGGAAGATGCTTGTGAAAACCTGTGGATGGGCAGTTCAGGTTTTGAGTCCACTTCAATGTCATTTTTTGCAACTACTGTTCTTTTGGATTAGTAAAATGATTGGAGGCTAGGAAAAAAAATATCCATGGCAATTCATGTGTAATTTTCACAGCATTCTCCTGTAAGTCATAAAGACGTTTGCTGCACCAAATAATGTTACCTTTGATTATTTTTCCCAGTCAAGTCAATCTTCCTTCAGGAAGAGACCAGTTAATGTGATGCCAAACACATTTCAGATATCTAAGGTCCATAGCTGTGTCAGTACTGGATTCAGTGGTCATTCTTCTGTGCCTTTTGAATCTTCTGGTGCTTTGTAAAAGAAAACAGTAAGTTAGTGCCACTTTTGTAGTCTGTATTTTTTTGATTACTACTTCTGAGCTGGAAAGAGATACTGTTTCCAGTGAAAGGCATCTTAGAGGAGGAAGGCTGCGTAGTTAAAGTAGAAACTGTCTTTGGCCAACACTAGTAGTCTGTCTGCATTGGTGTTTTAAGACTTGTGCACATCTGCTATTGAATCATAACAAGAGAGAACTTGACAGTTTTAGAGGTATCTAAAGTGTGAAAACTTAGTCAGCAAACAGGGGAGACTGGTTACTCAACATCTTGTAGGGGCACAATAACCTGGATTCTGACCTATTTCAGGAAATCAATTTTACCTGTTTTGGGATAGTCTTCAGTCCTGCTATAAGCAGTTCTTCTAGTATTGGGCAGAAGTCAGTCAGTGTCTGGTCTGTTGAAAATTATTTGTGGCGTAGTGCCTCTCTTTTCAGTACTCACCACAGTTACCTAGCTCTATTTGAATGTATTCCTGATAGAGTTTGGCTTCAGAAACTCCAGCGTGTTCATGTTTTTCAAATGAAATCTTAAGATTTCCATTCTAAGATTAGCACTGAAAAATGGAAGTCATCTGAATTTGGAATGAAAAGAAAAAAAAAAAAAACAACACACCACACTTGTTGCAGAGCTCTAATTTCTGGTTCATTCTTGGAAAACAATTTTGTATAAACAGTGCTATTGATGCAGGATTTCATATGTTTCAGTTTACTGCATATTTTATTTGTTGGGTTGGATTTTTTCATTATAAATTATTTTGGAGGGTCTTTTTGTGGCTCCTTACAAAGCTGAGAGTGTTGTAAAGTAGTTTTCCCAAACACGCCACAAGAGGAATGGTGAGAGTAGGTGCTCTTCCTGCAGCCTGATAGGATCATGGCATGCTTGTTAGCTCATGCTACAATTACAGTCTTTTCTTGTCTTCTCTAGAGTATCTGCATCTGGGTCAGGAATTGCATTGTGGAATGAAGCCTTCTCCCTCACAGTAAGAGCTAGCAGAGTCTTCCTCTGCTGAGCAGAAGTACCAAACCAAGAACCACCTGATGTAAAAGGAAAAACTCTGAGAAACACCACAAGTTCCATTTCAGGCTTCTTTAATGCCTACATATAGAGCAGGAATGCAGAAAAGCAAAGAGAGCCTAACCCATCAAAACTGATAAAAGCAGATACAAAGGCAGGCTTGGACCTCTCTTGGGCTACTCGAGCCTTCATGCTTCTTAGTTGATGGAAGATTACCAGGAAAATGACTGTTCACTGCTGTCCTTCCAGATTTCTTTCTGGAGTTCTTCTAAATCAAACAATTTTAGCTCAGAAAAAAACAACAAAGCTGTAAGGATAAAATGTAGACCAGTTCTAACAAAGTTCCAGCATGTACTGGGGAGGGTGCCGGTGATATGGGGAAGAGGATACATAGCATGATTCTGATTAAGTAACTTCTAGGCAGGTACCCAAACCTGAAGGAAATCATTCGTTCCAGAGGGTGCATTCAGGCAACTTGGCACTCAGTTACTTGACCAGTTATTACCACTGTGTCATGGTTGGTTGATCATATGCATTTCTTGTGGGTGGAGGAGAAGCCATTTCATGTCCTTGCCCAGCAGCCCAACCAAGGAACTAGCGGGAACAGGATACCAGCAGAGATGAGGGAGGGAGAGTATGGCATCTGATTGTAAAATGCTCCATTTTAGCCAGCTCCTTACCTAACAATTCTTGTAGTATTCAGTATTGCCTTCAACAGAGTTAATTCCCCATGAGTTATGAAGTGTTATACCAAAAATCCAGATAGGCTGGATCTACTATATTTCCCTAGTTTAAAAGAAAGAAAAAAATGTTCTCTCAGGGGAAGAGAGGTTACTGGATGTTTTCTGCCTGTGGTAAATCTGCATTGTTTTGTCCTCTTTTCAGTTGCACTCATATCTTTAGCTGTTCTCTCGGAAGCTTGTTCTAAAGCCCTGCATATCACTTAGCTCAGAAAAACAAGTCTGTCACTGTCTCATCAGTTGTTCCCCCTTCCCCTCATCTGTGCCTTTGAATATTCCCCAGTTGGAGCCCTGCCTCTGCTTTGCTCAAGGTATTAAACAGCCTTGCCACCAGGCTCAGTGCCATGTGCCAGCGGACTCTGCAAGACTATGACAGGTCTAAATACAAAGTGATGGCCTTAAGTACGTAAATCTGGTTGCATAAACTCAGTTGTAAATGTTGTCATACTGAGAATAGTTCTGCTGCTGCTCTTGGAATATGAAAGATAAATGAACATTAATGTGCTGGAGCTATCTACTAGTGATAAATCACAGTGCTTAAATGTTTATGTATAGAACTTGTGGAGCTCTCCAAGCATAGATATAATTTAACTGCCCCTGGGGAGAACCAGGTAGCAGTTCTTTTGCAAAAGTGCTTTCAGTTGGGGTACAAAAAATATGGTATCATTTAGGGCTGTCTGCTTGGCAAGTCTGTCAGCTTGCCTGCACAAACTGCAGATGAGGAAAAACTAATATTTTTCCACCCACCCTTGGATGACCTGTTTAGCAGCAAAGCCTTGTACATCACTTGCAGGTTAGCAAACAAGCCAAACCCACTCAGCAGTCTCCCCCGACACTTCTCTGCTAGGCTGTATTATTTCTGAGTTTTTCCTTTGTATAGAGTTGCGACTTCAGTAAAGCGCCATTGTTTGCTTAGGCACTTGTTGTCTGTTCAGTGTTCAGGACACAGGAAACCTCAGCTATGCCAAAAAATCTTTAATGAAGTATTCAGAGTACATTTTTAAAAGGCATTCCTTCATCTAACTGTAAACCCATACTTGCTCTGCTTCACACTAACAAACATGAGGAGAAATATATGAACTGATATTTTTATTGGGCAAATCAGTCCATTCATGCTCAGTCCAATGCACAAAACTAATTCTGCACTAAGTAACTTGTACAGATGAACTCTTTTTTTTTTTTTTTTTTTTTTTTTTTTTTTTTTTTTTCTCCAGTAGACTTAAGGAATAAGCTCAGCTTTAAGGTTCTGGAAGAGGGAGAAATATTTTGTGATGTGTGGTACAGAGCATACATTAGTAGTTAGTCATAAAACTCTGTTTTGAACATGGGTTTTATGTCACTTAATTTCCATAGCACCCCTGAGCCCACATAGCTTGGGGTGGCACTTTCTACTTACAAATTTCAGCTGGAAAGCTAATCACTGTTTGCAACTTGCCCTCTTCGTAGGAGTATGTATGTCTTCGCAGACGTTGAAGAGGCTGCACTGTGCAGGCAGCATTTGTGACACTGGCATCTAACAGCTTTTTCCCTGGGTCTATCCTATACATATTTTCTTGCATGAAATGGAGGCATGGTGGTGCCCTTCCTTTTGTGTATTGACTGGCAGGAGGGAGGTGCCTGGCAAGGGTTGTGCTCTCCCATATATGAGAAAGGTGAAGTGAGGACACTGAGCCCGAGCAAGCGGAAAGGAGTAACAGCGGGAAGAGAAGTGCTTGTGTGTTGTAGCTCCCAAGAAGAGGGGGCAGGGTGGGGTACATGGATAGTGGCACAGACTAGAGCTTTCTAGAGGCGGGTTAGAACAAGTAACTGCAATTTCAGCAGCCAGTTCAACCAAACTAGACTGAACCAGCAAGAGCACAACCCCAGTTCTGCAATGGCTGCATGCATAACTGACCTTTCTCAGTGGCTCCCCACTGTTCAGGCATGGCTCTGTGAAACTCTAACAAGGCAGTGAGCACAGGGATGTCCATGCTGCTCCCCAAACCCTGCAGAGAAAGCAGTTTCTTGTTCCTTCCTTCAAAGGGTCAGAGGTAGGACATGTAGCAGTCATCACTAATTCTATTCTTGTTGGAAAAGCCATTCCCTGAGGGGTGGGTGTTTGTTTCGGGTACATCGCTGGTGCTGACAATTTAGAGGTAAACAACATTGATAACAAGTCTCCACCACAGCTAAAACTGTTGACCTGCCAATACTGCCAAGCAGTTGTATTTGGTATCTGAAGTAGCTAACCAAGATAACTGGCTTCCTAATAACCGAAGTTGTCCCTTTCAGTACTGTCATGGTTCACTCAAATATGTACTCTGCTGCAGGAGGGTGAAGAGAGGTTTCTTGTTGAAGTTCATGCAAATCTGATGCATTATGCAAAAGTTGATGAGCATGTGTCTCCAGTCACTGGTAATGCCATTGTTCCTGCTTGGAGCCATCAGCAGTAGTGAAGCAAAAACTGCTGTGCTCTTCCAAATGAGGTTTTTCTGGTGTCTCTTCACCAGCCACTTCTTATACCTTTGCATAATTCTGCAACAGTGGTTACAGTAGACCTTGGCATAGCTGAATTGTAAAAACTTTGTGATAACCAATGGGGGAACTGTCAGCCACTGCAGATCCCTGAAGTACTCTGCATAGCGCTGTGTGATGCTATGCAATGTTAATGTTGACTGAAAACTAGGGATCTGTAGCTTAGCTTAACAATATGTATAGATTGCTCGGAAGACAGGCAAGCTCCAAAAGCAGCAAAAAGCACATGCCAAGAAAATTATTTGTGTATGCAAATATGTCTTCTAGCCAGTTAGCCAACATATTCTGCTATCTAGTAAAATGTGTGTAACACATAAAGGGTGCTTGTGGGTACTTCAGTTTGAATTCCACCTGCTGGGTTTGGCCAACTAGCTATTGTTCAGCCATTGATAGACCAGCCTTGTGATTGCTGCCTCTTATGCTCCCTTAAGAGAGGTTTCTTGTTGAAGTCCATGCAAATCTGATGCATTATGCAAAAGTTGATGAGCAGATGTCTTCAGTCACTGGTAATGCCATTGTTCCTGCTTGGAGCCATCAGCAGTAGTGAATAGATGTCTGACTGAGCTCTGCAACTGGCCCTTTCTGTTCCTCAAAGGAGTGCTATTAGAAATGGACCCTGGAACAAGGAACCTGGGGCCAGTGGAAAACACCAGGACTGCTAGTGCCAGTTATGGATTAGGATCTTTGAGGTCTAGAAAATGCTGATGCTGGAGGAGAGAGTGGCTAACAGGACAGACAGGCTACAACAAAAGCATCCAGCAATAGTGCAACTGATGGAGGTAATGCAGCAACCATAGTAGCATGGAGCTCAGTTTTGGCTGTAAAAAACTCATGTACAAAATCCTGGGTTAACATTTAATCAGCTCAGTCCATGGGCTGAGGTCACAGCAGCAACTGCAGTGTAGAAGTATCACAAACTGCCTGGACACAGGGTTGGATTAGAGCTCCTTCAGGACTGAGCAGCAGCACGGTCCTTTCCTGAGAGATTCAGGAGTGTCAGTGTGTTAGATAACCGTGCTTCTCTGCAGTGTACGCAAATGAACACAATAATAGATGCAAATACAACTCCTGAGTCCATTTTCATGTTTACTTTGTTTTCCTGTATGGCGTGTTTGTAAATGCTTGCTAGCTAAACACAGCTAGTACTGCGTAGGAACATTAGGGGATCACGTACACATTTCTGGCATCATGTCAGGCACTGGGAGAGCCAGAGCTGAGACAGTTATAGGTGGAGCTGTCTGAGATAGCTGCAAGTACAAGTTTCACAGACTTCTCTCAGAACATTGCCTGCAGGGCAGAGATGTGATATGAGGGGATGAATACACTCCTCTCTTTGTTGCATGTTTGTAGTAACATGATTGTTTTTATTTCTGAAGCTGAGCTTTTAAAACAATGCCACTCTTCCTCTTGCAGTACCTTAACTACATCGTAGTGTATGAAGTGCCTAGATGTTTAGCCTGAGCCCTACTATATCAGATGCCTGTTCAATAAATGCTTTTCTTCTTGCATGCTAAAGCAAAGGACCAAAGCAGGATGCACAGGCCACAAGGAGCATTGTGCAGGGGTTGTTGCAGGATGCCTGTGATCGAGGCAATAGGCAGTATATGGGATGGCTCTCGTGACCGTAAAATGGTGAAGTTTGGTTCAGTGCATCAGTCTGTGCTGCTCAGTAGCCCGCAGTGTCACTGTAGCTCCCTGCTCTTGCTGTGCCAGCTCCACTTTGTTGTGAAGTAACTGTGATGGGCTTTTAGACTCTGGAGAGTAGGGACACACTGACGCTCATTATGCTACCACCTTCCTGACCATGCTTTGCTTGTTGCCCAATGACCTAGAGATTATTTTCACATCCATCTTTTGTTTGTTTAAAGTCTGGTTTTATTGTGCTGAATTTTCTTATGAATGTTTGTTTCACAACATTAAGAAATTTCCCACCAGAAGACCACCTCTGCCTTGTTTATTTAGACATACTTCCCTTCAATTTTTTCCACTTTAAAAATTCCGTTCAATAATGGAGGCTTTGGTGATAGTCATACAACAGTAAATGCCTTTAAAAAAAACCAACCAACCAAACAAAAAAAACCAAAACCAAAATACCCCACCACCACACCCCACAAACAACTGATTGGGAGTCTCATTTGTATAGCATAGAGCTGCCTTATATTAAAAACACCAGATCAGCATGGGTATTCTGCATAAGCTTGAATTTCTTTGCGTTGGCAACCAGTGAAGGACTGCCTTGGTGTTTATAAATACTGAGAGAAAACGCAAACAAAACTTCAAATCCCTGTGTTGTCACCCCAACTCATTTGTCTAATATGGATACAGAAATGTTATCTGTGTTTTTAAAAATAAAAAAGTAAGAGATCAAAGGACATCATAGGAAGACTGGATAAACATTTGTGGATTCCAGTTGAAAAATAACTAGAGCTATAAAGTCCAGATAGTTAGGAGGATCTTTCCTTCACCAAATAATACTTGGACTAGTCTGACCTGTATCTTATTCTCCTGACTAAGTTTTAATAGAAGGTTTGTTTTATAGCATGGTTTTGAGCAGGCCTGAGGCCAGAGAACAGATCTGAACTAGTAATACATATAATAAGGAACCAGCAGTTAGTTTATGACTTGAGGAGAGCAAACGTGTTCTTACATGATGTGGGATCACTATTCAGTAATACTGAAATTTCTACCATTCTTTAATACTTCAAAGCAATTCACATTGGAAGAAAGATTTGCTGGTTTACATGCCCTATAAATTTAAATTCTTTATTGCACAGTAAAGCATTATTTACGTATTTGTTATTGGTTATTTATTTTTCATTGTTGGAATAGGTTGTGCCTTTACTGTAAGAATTTAATCCCTTGGTTTAAAAAAGAAGCTTGTAATCTACTTGGGATGGGTTTCCTTCTTAAAAGAATTTGGGGGGGAAGAAGTGCAGAAATAAGATGAAAATTTCATGGTAGTTTGTAAACTACTGCTTTGGTGTCAAAATCCAGGTCCAGAGCATCTGCTTTTGCCTTTATTTGTCACTGGTATATCTACTTCTTCTATTTTGCAATTCCCCTGTTTTCATGAACCTCTTGTACAGAATGCGTTGCCCTGTATGCTTTCTCTCACTACAATGAAAGAAAATGAGCCAAAACCATTGTGTGTAATGACAAGCATGTATCATAGCTTCTTGTGGGTTAAAAACTCAAATCATCTAACAGAAAATTCTCTTACCAGGATTCAAGGAGACAGAAATTTGAAATCTCATCTCTACTGAACACAGTTTAGATGCATGCACTTTGCCATTATTTCCAAAAGCTATCATGAGTTGTGTTGTATTAGGGAAATACATGATCATAATGCTTTACATTCATGCCTGTAATTCCTAGGGGGGAAAAAAAGATCCCAGAAAATCCTTTTTGGTCTGTAGATCTGTCGTATTGACCATCCTACTCTGCGGCTCACACTGTCTGCAGTCATTAACTGTTCCAGTGTACTCACTGATTCTGACCATTTTTGTGTGTGAGTATTGCTATAATGTGTTTTGATTAATGATAATGATATCATGTCTATGCAGAATGAAAAGTATAGATCTCTTGGGGCTCCTATGTGTTACTTCTGTACAAAAGTAAGCTTTGATCATGTTCTGAGGCAAAAGTAGTAGCATAGATTGAGGATGTGTAAGAGTTCAGATTGTGTCTAGATTCAAATTCAAGTGGCCCAAGGACATTGGTTTGAAATGGTTGGACTCGATATAGTTTCAGAAATGGATCTTCTGAGAGATTATGATTTTTCCAAGTAGCTAAAACTTAGTTTCTCCATACTAGGGAATGAGCAATGTCTTCTGGTTAAAAACTTCCAAGCTGACACATGGGATGAAGAAGATTTTAGAAGACGGTTTCCTTAGGGAGAAGGGTGGGTGCTCCACTTCAGTATCAACCTACAGGTTTCCTTCCTATCTTCTAACAATGATGAATAATAGATGTGTAGTTTTGACAACAGTGAGTGAAGCAAAACGGGCTTGGAGGTCAGTTGTGCTGAATTGCTGGAAGGTACAGTATATACTCTGAAGAAGAGCATGGAGAAGCTCCAGTCACACTGCTCCACCAATAAAAAAGAAAAACTGATCTGAAAAGGAGAGCTTGAAAGGGGAGGGGTCCCCAAGTTCTTCTGACTTAATGATGCCCACCTCAGTTCTCATGGGGAAAAGGAGAGAGTTAGTATCTAAGGAACAGACTTAAATAATGTCTGGGGCCTTTTTTCTGTAGCACTACCATCAGGAGTGGGTTAACTTCTCCTTATTTTTAATTTCAGAGGTTTCACATGAGCTATCCAGGTTGTGGAATTTTGTATTTCCTTCTTTCAACAAATAGTCGGATCACAACCTTGGCCTTCAGGAGAGCAGATTTTGGCTTGTTCAGGGATCCCATGGGATATGGTCCTGCAGAGAAGAGGGGTCACTGAGATCTTACTGATTTTTCAAGGATGACCTCCTCTAAGCTTGATGAATGGCCTATTAAAATGGGCGAGAAATAAACCAAAGGTAGCAGGAGGCCCACACAGAGAAACAAAATGCTGCTGACAAAGCTCAGGCATGAAAAAGATGTACATGAAGGCGGAAGCAGTGTCAGGTCACCCAGGAGGTGTACAGAGACACTGTCCAAGCATGAGAAGATGGTCAGGAAAGCCAAAATCTCGCAAGAGACATGAAGAGCTACAAGAAGGGCATCTACAAGTTTATTGGCAACAAAAGGAAGACTAGGGAAAATGTGGGCCCGCTAGGTGAGTGGGGCAGGGGATTCAGTGACAGCAGTATGGAGGAGGCCGAGATACTCAATGCCTTTGTCACCCTTAGTCTTTACTGGTAAGATATGTCCTCAGAAATCCTGGGTCCTTGAGACCAGTGGGAAAGTCTGGAGCAAGGAAGACTTACGCTTGGTAGAGGAGGATCAGGTTAAAATACAGGGAGTTCTATTTAAACATGAGAAAACTTTTTTACTGTGGGACTTATCAAACACTGGAACAGGCTACTCAGAGGGGTTGTGGAGTCTCCATCCTTAGTAATATTCAAAACCTGACTGGAGATGGCACTGAGCAATGTACTCTGGTTGACGCTGCTCTGAGCAAGGGGATGGTTGGACTAGATCTCCAGAGGTCCTTTCCAATGTCAACTGTTCTGTGATTCTGTGAAATCAGTGTTACTGAAGCAGATGCAGAGTGAAGACCTGAAGGTTTGACTCCAACTTCATATCTTCAGATTAAATGTTGCAGAAGTCTAAGTGCATAACCTTACCCAAGACAGTAGTTACTTATCAAACTGTTGGCATATATTCTTCATTTGATTCGGCATTTCTTATTACATCAGTGGGCCTGCATGTGCCGTAAGTAAACACAGCACTGGACACTCCTTGACTTTTGGTAAAAATGCAAATGCCAAAATGCACCACTAGGAAGCGGGGAGGGGGAGGAAGCAGTTGTTGAGAGGTGCCTCCCATGCTATCCCCCTTAATAAAATTAAAATACAGTAATGTTATGAAAAAGTGCAATTGTGCAATTATTACTGAACTGTAATGGTATTTAAACGCAAATTCCCAAACTTGGCACTCTCTTGTCTCCATAGTAATGTTCCTTGTCTTGTGTTATTCACACCTTAATATCCTGTGCTGAAAGCACATGCCAGGTCTTACCCATGTAAGTAGGTATACTGAAAAGACTTGTCATATGAGCACCATCACCTATATTGACTGGGACACCATCTGTAAATTCTGTGTGGCAAGGCGTTTAATCTGCGCATGACAAAATCTGCTTCCTTGCTGTGATTTTAAATTAAAAAAAAAAAAAGGAGGAATAAACGAATAAACTACTAGTAGATTTGGGTAAAATAAGCTACCCTCACTATAATTAGTAACCTTGTGGCACTGAGCTGGGTAATCATTAGTGAAGATACTTAGATCCATTGTTTTCTTATTCTATTTGAAGGTTGAGTCCATAAATTTTTATGAGCTATAGTTTAGATAATGTTAGGAAATAGCTTGTCTGGAACTAAAATTATCTCATTGTTTGAAACAGGCAGGGACAGGTTTTGGTCTTTTCTGCATTAGTCTATTTGCTATAAAACAGATCTTATCTTTCAAGTATTATGGAACTGCATGTTAAATTTCTGGTTTTATACATGGAAATACGGTAGATCTGGCTTCTTCATATCTGTGGCTTCACGTGAGTACAATAATTAATGGTCTAGCTCATAAGAAGAGAGATCTATGGAAAAAAGCTGAAAGAATGTTTATATTCTGTTGGGTTTTTTGTTTGGGTTTTTTTGGTTTTTTTTTTTTTACGAGATACTCAAGTTTATCTGGGCCAGTATCTTTATGATTGTTAGAAATATGTTTCCTTTGACGTATTCCCATCGCAACTGGGATTAACTGCATTCTGGAGGCTGAGCATAAATTCATTTATGCAGTAAATCAGTGGCAGAACAAGACTACAATTCAGGTTTTCTGCATTATCCATCTACCTTGACTTCTAAGAAGCAAATGCTGACTTATTTCTAGCCTTTTTGGATTTATATAGGTTTATAGCCTAAGTCCATGGAAGTCTCCTCCTTTTCAAGAGCCTGAAGAAAACTTTACTTTTTAAAAGAGGAGGTACACTATCAGCAAACTGAAATGTACTGTATGTATGGATACCACTAATGAAAGACAACAGCACTTTCTTCACTGAGTGGTTTTTTTCCACTAGTATAATATACTTACTATCTTCTGGTCAGTTATAGTTGGGGAAGAAGATGATTTTTGTACAGTGTTGTTATTTTGCAGTACTCAGTAGTAGCTGAATCTCGGGGAATTACTGTTCTCATGTGAAATGATGCTCTCAAAGAACAGTACTAACTGTCATAGATCCACGGTTTTAGGCAGTCACTCTTAGTAGGAGTTCACACTCTGTGTTCAAACAAGTTCAGCGTTGTTTGCACTGACAATGTACCAAGTGAGTACTCCACCCAAAAGCAGAGCCAAGGTCTTGGAGAGAACACTGCTGAACAAAGGCACAGTCAGGAAGGAGCTGAAATTTGTGATGTTCAGAACTATTGTTCAGCCCCACCATCTCCATCCCAAAGCCCCCAAATTTTCAGATTCAGGGCTTTGATTCAGGCTGATTTTTCACTGATATTGATTGTTTTCAGACAATGATTTTTTTTCCCCCTTTTTTTTCTTTTTCTGTCTAGAACTGTTAAAAGAATTCAGCTCTTAGAAGTGCCTCCCTTCTGCTATATATTTCTTAATTGAGTTCTTGGCATAAGGAAGGGAGAAACTATTTCTAGCTATTAGAGTAGCTGTGTGAACTGGGAAAGTCTCCAACCTCTAGAAATATATTTAAAGGCTTCAAGAAGATCCAAATTTCCAAATAATTTTTACTCCTTTGCTTGGTCAGCTGTCAGTATTTGATAAATAGGGTGGGACTATTGTCAATATTTAGCAGCTCAACACAAATATTATTCTTCATACATTGTAAAAACAGTATATGAAATGCAAATCAAGTGCTTTATTCTACGGTTTCGTAGTGACAGAAACAAGTGATAAAATCTCTCCTGTCTCCATACAAAGGCATAGAGAGGGAGGAAAAAATGTTACCAGTGGTAACAGTCTTCCCTGCTGAGAAACAAAACAGCGAGATTCCTCACTCCTCCCACCTAAAGTCACGTCCCAAGGGGGGTTCTGTGATAGAAGTTTGTTGTGAAGTGTTTCTGAGTAAGAGACAGCAAGGTATGACTATTAATTCAAACCAGATTACCAGTTAAATCTTCAGTAACAGAGCTCCTCCTATGTCCAGCAGCTCATCACCAGGACCCCTTGAACTGCTCTGCAGTCATATATTGCAATACAGAACCAAATTATTTCTGGAACTTTCCCTATATTCTGAGAAATTCCTCCCCAAAAGCCACCACTTGCTATTAGCTTGCTGGATGGAGCAGCCTGCCCTCTCCATAGCCATGTGCAACATGACTATGGCATTATCCTCATTTAGAAAATCAAGATGCAGTGTAGTCAATGTGAGATGGGCTTAATGAGTATCAGAAGTAGGCCTGGATGTCACCTCCCAATTCTGTGTTCCAAAATGGTTTCCCGTGATTTTAAATCTTTGGAAACCTATCACTATGTAAATGGTTTGACACAATAGCCAGGAGATACTACTTTTTTAACTGAAGGAGAGAAACTGAGTGTAAGATGTCTCAGCCACAACCATGCTCAGTGAAAACTGAGGTTAACTCGCAAGGAAGTATCAGCACCGCTCAGCCCGGCGTGCCTCAGCAATGTTACTTTTGTTGGTAGCTAGATTAAGCCACCACCCACACAAAACAAAGGATAAGGAACAGAGCCAGTTTATTCAGGAGACTTTCAAATCTAGCATTGTTTCAGATATGGCTTTGGTCCAGCGTAAAATGCGGTTTGTGTGTTCTTAGAGCTGCCCTGTAGAGAGGAGCCTGAGGTAGCAGGAAACAGCTCAGTTATTAGAATTGTAGTTCGCCGGTTACTCTGTAAATGAGGGCGAGTAAACCCAGGAAGAAGCACAAACAACAGTAAAACATTATTACTCCATTTTGTCCAAAACAGTCAGACTGCTTTACCATTAGTTAAAACTAGTTCTTCCTCAAATCCTTTACCAGGATTACTGCACTGTTAACATGTTTCAGCTGTCATCCAAAAGGTCAGATCTCAAGGCCCATTCCATCCTTCTCTCCACCACATGGAGTAGTGCTCCATTGACAACTAGAAAGCTGAGCAATCTTGACTTCGAGACTGAAGGACAACTTCAGCACGCTTTAAGCACATCATGTTCCTAAATGCTGGTTCCATTCCTACTTTGTCTTAACTTGCTCATTAGTCACAACAGAGCAATGGTATTGTCTTTGCTCATGAATTCCTTTGAGATCTAACGATAGTACATATTTCTAAATAGGTAAGACATTTCAGACTTAAGCGAATATCACATCAGTCACAAATAGTTCATATAAATAGAAAAATTTTCTCCATACTTAATTGTATGAAAAATCAAATTAAAAAGAAAAAAAAAAAAGAGGTAGGGATGGAAAGATTCCCTCTCGGTGAATACAGGCTATATGTGTACCTGAAGTGGTTGCACTGAAATTGCCCTTCAGCTTCTGTGAATCAAGTTTGTTCAACCTCCTGTAATTCCCAACACCAAATCTAGCATTGCTAGACAGGACGAGATTGTAAGGATGGGGTAAGCATTTAAACTGGACTTTTCCAGATAAAGACTGCAACACAGATGGCACGTTATCCTGAATGGTTAAATCCTGTATTGTACTAATTCCGTTGAGAAGTACTGTATTTCAGTCCAACGTTTTCTCTAGCTAGTAACTCACATATGTCTTGCAATATTTGTCTGGTTATTTTAGTGCGGTCTGATTCTGTTAGAGTAAGTCTACTAATTCTATTTGATTTACTAGCAGCTACAGCTGAGAATATGAGGTTGCTCAAAGGAGAGAGGCATGATATTAATTTTCATTAGTTTATTTCTATAGGACTTCATTATTTGAGGAAACAGAATAATAATTATTTCCTTCAGGAGATATTTGTAACCTTTGCAACTTTTATATCATGCGCTAAGATATCAAAGGTTACTATTCAAGTGTAACCAATGAGCCGTGGGGTGCTGGGGAAGACTTTGCGCATGTCCATACACTTCTTGTCAATGAAGAAAGAGTTTGCCTTCACAGAAATTTCATGTTCCAGCTTTGATTTGTTGAGGATCAGCATCTGCAGAGTATCATGGGCTTCTTGCAGACGTTGCTTTAAGGTCTGTAAGGTGTTATCTATAGTGTAAACTTCAGTGACAAGCCTGAAAAAAGAGAAGGGGACAGGTTGCTCACATAACTTTAGCAGTCCCTCACCACATTCCTTTTTTGACAGTGGACAGGTCACGTTTTCAGACAGGATTTGAACAGCTGTCTTGGACTGAATCAATATGAAACATATTTGCCAAAATAGCTTGCATAGCACCTGTAAGAAGTGATGGTTTCTTGCTTGTGTTGACCTTCAACAGCAGATTAAGCCACTCTGCTTTGAGATATCTTTCTAATTGCTATCCTGTCACTTGCAGCCTCTCATTTGTGTAGCTAGCATGCTAGGGCTAGCATGGCTGTGTTGAGCACTTGCATATGGTCCTGTAGAATACATTTGGGTTGGATGTTACTAGAAAGTGTTGGTGTAGTTCATGATAGCTTAAACTTGTGCAGCAGGATGTGCTAAATGGTCTAGATCTGGCACAGAAGCATGTTAATTGGAACAAGAATCACTTGCCAGAATAACCATTGAATGTGGAGCTCTGAAATCAAGATTTTCTGTGAACTGGTATTAGCCACGTTTCTGCCAGTGGCTTATCAATGGAGACGTGGCAAACTTTCCTGTATAGTCACTGAGCTGGTAAACTCTCTTTAACACTGTCAGCTTTGTATTTTGTCTAATGTTCTATTAATTGTTCAGTGCACTATGGACTACAAGATTGATTTTTCGAGAATCCACTTTAACTTGTATTGGGATAGTCCCAGTTGTTTCAGCACAGAAAAACCAGACTTTATTAATTTGTTTTCTGTCTAATCCCTTCAACTACAAAGTTGGCAGCACACACAGAGAACAAGTGCCAACATCAGCACTTCCTTTTAAATAAACAGAAAACTCAGATAACATTTACATGTTACAAAGAAGTCGTTCATTTGATATTTTCTTTCCCTATTACAGTTGAGCTATTGGGCTGAATTCCTTCTTGCTTTAAACCATATGAGAGAAATACACTTACATTATTTAAAAGCAAAAAAATCCTTAAAAAGTGAATTAGCAAATGGTTTTACTTTCTTGGATAGGATTTTGTCTCTAACAAAGTACATTTTGAGATGTGAGCTCAAGCAAAAACTGTTATAGAAAAAAGTCCCCAAATTTCAAATACCATGTCAGAATTTCTATTTCTAATTGCAGTTATGATGAACATAACATTCAATGATTTGGGTCAGCTAAAGCATCCAACATAACCTGGTCTGGATTAGGGACCTGTGGTAGAGCAAAATTCATATGCATTGGAGGAAGGAGAACAGGATATGCTAATTATCTGTCAGTATAACTACATCTAGTAAACAGTGTACTTGTATAAATGTTTTGGTTAAAATATTAGGAAACATATTAGACTGACAGAAAACTTGGATGTATGTTAAGCCTAAAATACTTCCAAATAGCTGTGCAACAGCCTGTGAAGCTCTCATATAACCTAGAAACTAGTAGGAGTTAGATTGGTTCAGAACCCCTGTGTACTTCTTGTTTTTTAAGTATGTCATGTTAATGTCCTTTCAGTATAATTGAAGAAAATATTCTGAAGACATTCTGACATTCCAGTGACTTCAGATGAAGCTTCCAAACTTTTTTAGACAGGACCCTTTGGAACATCAACAGCATCACTGGCAATTGTGGGAAGAAGGGATAATGTGACACTCTGCATTTTTCATCCTAAATTAGACAAGTGTTATATCTCTGATACATGCAAGCCTGCTGACCGGACTGATATCAATCATAATGCTGCAGACACTTTTGTGGACGAGATCTTCAGGGAGGAGGTAGAGAGAGAACAAGACTCAGAGTGAGTATAAAACTGGAGTTGTGTATTAACATTCAAGGCCACCTTGTTTGGTGTTCGGTTTTTTTTTTAATAAAATGCTGATACTAGCTTATTTGCATTCCTAACTGATGGTACGGTGGTAACTGAAGTGGCAAATGATCTGCTCCTATAGTAAATGTAACTAAGTGAATGGTACAGTGTAATCAGGAGTTTTTCTGGTTTCTCACAGCTGAACTTCTGCATCTAGAACAGGCATGATTTATGTGATATGAAAAGCCACGTGAATAAAACTATCCAAATGGGTATAAAAGAATTCAGATCCAAAACAATATTTTGTGACAGAATGGATGTGGAGAGCAGAGCATGAAGTTGAAGAAATCTAATATATGGATACGCCAAAGGAAATGTCAAGATCCGATTAAGGAGGTATGAGGCTGAAAAAAGATATGTTGCATTGTACAATTTATGGTTTAAGGAGTTAGAAAAAGTGAAAAGATGCCAGTACAAAAAACTATGATTTATTGCCACTTCCCTGTTTGAATAGAAGCTTTTTGAGCTGATGAAACACTGTTTAGGAAAAATAACATAAATACTCAGTTTAAGTATTATGTACTTCATTAATCTCATTGTATGTGAAGCTGTTGTATACAGTGTGATTTTGCTAGAGACAAAAATAAAAAGAGTAGTTTTCTACTTTTCATAAAAATATGCAAAATTCTTTTACATATTGAATTTCACACCAGCTATGGGAAGTGAAATTCACTCCAGCTATGGGAGGAACCCTGGTGCAGTATTTCTTGAGAAAACCCCCACAAAGCATTTTGAAGACAGTATTTTAAATAACATACACTCAATAGGGTTCTTCTGGAACAGTGATGTGTTCCAGCTGGATTGGAGGGAGATAAATGGGATTAAAATTCAGAAGACCCTTCTTCAGTCATTTGGGAAGGGAGGCTAGTATATGGGACATCATCTGGTATGTCCAGAAAGACACAATACACACTATATACAATGGACCATAGCACAGGGATCACCAAGTTGATGCCAACATGCGCTGGGAAGCCCCCACAGCTATATAACCAAAATGTCTGCCAAATGAGCTAACCTGTACCACGATGACACTGGAGTCACTATATAGTTGAAAAGTAGTTGAGGCAGTAAGATATGCTGCCTCATTGTTATTTGCAATTAACTTTTTAAGGAGCCTTACTATTAGATAGTTTTTTGCATCAAAAGACAGAATCTTGTCTGGGATAACATGTTTCTAAAATTAGGCATTTCCTAAAGTGAAATCTTGTGTTTCATACAGAATGGAATTAAAATCAATTCCCAAGTCCCAACTCAGGCATGAGAATGAATCGCAAAAGATATCAGCCACCAACAAGCAATTGAGCTCTTAACTGTCCTGGGAGAGGGACTCTAAAGGCAACTACACATATCGAACATTAGATGTTTTGGCCCATTATTTCAATGTAGCTACTTGGATTTTACTTCTTTCTCCCAGAACTTGTTTTGCAATATATCGAATACAATTCTAATCTTATCAAACTGATTCACACTGAGTGGCTGATGGAGGAAGGGACGGAGTAATCTGGCCTTTACTTACTGAAACTGAGGTGCATCACGGCAAAGTTCTATATTGGGTCGTCTAGTTCTTCCCTCCAGGCGGGTCTGCGCCACTTTCAGTGGGTACTCCTTTGCCTTTATGGATCTCTCCAGTAACAGGATTGTATCTTCTGTCTGGAAGATTTCCTGAAGTATCTGAACAAAGCAGAATGTTTTTGTAAGCCTCATGTGCATACAAAATCAGAACTCACCTCTGCTTTTAAACACTCCTATTAGAACTGCTTCCATTCTGGCATGTCATTTTGCTTAATTTAGGGGAGGAGAGTACTATAAACTCACATCAGTCAGATGGATTTCTATAATGTTGGCTTGATCTTGCTATTTCTTTAAAAGGACATATGGTAATCAAATCTCATAGGAGAGCCAGAAGGAGGGGGCTGTACAGTCATACATCATGTGAAAGCATTTAGTGAAGTTGTTCCTGGAAAACAGGTGAACAATTTCCACTAAGAAATGCACCATCTCTTTTCTATTATAAAATAAAGAAATTTGTAGGCAATTGGAATATAAATTTATTACAAGCAGAAGAGAAGCAGTGAATTATTTTGATGGGGGAAATTCCAACTGTGTTTTTGTGACAAAGCCATTTTCATAGAGGCAGTGTTTATAGCTCTACAGGGACTTATTTACATTTTGTTTCATTATCTAATTTTTCTCCTAAATAAAAAAATCTGCTGCTTGATCTATGAACATTTTGCAATGGTAAAATTCCAATAAACTGTCATTTTCATTTAAACCTTCATTCAATTCTTATTTCCTCTTGCCTCATAAAAATTCAAAAGCAATCAAATATGTGCCCTCTGAAATTATTTCATACTCCAAGTATTTTGGGGGCATTTGGTGCAAGAACACATGAACATAAGTCATATTTTCATACTGAAACTAAATTCTCAGTTTTAAAAACTCCACTGGGAGCTGTAGAGGGAAGACCAACTTCCTTTTAAAGGCTTATTTTCAGTAAATGAGGAAGATACAAAGTGAAACATCACCAAAAAGGAGAGAACCGTGCAATTAGCATAGAATAGTTTTTAGTTGCAGTGCATGTTATCAAATTATCCATAAGAATCCTGTAAGTGCTTCTTAGGTGTTTTAATCTGTATGAAAATGAGAGAAATTGCAAGGGAAAAGTTTTGCTTAGTCTTAAAAAAGAAAGAAAAAAAAAAAAAGGAGAAAATGTTTATATACAGGTAACATTTCCCAGCCCATTGATTATTATGTTACTTTCATTTATCAGGATTCATTACAACCAACGTGGTGAGCCTGTTCAAGTTTTTCCTGTAGACAGCTTTAAAATGGAAGAGAACAAATTGAACTAATGTAGTTCCTCATCCAGTCCACTAAAATCAATGCAACTTGAATTTCAACAATCACTAAAATGGCATAATGTGATTTAAATTATGCTGCTATTTAGATCTTGCCTACACACTAAGTTGTACCAGGTTTGCTAATGATGTGTGTGGTTTGAAAATTGAATTAGTTCCTGCTGCTGAAAGGTTATTTATAGACAAAACCCAAAGCATTAAGGATGCCAGGAACCTGCACCCCAGTCCAAATCCTTAAGGGCTTGTTGACACTGTATAGAAGAGCAACGTGAGAGATCTCCTGGCTAGCACTGTCCAAACCAGTTGAACCTTACAGCAATGCAATTTTCCAATAGATGAATCATCTTGGACCCTGAAGCAGCAGCATATGAACATGACTGTACTGATCTGAAGCCAGGTCTCCACGCTGTACTGAGCCCTTTGGGTCCAAGGTTGGTTCTCAGAGAGCTAGCCTGAGACCATCTTCACCCAAAAAAGAAGCCTTTATTGCTTGTAGACTGCAGGGAAAAAGTCTGGTTATGAAGGGAACACAGTACTGAAAAGAAGTGAAGCTAATGGTAATAAATTTCTCCCTATAATTTTATTCTGCAGTGGTTCCTTCTTAATTAGATAATTATCAGATTAGATAAGATAGCTGTGTTTCAGAGGAAATATTTATGCAGGTAATCCAGTGAACTTTGGTAGCTCTTTGTTTCGCAGAGGAACTACTTATCATAGAGTGTGTTGTTAGATACATCGTTTTACATCTTGTCTACAATTTTACCAGTTACACATACTTATTTCTATAGATAAAAACCAAGGGGAAGAGACTTAATGAATTTAAATGTCTTCATTATGCAATGCATCAAGCCCACATCCTTCCTTTTCCCTGAAAACACTCATGATTTGGGTCTTCTGCTGCTCAGAAGCAGAATTTTAGTAGTTTGTGCTGCTGTCAGAACTTTGCTATTTGTAACCTCCCTATGAGAATCTAGTGTGTGTTCATCTGTAGATGACAAAGGTGAGGTCCAGCTCCTAGGTAGGCTGCTGGTGATTAAGTGGGTGTATGTCAGGGAGAGTTTTACAAGCCTGTCAGTCTGATCCTTTGCTCCCACTGTTCACCTTCATTGTTCACCAAAACCATCAACCTGTGGGGATGTACCGAGGCTGTGAGGCAAAGAGTACACAGTGCTTTGAGGTCACTTGCTGCTTAGCAGGGTCCTCCTTTCCTGTGTTTATGTTACAGCTTCTGTCACTACAGCAGTGTTTCCCATGCTACGCCTTACTGCGTGCAAGCGAGCCAAATTCACTGTGGCGTAGTTCTGTTACCTGCAGTGAGGTATTGTGAGGGTGTTGGCCTCTTACGTTAATTCTACTTAGAATTTGGAGCAAGTTGTAAGCAAATTTATTGCTTTTTAATAAAAAGTGTAATTCAAAGTAAAAACAATGAAACAAAGCAGCATGTATTTCAGCCCAGTAAGAATTGGACAAAGTTATGTCTCAATTTCAGAAAGGATTGAGTGGGATATTTGTTTTCTACTTATGGTGGAACAGAAGACTTCCACTCTCAGTTCAGACTCTGGGTAGGACCTTTGTGGTTCAGACTTCGCGCTTTACTGGTACTTCTCGAGCGAGAAGTAACGCTTTCTCTCTTTGGCAGCAGTTGGAAATGGTGATTCACCTTTGTGGAGCAAATCTATCAATAAAACAGCACAATTAAAGCAGCCCAGAGCACTTCACTAGAAATGAACCATGACTGAAACCAGCTCCCCAGAGTGATGCTGCAGTTCACAAATGTGTTCGTGTTATGGTAAGCATGTAATGTGCTGATACTTTCTGTCCTGTGATAATATGAATCAAAACAATTTAATTTCTTCAGTGAGTGGAGTTAGGTTACAAGCTCTCTTACACTTAATTAGTGCTAATTGTTCTAATCAGGTTAGAGAAGAGAATGCAATTAATATTTTCTGCAAGAAATTTTTTTCCTGCTCTCTTTTTCTTTGAAAAGAGTATGGGTATCTCATGTTTATGCCACACACAGAAGGAAAGCAGGAAGCTACCAAAAGGGACGCAGCACATGCACAGAAACATACCGAGCAGACTATGGAAGCATTATACAAATTTATAAGAGGACTAGGGATGAAATTTAGTAGTCTTCAGTATTTCAGATAGCAGTGCCACTCCTACGCCACAAATCCTTATTATATAAGGATTGCTTATAGCAAACCATGGCTATTCCAGTACTATGTGACAATGCTTCTGTAATGGTTGGGAGCCCTTTTACTCTCTTACTCTGCTTGCATGAAAAAATAAATTACCTATCAGGTGTTTTGTAAGATGCAGAAGGACAAAGCTGATGCTAGTACAGACAACATTGAGCAGGTTGCCCATGTGTAAACTGTCCTCAGTCTTTTGGAAAGGACATTTTCATTAAGCTCAGCTAGCAGAGAGAACTGTAGAAGAGTGGTTTTCTGAACCCACACTTTTCTCAAATATTCTTCTGATGCATTCATATGTGGCCACAGTGCAAGTACAACCACCAGACCACACACCCATATATTTCAAATTCGGTAGCAAAATTTCAAGCGCATGAATGTTGGTAATCATCAAACCTGAGCTTTGTTTCTGTTCCTTTACAGCACTCGTAGTGCTGTCTTGTCAGATAGCACCTGGCTGGGCCTCATTGCCCACTATACACATAGCAAACGCATAGGTGTTCCCTTAGTGACACAAAAGCAGGAGACTGTATTGTTCTCTTTTTAGAATACTAAGTCATGTGTGCGCTTCCCCCATAAATAATGGCACATAACTGACATAGGACAATGGTAGTCTTGTATCTAGAAGTGACTCAAAGTATTTAGAGCTTGCACAGCCTGCAAATTCACACAATGTTAATGTTCGAAAAGGGCAAGCTCTGAAGTCTACATAGAAAATGTTTCTCTTTATTGAGAATCCAGTAGTTCATTAGTCATGAAAAGAGAGCTTTCATCTAAAAATCACTGAAAATGCAGTTTTATGTCCAACCGTTACAACACTTTGTGTTGGTACAAGGTGCAGTAACTAAACTCTCGTGCCACACAACTCCACTAGGTGCTCTGGTCTCCTGCTCATAAAGGTAGGAGTAGTCTGCAAGCACATTATGCACAACCAATGCAATTGATTAGTGCTCCTGAGCAAAACCCTCATTCATTCACTAAAGAAAAGTATTGTTTAAACCTGCCTGTGAACTCAAAATTCAAACATGAAACTATGCATCCATCTTTAAGCCGTGCTTGGCTGCATGTAAGTGGATGTGGTTTAGGTTCATTGTGCATTCTCAAATTATTTTTTTTTGAAGTGCTGTCATTTAAGACATACAAAGAAAAATGGCCTTGGGGGAACCACCTCCAACGCATCACAGAAGCTTTGTACAAACAGTTTTCGATTATTCATTCTGGCCACACATTGGATAAAGTGATTTAGATAATCTGCTATACATAAACGGATTGGTGGGGAGGATCACCAGATAGTGTTGCACCAGTCTACGTCATTTCTGGATAACCTCCAAAGGCAGGAAGTAAAAACAACAAATGCTGAGCAGCGTGTTCCTAAGAGAGCGTGGTGAGGCATTGGCTCAGGCAGCTGCCCATCCGGAAACTATCCCTTCCAGGACATGAGTAAAGGTTTGTGCTGCAGCATTCTTGAGAGCTTGTAGAAAACTGTGCCCCCGCTGTTCTTTCACTTTACCAAGGCCATGATTTTTATAGGCTGTCAGTCAGACTGAGAGAAAGAGCTGCTGAAGTCACACATGTTTCATCATGTAATCAGGGTAGTCTTATGTGCAACATAAGCATTTTTAAAATACTACAGTCTGACAGCTATCCTTGTTTCTTTGTTGTTTCCGAGGTTTTCTCGGTGTTTAGTATCCAAATGCAAAAAGCAGCAGCCAGGTCATATGGTGGGAGGAACATTCTTGTGCCTCCTTATTTTGTAAATTTCTTTATATTTAATATTTTGCCTCTCAGTTTTTTTAAACTTTTTTTCATCCATGTTTTCATATTTCATCCAAATTATTTTGTAAAAGTTACATTTGTTGAGGTTATCGTACTTAATTGAATAAACAGTGTAATTGTGACTGATTTCACAATGAATTTTAGGGTATACGAGCACATTATTTCAAAGTAAAAGTATGATATCTTGCAATCTTTGAATTACAAGTATAACCCAGGTATCAAATCTGAAATTAATTTGGACCTGACAGTTTTTATTGTCATGTTGTAGACAAATTCTTGATAGAGATTATTATGCCCTTGCTCTTGTTGTTTTTAGGGTTTGTTTGTTTATTTTGAAGTTTCATTGCAGGTCACTGTTTTATGACTTACCAAGTTTTGTTTTGTTTTTAATCAGATGGTTGTGGGGAATAGTCCAGGAATCTCTTAAGAAAAGAAGAAAAGCACGTTTATAAGACAAAAAAACACATTCCTCATCAGAATGTGATATCAGCAGGTAATGCATTCAGATAATTTAACTGCACTGAAGCAGAGTTAGAATCATTCTGAGCAGTAACTTTTGTGCATTTGTTGTTTTTGCTCATACGGGATGACTGAGTTTCATAGTGAAGTAACAGTTTAGTCTGTGCCAAGAGAAAAGATCTTCAAACCAATGCATTGCACAATTCATCAAGCATAGCAGGAGTGGGGAGATTGGTCTGAATTTGGGAATATTGCAAGCTTTTATTTATAAAGCTTCATAACAATGTGAATAGGGCTGACATAAATACAGATCTGAAAGCTAAAGTATATTATAAGTTCTATGTGTGCTAAAGGCTACATATAAAATCCCCAACATTTTCTTTATAACTGTCTTAAACATGACGTTTTCATAGAAAAGAAGAAACTATCAGAATATAAATACTATACTTTTAAAACAAAGAAGGCTTTAAATACACATCTGTACATTTGATTTGTGTCCTTACATAGATTGGTCTATTCAGCATAGATTGAAACAGAGGACCCAGAGACCCTGAGCCTTTCATTTGGTCAGTATAACAATTTACAGTCTTATAAAAATCCTCCTTCCACTGAATTCCAGTATCCTTTTTTTTACTTTAATCTCTGAAAATAATCCAATCAATTTCACATTTATATGCAATCAGTTTCTATTTAACTTTTCCACTGGTCCTAAAAATGTACAAGATGCTTATTTTAAAATAGCTTTATTAAAATTAAAGGGGGAGAAAAACATGGGATCATTTAACTTGGCCTGGATTTTCTAAAATATTTTCAAAATAACAGAGGAAGCCATAACTATACAGAAGAAAATGCTTAACTCTTTGCATACCTCCTTGGTACACTTTTAACTATTGAAGAATGAGCATAAGCCTCAGAGTTCTGCTGTACGTCTTCTCCATTTTACACTGTATCATGTTTTCAGATGCTGTGGGACCAGCAATTTTAGAGTGCATCATCATTTAGGAGAATAAAATAAAATGCTATGTTATTAATGTGTTTTTGCTAAATGTGGTCAAAATAACAATGAACAGGCAGTTTGGGCCTTGTGCATGCTCTGTTTTGTCTCAAGTTACCGCATCTGAGAGAAGGGTATACATCCCTTTAACAATGAGAAGATGTCTCTAGAAAGAGATGGTGCCAGAGAGAAACAGCGATGGCTCATGTAGCTGCTCTATAATACTGATTCTTGTCAGGAATGAGATTCTTTCCGGTCATTAATGAAGTCTCAACCAAGTGACAGTAAGCTAAATTTGCCCTGACTTTAGAGTCAATGCAATGTGTTTGTCTCATGACCCTTTGGAGCCTGAAAATGCTTCTTTTCTAGAAAGGCTACTACATATGCCCATCTCTGTTTCCTGCAAGACAGCCCTTTCTGAGAATAAGGAACAGTTTTATAAATATATATGAGCACTGCTGCCTTGAACTAAATCCTGTTTGCTCTGCCAAGCCTATATGAATTGCCCGAGTGTGGACGGGTTGCAGGGGAGGGAGCAGTAGTAGTAGTGACCACCTAGTTTCTCACACACAAATGTTGTGGCAGAAAGAAGTTACGCTGAGGAGCCAGGCTTTTCCTACATGGTTTTTCCACTTGCCCATAGTTTGTACTCTGATGTAGTCTATGCAAGTCTTTATGATTTCATGAGATTAAGCAACAATTTTAGGAGAGAGAAACCTGGTTTTGTCTTCAAGTGAGTGCCTTAGCCTTCATCTGTAATTTCTCTTGGTTTTTAGGCAAAAGTCTATTCCTAGCTTAAATAACTATTTCCTCCTTCAAACAGGTTTTTCCAGGCAAGTTTGAGCTGTCTACACCAACCAGCATGCACCTTCCCAACCACTTCTGAGTCACTCTTCATTAATCTTCTGAAAACTTTACTCTCAAACAGGTTCCAATATTAAATGATAAGACTAACTGTATACCCAGCCACCATGAACGGGCATGAAAAACTGTAAATAACTGAGATTTTAAGGCATAAAAAGCGATCAACAATAATATATTTTAAAAGTTATGTGAGGATACGTTGGGGTCTGAGATGAAAGCCTTTGTGGGGCAAGTGCCACAGGGAAAGTACTCCCTCTGCTCTACGCATACTTCTTCCTGCAGCTCACAGCACTGCTGCACCTCTCTTACATGCTTCTTGCATGGGTACCTCCCATCATATTTTAGTATTTCTTTATGTTCCTGTTCAGAGGAATAGGCTGTGTCCTTTCCAACAGCCATCGGAGGGCTCCTTTCAGAACTTCTCAGGTAAGAAGTTTGAAAACTATTTCAGAGGCTGGTAGGCAGCTTCTGGTTTTATTGCCACTGAGGTTTTCCTGGCTTTCATTCTGTATTTTGTGCTAGTTGTAAAATTAAGTAGGTTCATCCCTTGAATTAGAAGAAAATTGCGTAAATATAAGATGTATTCAATTCTTCTAGCCACCATATAAACATACTCAATAGTTGCTAAGATGGGAAAGTTTTTTTCTTAAATTTATAAATAAATTTAAATTTAATAAAAATAATGTGTGACAGATGGAGACTCTGAGGGGGTAACTTATTTAAGAGATGGGGTAACTTACTAAAACAAAATACTGTAGACTTTTCAGGTATAGAGTAAAAATATACCAGACAAAAAGGAAAAGTGAGAGTTAATTTCCATCACATATTGCTGGAATATACTGCCTTTTCATACCCCAGGGGTAAAAAAAAATAAAATGGAGCTGTTTCTAAAAGCAGACATTCTCAGTGAACAGAGTGGAAATACTCAGAATCATGGCTATTTGTTTATTGCAGTGGGTGGTTATTTTTTCGTGGTTTTACTAAACATGTACCTGTTTTTCTAGCATCTTTCTGATCCCTGTGCTCTTGGGTAGTGGAATAGCAAGGCTTGCCCGAAGGGTGGTGCTGGGCACTCTGCCTCTGGGCATAGAAACACTTCTGAGCACAAGCACAGGTGTTGGAGCTGGCAGGGATAATCTGTTATTTAGGTATGGTATAAATACTGGACTATGTAAACATGTCACTTGCTGTCTGGTCTGACTGATTCCCAGAGCTAATGTACGTAAACATCTTGCCCTATTAGTTATTTCCAGGAGACTGAAGCCAAGGTAACTATTTATGTTAATATTAACTTTATGGAAAAGAGATGCAAACATATTAATGAGGGGCTGGCACCATGATTAAAGGTTTTCCTTCTTTTCCTAAAGATTTGTGTACTTTTACACCAGATGTAAAATATATTTACCATAATGTCTCTTGGCATAAACTGAGTGTTTCTAGAGGGATGCTGAAGACAACGTGCCACCCTCTTCTACACTGAATTGTGTACACTATATTTTCTGTTCACCAGCCTAAAAGTCTGGTCCTAGAGCAGCTCTGAGCCTGACCAGAGTCATACGTTGTGATTAGACTCTTGCAGAGTTTGCATCCCCAAACGACCACATGCTCTGTGAGCCCAGTGATGATGAAACACAGTGGAGCTGTAATACCTTCTTTGGTTTGTGATCTAACCCTTGCCAAATACCTAGCTAGGGCTTCTGGGCTTCTGCCTCCAGCACCTCATATCTCCAGGATTCTGCTATCCAAATTCTGGATGAACATTACATTGTTATGACCAAGATTAATCCCAGAATCAAGTAAGAGAAATTAACCATAGACTTGTGCATTTGGGACAGAATGGAAATGGGACACTTTCAATCTTAGGGTCAGAAAGCAGTCTTAGTTATGCACAAAGTCTGCACTGCCTGCAGGTCACTAGTCTATCCTGTAGAAATTCCTCTTTGTAAGCTAGTGCCTGTAGAGAGATCAAAGCTTTCAGGGAGAACAGTGATCTTGATTTTGAGTTCCTGGTGCTAATGAAGCCATCTATCTGTAGTAAGCTGTTGCAGTGATGAATTCCTTTGCTCTGAAAAATAAGCACTTATGTTTTCCATCTAGATTTGTCTGGCTTTTGTTTCGCCACTGATTCTTCTTTTGGTTTTGTCTGCTCAAGCAAAAAGTCTTCTATTGTGATTCTTTCATCTTCTGTATAGATACTTGTGGATTTAGTAAGTTCTCTGCCCCTGCCTTACTGTTATTTGGATAAGCTAAATAAAGCAGTGTCATCTGGTGCTACTACTATCACCTTTTTCAGCCTGCTAAAGAGAAAGTTAAGAGGAACCTATTCTATCAATTGCTTGCTTTCCAGTCCTTTAGTCATTCTTGCAGCTGTGATGACCTCCAGGCTTTGGACTGGCAGTAGGAAATGCTTGCTCCCACATACTCAGTTTGATTGCCACTGTAAAGATTGCAAGTCGTCATAGTCCTCTAGAAGAAAATCAAGCAAAAGTGGGCAGGGAATAATTTTACATAGAAGCTCTACAGTGAACTGGACAGGGATGCATATAAAACAGGTTTTTAAAGCCAGCATTTCCCTTCTGCATTTGATAGTTTCCTGTTCAAAATTATACAAAAGCAATTTAATCCCTTTTTACTGTTCCCCTATGCAAATCACTTCCCAGAATTCTGATAGAGTCGGGGTTGTCAGCCTCACCAGTCAGCTTCCCCAAAAGAAGTGGCAGGCAAGACAAGCCAAACAGCAGACAATGAAAATCTGAAGTGAAGAGAACTCAGACAATTTCCTGAATACATCAATGAAGTGAGAGCAGACAGCAGCTGGACTGAGGATGCAAAAAAGCAAGTGAGAATCACTGACAACCAATGCTCTTTGGAGACTTCCCTTGTGCTGACTTGGTTACTTGATCTGAGTTTGGAACCTGTTCAGTATTGGGATTCAGACCAAACTCCAAGTAGAATAAAGGGTAAAAATACATCTGATCTGCCCCAAGACAAGACGTCTGTAAGTTGCTAAACCATCCCTCTAACTAAATGCAAATTGTTACAGGTTTATAGTAAAAAATATGATGGGACAGGTGAGATATATTATAAAATGATAGTGTATGCATGTTTTCATCACGTGTGTTGTCTGATGACTAGAAATTGAAGGCATTTGGTCTTGTTTGGACTGTTTTAGACATGAAAAAGAGGCAAAGGCTGTGTGCCAAGCAGCATGAATATTGGGGTTTGAGAAAGTTATTTAAGGAGCAAAAAATCTGTTTCTCAAATGCCTACCAGGAAAAGTTCTTAGGTGCATCTCTTGGCTTACCTGGATTGGAAAGTGTGTACAGTTAAGGCAAACTAGCTGAAGTCTTTTTCTGAAGACTGTATTTTGTTCATAGGCTTCTAAATATGATGTGTGAACACTCTATGGTGTGAACGTAGGTCAAATTCTATGACAGAACCTCAATCAGTTACAACAGAAAAATTCTCGGGTCTATTATCCAATTGTATTTTGGTAACTCAAGGTAAACGGTGCAGGAATGTGTTAGAAACAGGTGCAAGTCCACCAGCAGTACTAGAAGCAGACAAAATGCTTATCAAAACAGATGGACTGCTGTGCAGTTATTACTCTGAGACTTGTACAGTTTGTAACCTGAAATGGAGACATCATGTCATTGATGGAGAAGGTCTTGGCAAAACTCCTGGCTAATGCTTAATAGAAGTGAAAACAGGATACCTTCCTCAAGTTAAATATATTCTGTGTACCTTTTGGTATATAGAACACACTTGTCTAGACATCAAGGAAGACAATACCCTAGAATAAAACTAAACTGAATAATAATGGATCACAGTTTTTCTTTATGTTTTGTTTATATAAGAAATACAAATTTGGTGGTACTTAGGAGGAGAAGGAAGTGCTGGAAGGACTGCTGTACATTGTTCATACAGAGCCTTTGATAACATAACTGTTATCAACTACTGTTGAACTAGAATATCAACCCAGTAACCTTCTCCTGAACAGCAGTCCTGTGAAGGGCTGCTGCAGACAACAGCACCCAGGAAAGGTAGTGTATGATGCAATATGTGCAAATGCCTCCTGAGAGGGAAATCCTAGCTCTTTAGAAGTAACTAGTATAGCAAACTGCACATGGAATTCCTTAGCTTGCCTGGGTAAATTCAGAACTAACTAAATCTTGTTCATTCCTGTATTTTTATTCCTGTTTATTGTTTTCCAAGCTATAAATGAATAGCACTCTGCTTACATAATCTCACATGTGATATAATACTGTCATCAAGCAAGGGAAAGAAAGGCAGGAGGAGAAAGGCCCTTTACCATTTGAGTAGAGCAATGCAAGAATGTTCCAGTAGATCATTACCAGAGCAATGCCCATGTTCCTTTTGGTAGTGGATGTCCCTAAACGAGTTTGAAGGAATGACATTCTTGCACAGAAAGTCAGGACTGTAAACATGTGGCCACAAAGCCATTATACCTATAGGAAATATAAACTAAATATGAAAAAAATTCAGGCCAGGAGCAACATTTTGACTACATACATCACAAATGCTAACTATAGCACACAGCATAATCACCACCACAATATCAATGACAGACACTAGTACAACATACTGATCCCAGAGTTTAAGTCTCATTAGATGAGTTTTTACAAAAAGCTTTGTTCCAAAGGAAAACTAAATTTTTCCAGGGTGAATAGATGAAATCTACAATGTAAGACAAATTGTTCCACCTGGTGTTCTATGTTTCTAAAGAACATGCAGTGGACCACAAATGGAGGCAATAGGCATTTTGTTTGTAATTTTAACCAGCCAATCTTTTATGTGATATAAATAGTGATATAAGTGATATAAATAGAAGAAAATGTGCCATTTCAACATAGGATCATTTTTAGATCATAACCATATTCACACTATTTACTCTTTTATGCATTTTTTTATTATCTCCTTTTTCAGGGTACTGATTTTAGAAATAAATGGTTTCAAGAGGTTCCTGTTAGGTTTGGGGGGTTTTCGTCTGGAAGATATTTTGCTGTTTCACAAATCAGAAAAGTGTTTTCCATTCCGAAATGCGTTCCAGACCTCATTAAATTAATAGCTTTTCCTGGTTCCAAGATAGCAAATCTTTTCTATGCTCATTTTCCTCTCATTTTATTGAGCTAGCCTGCTTAGCTAGGAAAATAATTTGGCAGAAAGAAGGATGTTTCCGAGAGTGGCATTCATTGCTTGAGAAGTCAGTGCAAAAACAGCCTTTGAAAGATTGACTGATTTTTTTTTAAACACAAAAACCAAAATTGTGGCACCCATTGTCTAATTGCTATTAGATGTGAAGGGCACAGGAACTGTAGTAGCTGCATTTGACTATAATCACATCCCACTGGAATCCCACCAGAAGTGTGGTAGAATGTAAGAGACAGCCATTGGCTGTCTTATTAAAGCATATCCTAGCAATTTTTTTTTTCCTCTGATTATTACAGATTATAATGCAAGCCTGGAGAAAGAAGAAAGGGTACTCTGTTATGCTTACCTATAGATAACTGTTAAATGAGCACTCACTCCTTACTCACTTCTGCCCTCACTTGAGTTCTCCTTCCTCTTTTTCTTTTGATGTATGATCACGAGCAAGAGAATTAACAGGACTTCTACCATATAACTTCATCCACATCTTAACCAGCAATGTTTGTGCTTAGTAAACCTATTGTCTTTTCATTTCCTTGGACAACACTGAGCAGCCTGAATTACTCCTCGCCAGCATATGCAGTTTTCTTCTCCTCTAGCATTTTGTTATTCTGATGTAACTACGTTACTATGGAGTTTGTGATGAGTGAGGTATCTCTCCTCTGTATGTGCTAACTAGTAACTCAGCAGTAACAGCAGCATTAGTTCATAGAGTGCAATCTTATTTGATACTTTTATACATGTGTACCATACAAACTAATTATTCTTTATGCAAATATGATTACTCAAGTTTCTCCAGATAGCTTATTATTGCTATTTAATGGTGTAACAGTATAGGGACATAAATATTGTTTTTTCCATTGTACACCAGTTGACACTATGACATAACTGCTGACAGCTGGACTCCATGACAAAATGCCTGCTCATGTGTTGATATCTCACAGTGCGCTTTGTGATTCCATATGTGTACCCTGTGCTAGCTTAAGCCATAAGTTCTTTTATAAAAGAAGGGGCACTTAAAGCTTTAGAAAAGGTCAATGGAAAATGCGAAGCAACTGTTCATAGATTTAAATCCATGAGAAACTTAGATGGATGGCCAATTCAGCAATAAAACGCTGTAGTTGGCTAGATCGTATACAATCTAAAACACACAAAAAACTACATTCAACATCTTTCATGCTTTATAAGCAGGGAAAAAAAGAAAAAACTTATTTATGTGCTGTGACTTAACACACATTTAGCTGGTTAGTTTGCACTTTCCTAAGAGTCCCTAAAAATAAACTGAAAACGTCTTAAACTACTTATGGCAAATAGAATCGCAGGAAAACTCTATTGTTTCCAAATGTGCATTGAAAAAAATGAGTGAACATGAGGCTCCTCTGTAAGAGAAAGAGTCTTAATGGAAGAACTTACTGAACTCTGAAGTCACATGAAGGTAACACAGTGAGTCTTGCTAGCTTAACAAGATTTTATCTGTCAGTACAAAGGCAGCACCTCTTGTTAACTTCAGAATATATGTTTCACAATTCAACTAATACACTTCCAACACGTCACTTATTTCAGTGAAAACTTACTGAAAAGGCAATACAGATAGAGATTAATACAGATCTGTCTCCTGTGCCATTTCTGCTTTGTATAATATGAAGATAGAGGCAGAACAAATGTTTGAAAAGTTCACTGTCTAACCCACTCCAAAATATCAGGCTTTCTGACCACAACCAGGCCAAAATTCAATTAAAGATGTGGAAATGTATTTATCAAAAGGGAAGGAAAACTTGGAACTTAGGTATCTTAAGATATCTTTCACTGCTTTAAACATGTAAGTTGCAAATGAACATAATAAGTGTGTGATTACGGACAGATGTTGCATGGTTCCTTGTAAAACCTTGTCATCTTGTCAGTCTGCCTGTCTTCGAGTAAGCTCTTCTCAGGTTGTGTGTGAATCAACTGCAGCTTGAGGAAAGGGACTACAGGTATATCTTTTGAGGAGGTGCTTATTCAGGAAGGATGTAAACTCTAGAGAAGATTTATATGCCTTTTGGGTATAACTAAGATAATATGCAGCTGCTAACTCTTAGTGAATCTTACCTTGGCCAGTTGTGCTTGGAGTTTGTTCTTTGCATCAGCTACTTCAGCAATACGATTATTAAAGGCCAGGTTTGTACTGATGAAATGATTCCACATCTCCTCAGATGTGCTCTCCAGTCCAACCTCTGCATCCTCTCGGAGCTTGACAGAGTTGGCCCTTGCATGTTGAGAGCACCTGATATTGTACTCACTGAATTTAGCCCATGTTGCAGGAACTGAAACACTAGTAAGAAATTCAAAATAAGAGGAAAATAACAAAAAAATAAAAGCTTAAGTGAACTATTTTCTTTGAGTGATAATTATACTGAATTACACTAAGTATTCATCCATTGAACTGTGCAAACTGTGCAATCACATACATCGGGTGATTCTATGGGTTTCATACCCACTTTTTTTTTTTCTTTTCTCCTCTATAAACCAAAGATTCGGCAACAACGAGTGAGGATTTTTGGAGAGCTGTTGCTTCGATAGTGTTTCTATGGCTTGAATATTGTAGCTGCTAACTCAAGGTCTTAGTGGCCCTGGCATCAACTCCAAAGTAAGTAGATTTATGTTTTTCTGTATAAAGAATGATCTTTTCTTGCACACTTGCTGTTTATCGATGCTTAAAAATAGTTTTTCAGGATCAGGTATGTATGTCCACAACGCAGCTTTTTCCTATCTTTAACAGGCTAGGTGATGGTCTGAGTTCATACCTGCTGTATCTCAGCTGAAATTTGACTCATTTCTCTGTGTCAAGTTTCAGAGTGCTTATGGCTTCAATGGATTATTAGATTATTTAGCAAGATCTCCTGTACATTCCACACCATCAAATTAGATTCAAATACCATCTACTTTTGTGAACCCAAACATTTATCCTGGGGAGACCAAGTTGTGTGTCACCAGCCACCAGAGAACAGGAGATCCCAACCTAGTTCAGGGAAAATGAGCAAGAAACCAAAGGAGAAGGATTGTTACACAGCTCTTCAGACAGCTCTGGTCTGCTATCAGAGCAGCCCTACCTCATGAGATACGTGTGACTTACATAATAAAGCATGCGGCTCTGACCTCCTAGTAGCCTTCCTTATCAGAAGGAACGATAGCAGGAAAATGGATAAAGCACTGACTTAGGAGTAAGGAGAACTGGAATTTTCTCCCAGCCCCAACACTGTCCTGCTGTGTCATTTGGATAAGTATCTCCATCCTCTTACTTCTCCATGTATTAAAGTGAACACCTCTGCTTTAACTTACAGGGCTATTACAGTTAAATTTAGTAATATCTATGAGACAAGCAGAAATGGCTCTACTATGGCAAAGCCTATGAATATACAGAGAAAGACTGAATATAGGGCTCCTGTACTACAAAATGCCACCCACGAATGTTCCTGCTGCAATGTCCCGTACATAAACAAACTTTGGGATGCTTGGTTTCATGTCCAAGCTTCAAAGATGGCCATCAGTATCATAATTAGTTGAACATAAATCCCAGACTCAGATCTTTCCAAACCAGGAGATCTTTCCAAATTGCAGCCTGAGCCCCTGGCTTGAAAACTGCTGGTGCAGCATAAGCTACTCTCTTTAGAGTTAAATTCACCACTTTCTTTAATTCATTGCTTAGCCTACTAGATCACTTCTCTCTTCACCCAGAAATATTTAGCATATTTTATGAAGAGGTACAGATATTTTACTTGCCAAAGTGAAAGGCTGAGACAAACTTCTGTCTGTGTTTAGACTTCTTTCTCCACACAAAACTTTCTTCTAAGAATTATGCCTGTATGTTAAACTCTGTAGGGATAGGTCACTGGTTTTTGAGTTTCACATTTACTCTAGATTTTAATTGAACACTGAGAGTAAATATTAAGGGATGCAAAAAGAAAAAGTTAATTTTGTCAGTGCTTGGTTACTAAGTGGCCTTTTTTTCAGTTTTTCATAGGGTATTCCTCTCTGCAAACTGAAGTACTGATATTCCTAAATGATTTGGAATTCCTTAGTGCTACACATTTATTTACGCAGTTGCTCCGAAACGTTTCAGGTAACCAACCTGATATCATAGTAAAGTGCATAAATCAGTGTACTAAACCTGAGCTGACATTGATTACAGCTACTGATCCAGACAATCTCAGTATACTTTCTGCAGGGTATTTAGTTTTGGGGTTTTTTTCCCTCTATAGTCTGGTGGATTATATTCATTTTCTCATCAGAAAATTAAATTTCCAAGTAGGTTTCCATCTTGACTATCTGAAATACTTAGTACTTAATCTGTTCTTTAACATTGCTTTTTCAGACTGTGATTTATCTGGCTGGCTCTGCTGAGGCAGAAAACACCTGCTCTGCTCCTGAGTGCTGCAGGTATGTCTCAGTCTGCCAGATGGTTTCAGGAAAATGTGAATGAAAAATGGCATTTCTTTGGATAATGGTTGGTGAGAAAGGAAGAGGGCTGTAAAACTTATACACATGAATCTTCTTTTACTAGAGCTGACAAGAATAATTTTATTCATTGCTAATCCTAAAAGTAGATAGTGTTACTAGAGTCAGCAAAATGCCTGCCAAGTTTCCTTTGGATATACCCTCATTTCTGTAGTGAATGAAGTGATCTTTTAATGAAAAGCAGAACATAAGTAAACAAATAATACTGATTTTTCTTCTCCTTCCAATGAGACAGAATTGTTATCATTTGAGATTGTGAAGTACACTCACCATTCAAATACTGCTACGTTAAAGAGTGATAAGGGAACTAACAAGTCATTAGCACAAAAACACTGCCCTCTATTGCAAGTTGCTTTTCTCCTGCTATTGCTTTTTGGATTGGACGCAGGTCTTCATGAGGCCACTACTAATTAACAGTTTTAAAACTGTATAGAATTGTTAGTTCAGTAATTTTAGTTCAGTCTGTAATGCTAAAGCTGTGCCAAATATTTTTGATCATCCTGTTTAATACATACCTCTGTATAGCTCAATGGACTAATTTCCAGATAACCCAAGCTCTTTTTATAGAAAAAAAATACAGTCCTCGGTGCACATTGCATGCTGTTTACCACATTGCACTTAACTGCACATCTTAGCTGAATTTTGATTTGATTGGATGTGGTTTTGAAACCTGAAGGCCACAGAACAGTGCAAATCAAAACCAGAGGGAGACATCTGCACAAGGAGTTGGAGCGCAAGGAGTTGTGAACGATGATCCTTGCTGAAAAACACAGCCTGCTGCACTTCAGTGCTGTAGGTGCTGCAGCCTGCCAGCTTCTGCCTGGCCTCCAACAATGGCAGCTGTTAGGAGGCAGGGAATAATTGAGGATGATGGAGGATTTCACACCAAGGAAAACCAGTGCCATACAAAGAGAGAAACCACTTCTTTCTATATCACTTCTCAAAGATAAGGCTAGGGCTTGTGCTGTTACTAGCCTCCTGCTTACAGCAGGGAGCACGGAAAGAGAAGACCACAATAGCCACTCATACTCACGATCCATCTGCTTTTTCCACTCCATGGTAAAAGTTGATGCTGTCTGATGTGTTCCTGAGGTTAAAGCACTTCTCATCAATAAAATGGGCTGAGTTTTTGTCAGAAAGATCCTGCTCCAGGGCATGCTGCACATCTCTGATGATGCTGTGAAAGGGAAGGACTTACCTTAATCTGAACGACCTTTAATGCTGTTCTGCTAAATAGTTAATTGCTTTCATTACGTTCCTACAATGCTTCATTTTATAGTTTGTTGGCATTTAGTTGCTTGAAAACGTTTGGTGGTGTAATTTGGCTAGAGGGAGCTGCTGTACCATTCATCTCTTCTAGCCTCGAGTGAGTATTCCCCAAAGAATTGTATTTAACTCACTGCATTTAATAATGTTTGTCATTTTGCTGACAGACAACCACAGGGGTGGAAAACAACAGGTAGTTGTTGCGTGGCATGAAGAAAAGCCTCGGAGTAAAAAGGAGGAGGTTTTCACTGATAGCCTTCATGCCAGCACAGCTGTGAGAAAGAAAAGGGCAGACCGGAGTTGTGGTTTCCCACCTCTCTGATTTGGGGGACAAATTCAGTTAGCATAATTCCAATTGTACATCAATGGAAAATCTGTTTAAATATTTCTGCTTATCTTGATCACAAGGAGGGAAATATGTTGCTCCATCTCTGCTTTCTTACCCACAAGGAATTTTTGGAGTAACTTAATCTCCTTTGGCTCTTCCAAAAGCGGGTAAAGCCTGGTAGAACTTGGGCTAGAATGAGAGTAATCTGGATAAAGAAAGAATCAAAGTCTTGCTTTCCAGTGGATCAGGAAGACAGCAGACATACTGACATTTTTTCTGTTTCTGTGTTGTACTTGTCAATTGGCATTACTATTGGTCTGCCTGATGTGGTGACAGAACTGAATCAAAGGTAACTAGAAATGCCAGCCTATAGAGCTAGAGAGAGTTCATGCCACCAAGTAGGAACTTAGATTTATCTGGTCATATACCCAATAGATTACAGTAGTGGGATGAATGGCAGAAATGCCTCTAACCTGACTCGTGCAAGTCCTGACAGCCATTAATAAAAGCAGTTGTTTATAAAATCTACTTATGTCGTTTTCTCCTATAATGTAATAATCAAGAACTGTACAATTTTATCTTCCTTCTGTGCACTTGCACTGTTTCTTTTGAGAATCATGTCATGTCCTATAAACGTGACTTTTAAAATTTGTCAGTTCTGTGTAGTTAGCAGAACACTGTATTCAGAATAGTTTTACCTAATTAAATGATAAGACTTAAATGTAATTTGCATTTACTAGGATACTTGTGTACTCTCAAAGAAATCAAATGCATTCCGAAGCCTTGCATAACAAAAACATATAAATATACATAAAAATAATTTAAGACCATTCCATAACTCATCTCATACCTTATGATGTGCTTAGATTCCTGTTTCTTTTGTCAATAATAAATTTCTTTTGAATTTAGTTTTGTAATTAAAAAAAAAAAATTCCCTTTGAACTTCACTCCAGTATGCCACACAGCAACATTGGTACAACTAAGCTATAATTTTGGTGTCCCTGATTTTAATGAAGGATTTCAGATTAAACATGACTTAAAAAATTGAGTCACAGTCATCTTTAAATAGTAAGTATTTCCCTTCTGTAGTTTAACATACAAATTCTATCATTGGTGAGAATTAGAAGTGGAGGGTAATGAGCATCTAACAGGTTAAGTCTCTGCTTTTGCCTTTGCTATTTTCAATATGTCGTTAGATACTAGCTAACACTGAATTCAGCTTTCCTATCTTTAAAACAGCAATTAAATGTAAAGTCTTACCCCAGCTGTTGACTGATTTTCTGTGCAATTTTTGTCAATATTTCTTGGCAGTCCTTGAATACATCAACTTCCTACAGTGGAAAATATACAGCGTCAGTGCTTTCATCAAACTTCATTTGTTTTAGTGAATTTGCAGTTCTTATTTCGCATTCTAGATGTTGCAACCATCTCGCATATCTCAAAGGCAATGTAGATCAAGAAAGGATGTCTTTTGGTCCCTCTCTTCCTCAGTGCTACAAAGTTGTTGTTTTGACTTGGTTTTGTATGGCTTTTTATATTATATCAAACATGTTAGTAGATTTTATTGGATGGAGTCATTCTAATAAACATAAAGTCAAATTTTGCTTGGCTTGGAAGATACTTGAAACATGAACCTTAATCCATTAAGCTACCCTCTCTAACTAATTCTACATTTTCCTAGAACAATACAAATATTTTGCTAATAGTGGAGTAGGTTGAAAATATATCTGATTTCAGAAACAGGCTCCCTAAGGAAGTATATTGTAAGAGTCTTCAAAACTGCAAGTATTAGTCAAAGAAATTCAAAGCCAGGTTCCACTCAGCTTAAAATAAATAAAAAATACTCAAACCAACTACATTGAAAACTATGCAAACATGGTAATTACTGTCCCTCAAACAATGTTATGATGTCCCAGCCTCCTTCCTTTTTAAAAACTCTGGTTTAGCCCAACATACCCTCTTACCTAAGTGCGTACAGTTTTGTGAGTTTTGAAACAGGGAATAATGTGTTTTAAATTATGTGGAAGTCATTAAGACACCCCAAATTTGAAAATGCAGGCTCTGTCTTTGTATTTGTACAGTATGTGTAGGAGTGACAGCAACTTTAGAACTGGCTTTCCTGTTACTACAAAATGAGCCTTTGTTGTCCTTTTTTGTCACTATCTAGCTTGCTCCACAGTCAGAGCAGTGCTTGGGGAGGTCAGGCAAATAGCCTTTATTTTTCATTTTGAAAAAATAGTGTTTTCATCTTCTCATGTGGAACATTTAGCAGTATTTCATCCTACCCTGAATTCTCATGCTAAATTAAGTGCTGAAATACTTAAGCTAATATATATTAGCTGCTTGATTCTTCATTGAAACTCTGAAACTGCAGGTTGCAGGCTGTAGGCTCTGAACAAGCATCTCGGTTATCCAAGTGGTCTGCACATTCTTCTGTATCCAGAAAAGTGCTTGAAGCAATGCCATTGCCCCAAAATGTTCTTTCCTAGTATTTTTACTCTCATACACATCCAATATAACATCTTTCAAATATGTTAGCAAAATGTTATTTGATTTTTTTATTTAAAAGATTTAGCAATCACTACTATCCATCTCATTTTCTTTGTTCAGTAACACTATCTATATAGCAAGGCAGTAAACCAGCATTTCATATTGTAAGCCCTAAGAACTTCTGAGATTTTATAGACCATGGCCCAGAAAACAATCTTGATAAATGTTTCTACCTTGTTTTATAGGATCGTGGAAGATAGAGCTGAACAAGACCTCACAAGGATGCTAGGCTAGTCCTTTTGCTCCAGGAAGGATGAATAGAATGTTAACCATCCCAAATATATATAGTTTTACCAAATTTCTTCCTCTTTCCCCCCACCCTCAGTCTTCCAAACGAATGAAAGGAAGAAATTATTGCAGTGTTTTTACCCCAATAAATATTTAGTTGGATTTTAGTTATTTCCACCATTTGAAAAATAAACTAGTAAGTCTGATCTTACCTTCATGAGGTTCTTTTCCACATCGTCATGAACTAAGTCTATACCCGTCCGCTTCTCACGGTGGTACAAGCATTCTAGGGCTATCTGCAAGCAAACCAAGGAACATTTGCAATAGGCTCACTACTGCACTGTGGAGTGAAACCTTGAACCTTGCTGAAGGGGCCACTGAGCTGACATGTCAGGTAATGACCATCTATTGAGGGTGGAACAGAACAGGAGGTGGTTTCATTGCGTCCAGCTGATCCATCTTAGTGGCTTATTCCTACTTACTTGTTAATGCATACTTTTAAGGATTAGCTGCCACCATAACTGTCATGTGATTAGCTGCTTATTGATGTGCAGCAAAGCCTACATCTCAACATGACCAAGCTTTGTTGTAACTTATGTGGATTAAAACACCTGTGTTGTGCTACACTCATCCATAGCAAAATCCTTTAATCTTGTCTCCCCTCATCCTCCCTTACCCAACGCCAAAGTTTGGAAGTTTCATTCCTATACAACAGAATGACTGCATAACTACAGTCATTGAATAGAGAATTCAGTTAATCTGCCCCAGCAGGTTAACTTTACTCTTAATGTCTCATCCACTTGTTTATTACCATACTAATAAATGAAACGGCATTAACTGGTACAAAGCCTTTCAGCAGAAAATGTTCCCTGAAGAGAAAGCATCCTCAGCCTGCCACTCTGAATCAGTACAGATACAGACAATTAAAAAAGTCATTACTGAATACTGAATTTTGGTTTTCTATTTGTACTTACCTAGAAACACGATAAACGTAGCTTCTATCAGCAGTATTCCAGATGTTAATGACAGAACTTTGACTCTAGTCTTTGCATGTTTTGAGTTTTTGCTAGGATCATTCATTGACTCATATTACTGTGGCTTTTTCTGTTGCAATTAATTTGCCTTTAAGATTCTGGAGAGCTTCAAAATGTAACGCAAATGATATGCTATCTAAGTCAAAATATTATTTTCACCAAGCAATAGTAGAAAATTCAGAGCTAGATAAGAATATTGGGATATTGCAGCTTACAGGGCCATCTACTGCTCTCCTGTTATGTACCTGCACGGACCAGGCAGTGCCTGAGGGTGACTCGGCTTCCTGGAGCCTCAAGCAGAAAGGAAGGAAAAGAGGGCGTAGAAATGTCTTGATAGGTTCCTTTGTTGACTTTTATATATAACGCCCGTGGTGGCCAGGTTTCCTTCTTACTGAGGGTAATCTTTCACCAAGATCTGTCTTGATGATAATAGTAAAAGTCACTAGTATTCAACAGAGATAAAGCCATTTTCTTTACGTGTTCTGCAGTGCAGTCATGAAATAACTAGCTATGTCAAACCTACCTTCAGTGGTCCTTGCATTTCATCTGCAGCACATTTGAGCCGGTTCTTTGCTGTTTCCAAAGCTTGAGTCTCTTTCAGCAGACACTCTAGCTCATAGGTGAGCTCAGATCTCCAGAAATCAATGCTGGAGATCCTCTCTCCCAGGTTTCTTCTACTGTCTTCTTGCATCTGATAAGTCAGTTGATCCTTATCTTGTATCAGTCTCATTGAATCAGCGTTCAGTCTACCAGCACAGCACCTGGAGGCTTCAGAGCCTTTTAATTGAACCGTGTTCTCCTGGTGCCAGTCACGGGTGCTGTAGCGGGCATGCAGGGCAGAGCGTAATGCAGGCAGAACAGTGGGCGGCCGTCCAGTGGGATTAAATTGCTCGTTAGAGCCAGGAGGGACTGAAACCACTTTGTGAAGCAGACTGGGCCTCCAGGAGCTGAGGTAGCGGTAGCCTGGTAGGTAGTAGGACTGATAGGTGTCCTTGGTGGTGCTAGTGGGAGCCAGATCCGGGAACAGGCAGCTCTTCTTTGTGCCACAGTAACTGGCTAGCTGCGCGGTCCCCAGGAACTCCATCCCGCACTGGGCTCAGGCAGCCACCCTCGGGCCGTCCGGCAGCCACCCTGAGCACCCCCGCGGCCTCTGCCAGCCTTCTTGGGGCTGCGCGGCGCCTTGTGACACAGCGGGGGTGTCACAGAGTTCCGAGGGCTGCTCGCCTTGCCGCAGGCCGAAACCCGCCTGGGTCCCGATGGTCCGGGGGGCCTCGTTTTACACCTCCTGTCCTAGGGCACGTTGGTTTTCCCACAGAGAAGCGGTGCTTTCCCCTGCAGAGCGGCACCGTCCGTGTTGGGACCCAGAGGTCTAGACAAGGTGCGAGACTATTTGGTTATAGTGCGGAGGGATTTGCCAAAGGCTGGCTCTGGACGGGTCTACAGGTTTACCTTCAGCGCGCTTACCTTGAGCGAAACGACGTAAGTTTTACTTCAGAGTGGTTCACAGGTATCAGTTAGTGACTGCAGAGAAACGCAGCAGCGGAGACAAGCCTTCTGAACCGAAACACAGACTCTGGAAGTCATCTCTTAGGATTGTCTAGTGATCTCTGCAGAGGGTTTGGTCCAAATGGACAAAAATAATGTATAACTATCTTGGGCCTTGCTCGTCCCCTCAACTGTATTCATCTTCCATAAAAAGTGTAAAAGATGGGAGAGACCTTCCGATGATGATGATTTTTCTCCAGTTTAAAACATTGAGTAACTTCTCAGATAACTAACTTTTCTAATCTTTCCTTTCAGCCTTCTTGCCTGTCTGGAAGAAAAACTGCCGCTGAAATCCAGTGCTCTAAAATTGCATTGCAACCCATTTGCTGTGCCAAGAGCTTTGAACATAAATAATTCTTTGTAATTAAGCACTGTATTTCACTATCCTAAGAGTCCTTAAATCAGCACAGATTTCTTCTAGGTTGAATGCAAGACAATTGCAATCGTTTCTTCTTCTCCAGATACGGAACTATGAAACAGCTTGTTAACCTTTTTTTCAACCTGGGGAAATAAAATATATGTATGTATATATATGCATTACATTACAGCATACCTTGTCTCAGAAAGCTAGCGTGACATTACACCCCAGCTAAAAAAAGTAGAGGTAATTTTAAATAAATGGTCATTGTAAGTTAAATTTATCTTCTCATGGTGTTTAAAATATATACAAATGTAAGTGCTAACTGTAGGGCTGGGAAGTATGGGCATTGGAGCTACGCTCGGTGGACAGGCACCAGCTTGGGATGTATAAACAGAGTAAGATCAATACTGCAAATGCTCACGCACACGAAAAACTTTCCTCTTGCAATGACTGATGGAACTAATTCTCAGCAGCTGTTCAGGAGGGTAAAGTTAATCCCGAGCCTGAGAAATTGCAAGAGTGCTGGCAGAGTTCACCCCTGAGTTCAGCCTGACTCAAACACTATAAAGCCCATTTTTTGCCCAGATACCCCTGCATGAAGAGCCCTTGCCAGCTCAGGGGATGAGGAGTGCTGAGGAAGAGATTTACTTTTCCTTTTTGGTGCTTTTTGTGAGGAATGTTCTATATAACCTCGGGAACAGGAAACGATCTGTTGGCCCCAAAAGAAAAATATTTGAACACGTACCTCAGTTTAAAACGTGGAAAGCCCTGCTGACATCAGTGAATCTAATCCATATGTTTGAAAGGAAGCACAGACCTAAAGTGCTGTACTTATGTACTGACCTGTGGTCTAAAGCAGAGCCACATTTTTCATACAAAAGGTACAGTATAAATTTCTCAGATATGTCTTACTGGCCAGTTCCTCCCACTCCAGACATTTGAATTTGCTTAAACATTTGGATCTACTTCCACATAACATTTTTTTCATTAGTTTCCCATAGAAGATAATTACAAAGCAATAAGTACAGAAGTTGTACAAGTAGTGATGAGCATTTACCTGAGGTAAATCTACTTGAAATGGAAATAGCATATTTGTTAATGACTGAAAAACAGAGGCCAAACTCCTCAAACACCTTAATTAAATGTATTTTAACTTTTTTTTTCTAAGGATTGTTTTGGAGGTAGACAGTTATTCAGAAGTTTTTGTGGTTCCCCCCGCCCCTGAGTGTTCTTTCTAAAAACCTTGCAGTTTTTGAAGTGGAGAGTGTTCATAAAAAGATAACTTTGCAGTATTTTTCTCGTAAAAAGACAGATTTAACACCAGGATGTGCTGTTACCTTTTCAAATATTACCAGATACTCTTTTCTATACATTGTGTTTCCAAGGTGAGACTGCCTTCAATAGTAACTTAAACACTTGTATGTTAAAACAATCAAGTTTTCGGACTAATCAGTTAGAAATGGGAATACCTGAGACTCCTGACTGTGCTCAAATCAGAAAAATACCCTTTTTACAGCACTCTCAACCAAAGCAATAGAAGGAGGCTTTGTGAGCAGGAAACATGCTGGTTCACTCACAGTTCTTCCAAAACCACTGCCCCGACCTGCCTTTCTCTCAAGCTTGAGTCTCCATCAGTGGTTTTTAAACTGGAATTCACGGGCCCTGCCTCTGGAGTAATTCAGTCTGTCTCACGGGAAGTAACCAAGACAAGAGGGACTGTTGTTTTGAGGCTCGTACCTGTTATGTGCACCTCCAGGAGAAAAACTGAAAACTTCTTTAAAGGATGTGAACATATTGTGTGCATTTTTCCAAAGCAAAGAGGTTACACTATTTAATGGCTGATTCTGAACACCAAAGCTTTACTCATGTAACAGCCGTTGAGATGGCTGTTGCTGCATTTACAATGGTTGGGACTCTGCACCATTTTAATCATAACAGTACTGTGAGAACTTTTTACATAGATAATGGGAAAATGAAGGGAAGGTGAAAAGATTGTCAAAGACCTTGGAAAACCATTTTCCTCCTCATAAGACTAAATATGGTTCCGTGATTTAGTGCTCATTTCTATGTAGATTGGAAGCATTTTGAGGCAGGAATTGTCTTTTGCTGAATGTGGGTAAGGTATCCCCTGTTGGGGATTCTCAGTCGGTCTCTTCAGGTGATGCAGTTTTACAATTGCAGTCTGCACACACAGCTTTTAGTCAGGTGTACTGTCAGTTTGTGCTGGGCTGATGAGCAGTACAAAGAATAATCACCGATGTTTGCAATCTGTGATTCAGTTCCTAGGCTGTGATGTTACGAATGAAAGGGAGGACAAGGCTGTGCTCAGGCAGCCATGGGAGAGACAGAAAGGGAGTAGTGACTGGGGTAAGGCGGCCGGTAATAAGGTCCAGATTACATGACAAGCTGGTGCACGCTTCTTTTGTTTGGAAAATTAATTTGTTACTAATGTATTTCATTAATTTTAACGTACCAAATACAGTGGCTGTCTGGTGGCTCAGAAGTTGATTGGCCAAGTTAAGGTAGAATAATCTTCCAAACGAATGTACCCGTTAAATTAATAGAAATTGTCTACCAGTGAGGTACAGAAATTGGAATATATTCCAAACTGCTATGAAATACAGCAATGGCGTGATTTTACTGAAATGATACATAAACGCCTAGGCATAAAACTTCTGCAGCACAGAAGCGAAGCGTGTTAACCCGCAGTACTTTCCTTGCCGGCTGTGCAACACCGTGCTGCCGCCTAAGCCGACCCGGCTCCGGGAGTACGTCTCCTCCGAGCGGCCGGCCGCCCGGGGGAGCTGCTGGGCTGGCTGCGCGGGCGCCTCCGTTAACACCCGGGTTTTGGCACCGACGTGGGTTTGCGGCACCGCCGCCGAGTGCCTCCGTCTAAAGCGGTTCCAGCGGAGAAACGTCAACGCGGCTTTAAAGCCGCGCTGCCGTCGATGAGGTCTCTCCTTGGGCTCGTCCGCCGGCCTCTCGGCTGCCTACGTGCCAGCCCTCTGCCGAGGCCGGTGCCGCCGGCTCGCAGCAGCGCTGCCCGGCCGAGGGCGAGCCCCGCGCGGCGGCGGACCGGCGGGGGGGGCGGAGCCGCGTTCCCGCTCTCCCGTCCCCCCCGGGGAAGGACACACCCACCCGCCGCCGCCGCACCCGCGCGCGCCGCCCACGAGCGCCCCCTGGCGGCAGCCGGCGCCGCCGGCGCCTGCGCGCGCGGCACGCGGCTCCCTTCCCTAGCCCCGCCTACTCTCTCGCCCGGCGGAGGGTGACGCGGCAGCGGGCGCCATGGCTGAGGCGGCGGGCGGGCCGCGGCCGGAGGGTGAGGGGCGCGGCGCGGCCGTGCGGGGCGGGCGGGCGGGCCGGCCGCCGCCGGCACTCGTGCTCCAGCTCTTCTTGTCCGTTGCAGACTGCCCAGGGACCGGCAGCGCCCAGGCGGGCAGGGCCGCCGCCTGCCAGGGATGCCCCAACCAGAGGCTCTGCGCGGCCGGCGCCGCTGCCCCGGACCCGGGTGAGGAAGGCCCTCAGGCGGCGGGCGCTGAGGGGCCGCGGGGCGGGGCGCGCGGAGGGGGCGGGGGCGCGCGGAGGGGGCGGGGGCGCGCGGAGGGGGCGGGGCGTGCAGAGGGGGCGGGGCGTGCAGAGGGGGCGGGGGCAGGCCCGGGGTGACAGCGGCCGTGTCGTCCGCAGCGGAGGCGGCGGAGCTGCGGGAGCGGCTGCGCGCCGTGAAGCACACGATCCTGGTGCTCTCCGGGAAGGGCGGCGTGGGGAAGAGCACCTTCAGCGCCCTCCTGGCTCACGGGCTGGCGGCAGACGAGGCCAAGCAGGTTGGGCTGCGCGGGGCGGGCCGGGCCGGCCGCTGCGGTTTGAAGCCCGGAGGCGGAGGGTCTCGGAGCCGCGGGCGGGAGGAGCTGGCAGGGGCCGGCACCTGCGGGCAGTGCTCCCGGGCTCCTGCCCGGCGGCACACCGGGCATAACCAAGCACCAGGGGCACGACCGCACTGATCGTGTTCCCCTTCTCGTTAAGGGTTTGAGCTTAGTTCGTGTATTAAGGGCGCTCGCGTGTTTTCGTTGCGTGGTTTAGACTTTGGAGACAGTCCTGTGCAAGCTTGTTTCCAGTGGGGTGGGTTGGTTGGTTTGTCTTCCAGGTTGCTCTGCTGGACATAGATATCTGTGGGCCATCAATCCCTAAAATGATGGGTCTAGAAGGAGAACAGGTAAGTGAACGCTCAAGCATGTTGTTTAAGGCATTTCTGCTCAATTTTTCATTAACTTTTTAGGGTTTTGTAGATTTAAAGCTTGTAAAAGGACTGCTTATTGGGAAATGTGTGTGGCAGTGAGTAGGGAAATAAAGAAGGTGAGATGGAGAAGTTCAGCATAATTTAGTTTGTAAAAAGAGTTGTCTGCTTTCAGGATGACCAGTTCTGCAAACTTAACTTTTGCTGCATATCGGCCACATATTCATGACTACTTAAAACTTAAGTAATGTTAGCATGATGCTCTTTATCAGCACTAGAATATTTTATATGAATATATAAAGTCATGGGTACATTTCTTGCAAAAAGGTTGAACAGTTATTACTCACTTACTAATGGAGATCTGGCCCTTCTGCAGTTTTTAACTCAGCTGCTCCAGTAAAGCAGTATTGTACCTATAGGCAGGAGATCAATTTACCCAGTTTTGACTTACATTACATAACACATGAATGTCTGTACTTATTTCTAACATAATTTTATGTGTCACTTCAATTTTCAGGTTCATCAGAGTGGATCAGGATGGTCTCCAGTGGTAAGTTGGTGCAGCTGTTTCAGAAAGTTTCTTGGGTTTGTTTGGGTTGGGCACTGTCTTCTAAGGTGAAAAACGAGGGAGGAGCAGAGGGTGCTTCTATTCGTTCTTTTTGTAATGACGTAAATATCTAGATTCTGTAGAATCTGGATGCAGGCTATATAGATCAGAGTGTTAAATTTATTTTGTTAATCACAATAATACAATATTTCTAAAATAACCTTATTATTTTAAGTGTCTCTTGTTTACTGATTTTCCTAGTAGACTATAGGTAATAAGCATAAGTTACTTCATTTCATTGTTTCTGGTTATCACACAGCTGTATAGTATGTCACCTTTTCAATGACAGACAAAAAGTGTCTTACACCCCAAAAAAACCCTCATTAATCTTTAGAAAATGCAGGGAAAGTTTTTGCTTGTGTATGCTGTTAAAAAGACAGCTTGATGCTGAGAGGTAAAGTTGCTTTTAGCCTTCTCTCCAGTGATTTCATAAACCACTGTAAATCTTACTACAACTGGATTTTTTTCAGTCTGTGAATGTAGTTGGTGAGCGTTGCACAAAACCTGTAGGTTTTAATGGCCTTTGATAAAAGAGATGCATAAGGTTGTCTGCCTTTATTTTCTTAATGTCTCTGCCCCCTGCCTCCCAACTGCTTTTTCTATAAAATCTGGGTTTAGAATTGGTTTCTTTACTCTTTCTTTACTGTTCTGTATGCTCTACTGAGTTGCTGCACTTCTCTTTCAGTATGTTGAAGAAAACTTAGGTGTAATGTCAGTGGGGTTCTTGCTTAGTAGTCCTGATGATGCTGTCATCTGGAGGGGACCAAAAAAAAATGGTACGTATCAAGCGTTTTCAACAATAATTTATGTACTTGAAAGATTTAATGTCACGAGCTTGTTTAATTGTCGTGGTTTAATCCCAGCCAGCAACTAAGCACCACACAGCTGCTCAGTCACGCCCCACCCACCCAGTGGGATGGGGGAGAAAATCCGGAAAAGAAGTAAAACTCGTGGGTTGAGATAAGAACGGTTTAATAGAACAGAAAAGAAGAAACTAGTAATGATAATGATAACACTAATAAAATGACAACAGTAATGAGAAAAGGATTGGAATGTACAAATGATGCACAGTACAATTGCTCACCACCCACCGATCGACACCCAGTTAGTCCCCAAGTGGCGATCCCCCACCCCCACTCCCCCCAGTTTCTATACTGGATGTGACATCCCATGGTATGGAATACTCCGTTGGCCAGTTTGGGTCAGCTGCCCTGGCTCCGTCCTGTGCCAACGTCTTGTGCCCCTCCAGCTTTCTCACTGGCTGGGCATGAGAAGCTGAAAAATCCTTGACTTTAGACTAAACACGACTTAGCAACAACTGAAAACATCAGTGTTATCAACATTCTTCACATACTGAACTCAAAACATAGCACTGTACCAGCTACTAGGAAGACAATTAACTCTATCCCAGCTGAAACCAGGACATTAATGAATAACGTAAGTATAGTATAGTAAGCTATGTGAAAAAATGAGTGAATGGTTACCTGTTTTCTTTAGTTGAACATACTCATTTGATGAAGTTAGAAGCTCAACTCTGTATTTTTTTTTTTTTTTTTTAAAGCCTTGGCAAAACAAGCATTTCTGTACTTAAGTTGACAAGTCAGAAGAGTCTGCATGCCTAGACTATAAAAGTTGAAGTAGACCCTAAACTTTGAAACACAGGGAGATATTTTTTCTCCCTTCCACTTTCTTATCCTTTCTTTTAGGGTTGATCAAACAGTTTCTTCGTGACGTGGACTGGGGTGAAATCGACTACCTGATTGTAGATACGCCTCCAGGAACATCAGATGAACACTTATCTATTGTGCAGTATCTCAGTGCAGCGCACATAGATGGTGCTGTTATAATCACTACGCCTCAGGTATGAGAACTTAATTCCCATTGATAGAAGCATCATGGCAGTTAAAGCCAATCCTTGGTTTAGAGTCTCTGTTTACCTAGAGAGAAATGATGGTACAGAATCTAAGGGAGTTGACTTTATTGTTTTGTGCCTACAGCTGCCTGGTTTATGAGTTAAATGCGTGTCTCAGTGGAGTGCACTCAGGGGATCTGAGTGGGTCACTAAAACCACTGAGCAGTTCATAACCAAAAGCTTTCGTGATTTGTGTGGTGAAGGGAAACGCAGTATTTCAGTTCCTTTTTCAATATTAGAGTTTGCATCATTGCAAATCTGTAATTTACCTGCCAAGGGCTTAATGTCCAGAAGTCAGTAAGAAGTTTAGTTTTTAAGTGATAAGATGCGCACTGTTTGACACCATGTGAAGTAGCCTGTTGCCTCCAGTAGGCAACTTTGTGATGTGCATTTTTAAAACAAAAATCCATCCCTGGAGAGATGAAACTCAAAACACATCAAATTCAAACTTCGGCTTTAATGCCTGCTTTGGAAAGGAACACGAGATCAAACTAGCAAAAGACACGTGGGATTTCCACAACAGCTGAAAGAATAAAATGTGAAGGAAGTGAAGTGGTGAGGGCGATATCAGATAGGTGGTGAGGGAAGGAGAAGGGAACAGGAGAACTGAGTGAGGTCAGGCATATATGCGAAAAGTCTGAGGGGATGATAAGCTATTTCAAATTTAATTTGAAAAGAGACAATAAGCATAAGCCTGGTGGTTCTTGTCCTTGCCTGCCCTATTGAGAATACCAAGGGTCTTTCTGTAAACTGAAAATGTAAAAAAGTTACATTTAAAGAACTAAAGATGTGAGATTAATATAGGAAATAAAACATAAATACAGCTGAATCAAGTCAGATTTCAAAACAACCACATTCAGTAGGCTAGAACTGTCGTACCTGTCCTATTGCTAGAGCACATAACACAGGTTTGTGTTCCTCAAAATATGAAGCGAGCAGTAATAATTCATTATGAACTTTCTTTAAAATAGCTCTAAGGATGTCACTTAATGGGTTTTGGCATCCAAACATTCCACTCAAAATAGCAGTGTTTCCTAATACTTGTAGGAAGTATCACTTCAGGATGTTCGGAAGGAGATCAACTTCTGCCATAAAGTGAAACTGCCAATCATAGGTGTTGTGGAAAATATGAGTGGCTTTATTTGTCCAAAGTGTAAGGTAAGGCTATCTGTATATTAAAGCATTTTTTTATCTTGATGTTGTTTGTATATAAAACATTGGTCCAAAAACGCCTCGTTCTCAGAATTGCAATATTTTAACTCTGGTTTTCATGTTGTCCCAGAATGAATCACAGATCTTTCCCCCAACTACTGGAGGTGCAGAGAAGATGTGCCAGAACTTAAATGTTTCCCTCCTGGGTAAAGTGCCTCTAGATCCTCAAATAGGTAAAGTTACTGTATTGCACTACATTTAAAACAAGTTTTTCCTCCTATACTGACATTGTTACTGGAAAACCCTGGCTTGGACACTGATAAATTAGAATATTAAACATTTTATCTCTTAGATAAATATCCACTTTTAGATACAACATTTTTTTGAATCAAAAGTTACTGGAACTGCGACATAGCATGGTGTGAAAAGAGGAAAGCGCTAGGATAATTTCCTTAGCCTGAAACTTTGTCTTGATCAAGATTAGATGATGCATCTTTTCCGTTGTATAATCGTATTTGAAGTACAACATGTCTTTCTCTTTGGTGAAATCACCTGGAAGTGCAGACTGAGTAAAATCATAACTACTACGAAGAAGAGTATCTTGTAGACATTAAGCATTAAAACTAGCACTTTAACTTCACTGTTACTGGCACCACCCAAATTCTGTTGTGGATAGTGAGAAGGCCTGGTTCCTTGCCCACTGGCTATTACCAATTAATACTTGATTTAATGACATCAAGGAACAGGTCAGTACTTCCAAATAATGACTGAAGGTTTCTGCCAATAGTATTCCTTTGTAAAACTGTAAGCTGTAGTTCTAGTTACATTACTGACATAAGGACTTCTTAAAAGGAACAGATGCAAGTGGCTCTTTGGAAGGGTATAACTGGTAGCGGGATAAAGGGTAAAATAAAGAAAAGTTCATCATTTCCTGTTGCTTTACTTTCATGTTTTCCCCTGTCCTTCAAGGAAGAAGTTGTGACAAAGGCCAGTCTTTCTTGTCTGAAGCACCTGAGTCTCCAGCTACATCATCTTACAGGAATATCATTCAAAGTAAGTCTGAAAATCGCTGTGCAAATGAATCCTTTCAGTTCTGAGCACTTCTGCAATACATAAAGGTGCTAAACAGAATTACGTTATTCTGCCACAAATAGTAAAAACAGATGGGCATAGCAATTACGAAAGTAACAGATGCAAACAGATGCTTCTGGGCATCAGTTAGGACAGGCTTTTAAAGTGATAATGAAACGGTATTTAATAACTGGTTTCAATGTTCGGCTTCAATCGTTAATTTTCAGAAAAGATGAGTGTGTGCTTGCTCTCACAGAAAAGTTCTAAGATTCTCAAGCAGGCCTGTGGAGGAGGGGTGCTCACCATAGTTGAGTACGCTACAGCTGGCTAATTATTGCCTCCACTTCTAATTGTAATTGCACAAAAACCCCATACAAAAACTACCTAAAGAGCTGGTGATGTGCAGTTTCAAAATACAAACAGCTGGGAAATTCCTAAAGCCATTTTCACTGTGATAAAGGCCCAACTTGTGGTAATTTGTACCAATAGGGGACAGAGTGATGCAGCAATAACTAACTCCTGATGTGCAACTGAAATATTTATATTACTTTTTCCCTGTCTTTGCAGGAATTCAGGAATACTGTGATCAACACCCTTTTCAAGAAGAGAAAATTATCTAATCTATGAATGGAATAAAAATGTAGTTCACATTTAATTATAGAAAAGTAACTTATGCCTTGATTTAATAGAAGGAATGTATTCTTTTTATATATTGCAAATAAATTCTTAATATAAATGTTCTTGCCTTAGTTTTTTTTTCCATAGTTCAAGATTCTTGTAGTTCACAGGTGGTCTCAAAGCTTGCTAGAAAGCTGTAAAACTGAGTCTTCGTCTGTGTTACATAAGGAACAACCTGCCTCCGGTGTCATGGTACTAACGGCCTGAATATGAAGTTGGTGTTTGAAGACCTGTGCATACAAGATGTTATTTAGAAAGCTGAATGTAAAATACGCTTCGCTGACATGGGGACGTTGTATCTAATGTATGTACTATGCACGTGCATATCTTTGCTTTCAGTGGAAAAGATCTGTATTTAGAGGGAAATTCAGTGTAGTCATGTCTCCTTTTTTTATAATTGGCATCAGCTTTAAAATAAAAACCTACTAGAGTTTAGGCAAGTTAATTACAGTACAAGTACAATATTTATTACAGGTATCAGAGTAAGATATTTTAACTATTTATACATAACTGGCTGCTTCACACAAGTACTCTGTGAACGTGCTACGTGACTTTTGTTCTTTCTTCTACTTGAGGCTAAGCCTGAACACTCAAAAAATAAACATTCGGTATCTTTACTAACTAGGAGGCCCTTTGTGATTGTAATTCCCCTTTTTATTGACAAATCAAAGCTTTGAGAAATCAGTATTGTGTACAAGAGGGAAAGGTAGTTTGATTTTCTTTATTGTAGTTCCAAAATTAAACAAACGAGCATTGTCTTCTGATTACATTCTAATTCTTGGTTAAGATAACCCAACAGTTTCATGTTAGTTGGCAGATTTTTTTTTTTTTTTTTTTCAAGGAAGTGTGGTCTGTATAAACCATAAGCATTGTTTTTGTGCCTATACAAACTGCTTTTTGGTGACACTTTTAAGTAACACAGACTCTAAAACCTTTCAGAATCTAAAGACTCAAACACAAATTACATAAAATCCTTATTATTTCATGCAGGTATAATTGTAGAAGTGCTTTACTTAAATACCTTCATATGAAGAACAGCTTTCATAAGTGAGTATTTTTACTGCTCATCCTTTTAGTTCTTTATTTCATTATCTAGTGCCTGTCTTCCCATGTACTTCAATGTGGCCTCCTGAAATCCTCCTTGTCTGTCCTGTAGAATGAACACAGGAAGTGTGGGTGTTAGCGTAACCTACTATGTAGGAATCTTTTCTAAAAAGCAGGGAAGAGCCTGGTGGAAGCCTGAGGGTTGAAGATCGCTCTCCCAGCTGTGCCTAAGCAGAGGCATTATAACACCTCAGAAGGCATCCCTCCGAGGATTTAACTTAGAGGACGTTCTTCTTGGGGCTTGGAAGCAGCTCAGCTGTGAAGCTTCAGCAGGCTTCCAAACAGAGAGCAAAGTGACATGGGGTACAGCCCCTCCGAGCAAGTTCCACAAGAAAGGCTTATTGGAAAACCAAGATAGCCCTGCCAGGAATTATTTTAGAAACTAAGACCCGGAAAGAGCCAAAACCAACAGCGTGAGGCAGGTCGGTATGTGATGTTTCATGGGCTGTAGCTGATGGACCAACTCCGTACTTACTCTTGGGAACATCCGCTGTGACAAAAAACCTTGAAGTTACTCTGCTGATGCTTTTTTGTCCCCCTACTTTGCAGTGGATGTAGCCATATAAATTAGCAGTCTGAAGGGAGATCCCAGCTATCACAAGAGCCTGTGGACAAACAAAAGTTCAGCTGGGACAAATACACTGCTATCTATGGGCTGCATTTATAGAATATATATACTACTTAGGTATACATACATGCTGTAAGAGGGGGATATTCCCTCCAATAATAAATGACCTTCAAAGAGATCCAATCATGTCAAACAACAGTTCCTTTCTACAAAATGCCTCTCTTTTTATCTAAACATTGATCCAAATTTTTTTTGTCATTCTGTATCTTGAAAGACTTCATTACTTTCCTAAAAGCATTTATTCAAAAAAGGACCTATTCAACTGATTCCATAATAATTTCACTTTTTTTAAGCCTGATTTGTATCTGAAAGTTTCACATCCGGAGACATAGCAAACCTACAGGCTTGTTTAGCTGACAAATGCCTTATTATATACAAATAAGATCCCATAACTTACAGATTTACAAAGAGCATCGACAGATATCAATCAATATCTAGCATTAACAGGCAGTGAAAATAATTAGATCCTTTTGTGGTACTATAGGCTTAGCAGCAGGCAGAACCCATCTGATTGACTAATGAAATAGCTTACAAAAAATGTTTTTCTTAGCCTCAGAAACAGTTTCCTGGGAGCTATCCTATTTTCATTTGTGTAACTTGCCTTTTACAAGCATCTGAGCAACCTGCCTCCAGGGCTGGTTAGGGTTCCTTCTCCAACCAGCTCTTAGTTTAGCAAACAATCTCTGGTTTTCAAAAAAAAAAAAAAAAAAAAAAAAAGGTGGAGCTGTGGAGAACAACTGCTGGTTTAATTTTAACTATTGCTTGTTTAGCTATGCCATTTTGGGCACTAGAAAACAGCTAATGATTTGCAATTGATTCATACCCACAGCTGAATTTCCTGTTTCATTTAATAATAAAATGTAATCTTGGCTATTACTGGTTATGTAGCTGCACATGTCCAAGACACTTTTTATCTTTGCAAACAGAATTAAGAAATTGTACTTAGCATGGCTAGGAACTTGACAAAATGAATTCTATGGTGATTATCAAAGCACTAACGTTTACGGGGGAAAACATGAAGATTTCATAGACAAAAACATCTTAACATAATGCAATATATGGGGTAAATTTCTTCTTGTATTTAGAAAAATGTGTAAGGTTTTTCTTCTTTTTGTGGACTACATGGCTTATAAATACCGTATAAAATACACACTTATAGCTCAATTTATCAAGGTTGTAAGCACTATGATACTGGTTCTTTCAAAAGGGAATGGTACCAGAGATCTAAAATCCTTACTTTTAAGAGGAAGTAACATTCAAGTCCCAAGGAGATGTGAAAACCTGAAAACCAGCATCACTGGTTCATTTTTTGTCCTCTCCTGTTAGTTTCCTTTGACTGAAATAAGTTGGGGAAAAGTTGCTACAGTTAAAAAGAAGTCTGTAATTTTGCCAAGCACTTAAGTTTCTCAAGTTAGATGAAGGAGTTGACATCTGATAACCTAGTGGAAGTGGGGCTAAAAATTACTAATCCATTCCAGAGCACAGGGCTTGACTGCAGAAAACTCCTTGTGATTTCTTGAAGCTGTTAGTGGAATTTTTGTACTGTTGGAAGATTTGGTTCAAAGACTGTTGCAAAACTAACAGATCTGGGTTTTCCCTCTAGCAACGTTGTCCGTCAGCCATAGTTCTTTCAGTACCCCCAGACTTACCAGCCATTTCAGCTTCAAGGAGAACAAGGTGCTAAAGAAAAACATTGTCCAAATAACTGGACAGATAATGAGGCCAAGCCAAAAGATTCGAGCTTCAGCTTCAGTTGAGGCAGCTATTGTAGGCACCTAGAATGAAAATTATTGAAACTACTAGTCACAAAGACAAAATCCAGAATAAATAACAAATCAGCAGAGGAGGAACAATGGACAAAATTACTTCTTCACCTAAATTTCACTTATTATATGCATAGAAGGAAGATTGAATAAGAAGAGAAGTAGCAAATGCCAAGTTTTCTGCCTGCTGCCCTACTGTACGTGACAGCATTTTCTTTTCAAAATGTTCCAGTCTCTGTTCATATTCAAATGAGATAATTATTGCTTTTGTCAATGACAGCTCCCACTAACACTACAGATTAGTAGTATTTTAAAGTCAAAGTTCTGTTACACTGACAATTGCTTTTAAAATTCAGAAATAGTGAGTTAACTTTTACATTAGATTCAAACTTTACCAAGGCCTTAGAAAAGGGTGAAACAGGAAGACGGTGTTACAAGCAGAACTTTAGTGTGAATACTTCACTGTCTGTAGTGTAGATTTGTGACATGTACCCAGTTCACAAATCAAAAGCGGGGGGGGGGGGGGGGGGGGGGGGGGGGGGGGGCGGGGGGAATCACTCTAGTATCAGAAAAGCTATAGTATCTAATGTGGAAATTGCAATGAGCTGTTGCAAGTGCTAACAAGCAAATTTTAAAGATCCCCTACAGGATTTATCAGGTGGTTCCAGCTCAGACAATGAAATTCTCATAATGGTATCCATTTCCATACATTTTCTTAAAAACGTGCAGTATCTTAGCTTAATTTAAATCTTGCATGAAGCTTAGTTTTCTATTACATAAACTAATACTTCAGTTATGCTTGTGGAATCCACTGATATTCCATAAATTAATAACTGTAGCTTCAAAAATGCCTCTTCTGTAATACTAGTGTTGGACACCATAGTAACTGCTGGCATCTCTCTGAAAGAGGCATTGTTATTCACGGTGCTTTATTTGTGTTCTTCAGGAAGAGCAAAAAAGCCTCAAAGCAGGCTGCAAAAAGCCCTGGTTGCAGATTTCTTCAGGTCAGCACAACCCATGTGTCTCTATCTACACTGAAAGGCTCACTCTTAACTCCTAATGCTTAAAAGAACCTAAAGAAAGAGAATTGTTCAGCAGGTTCTGATCTTTCCTAGGAGACCAGAATTCAAAATCTCACTCTAAACCTCAGACCACTCAACCACCACTAGTGCTAGCTTCTGAAATACAAGCTTCACAACTGGAAAAAGAAAACCCTGTGGACTCTGAAAACTGAACACTTTTAGTTCATTTTCAGTATCTTGAATTCTCCATGTAAAAGTAACTCATCCATCCAACCATCCATCCATCACGAGGCAGACAACATCATCCAACTTGTAAATACAGTTAAGTTACTCTATCTTACCTAAGAAAACCCTGAAAGATGCAATAATTACAAGGTGTCTTTAATTTTTCATGTACCCTCTAAACCAGTCATGTTGCAGCAGTCCAGAGAATAATGTTCTATGCCTTCACAGTTACAGAAAAAGACAGATGTTCTGAGTCAATAAAAGGGGTATCACCTGTATCCCAAATTACCCAACGGTAACATTGCATTAGCACTATTTACAAGAAAAAAAAGTCAATACACCTGAGAGCTCTGCATCTAAAAGACCTAGTTAATTTGATGAGCAAGATTACAAAAGGCTCCAGTCATCCCAAAGAAAAGAGAGGGGAGTTATGGTGTTTGGAACATAAGTGTAAGAATTACTTTTTTTCCAGCAAACCTCAGCAGAAGACAGGATTTCAAGGACAAACCTCTGCTGCATCAGCAGCGCACCAGGAATTAGCTGTTTATTGTTGGTGAGTGACTTGTAATGTTTCTAAGCAAATTTACCTGTAAAGCAAGAGGGTAAACTTCAAGGCCAGGTTGGATGGGGCTTTCAGTCAATCTGGTCTAGTGGAAGGTGTCCCTGCCCATGGCAGGGGGGTTGGAACTAGGTGATCTGTAAGGTCCCTTCCAACCCAGACCGTCCTATGAAAGCAAGAGATCTTAAAAAGTTGCCAGAGGACTGGCAAAGGAGGTGGAGAATGCCTGACTCTGGAAGGTAAGAGAATTGCATGTATTCCAGGACCTTGCCATGACAAAGTACTCCTCATGGATAAACCATGACAAAAAACACAATCCACTCTAATTACATGTTCCTTCTTGCGGTACTATGATTTTCACATTAATCAAGCTACCATTTGCCAAAATTTTTTTGAAGGCTTTAGCCCATACAGATGAGTCAACTTTGTCCCTCTAGGCTAGAATTAACAAACTGTAGTAGGTGAATTAGGCTTGCTCATCTCACAGGAATTTTGAGGTCGGGAGGTCATTTTATTGATACCATTGCTATTAAGTGCTAAGAAAGCTCTTGCTTACTGTCTCGGCTTGACAGAACTAAGAAACTCTGAAGGTCTTCTAGTTTCTTTGCTTTCATGTAGGCTTGCCTATAGTCTCTCTTTAGGTTTCACTCGGATCACAGGAAGAACGTGAGCATCCGTTATCCTCTTAACGGTGCGCAGCCCCACTGCCGGCTGCGCTCCTGCCCGGCCGCATTCTGCTTGCAAGCGGTCGCAGGGCTGCTAGAGGGCCCTCCAGACCTGCACAGCCACAGTATTTCACTCCGGGCTCAGAAGCCAGGCTGTGCGCACGGCCGGACTGGCTGGAAAGGAACGCCCGAGCGAGTAGCACTTGAAGTGGTGTTCGACCAGGCTCTCGCCTGAATGGGGCTGTAGAGAGGATGTTAGCAAATGAAAGCAAAAACCTGCGGTCTTGACTCTGGCAGCGATGCCAAGTGCCATTTTATAGCTTTTGTGCTCAGGGTGATCCGGGGGAGCACTAGCAGCATCGGAATGCTCTGTGATGTGGGTTCTATTCCCCACCATATTCCATCAGCATGAATAAAATACTCATTTTACAATACTGAATTTGAACTATTCAACATTGCTTTCAACATAGATCTTTCCTGAAGCGGATTCTATGTTGCAATTAACCATGGGAAGATGTGTTTATTACAAGATGTTCTCGCTAAAAAATAATAGAACTACCAGAAACAAACCATACCGACAGTACCATGCTATGAATATCTGTGCTGCTGATGCATATGATGACTATGTTGTGAGACCAGTTTTGCCCTGAACGCTTCCAGGCTGCAACAATCCAGTGTGCTTGCAACTGAATACTTACTTACTTTTTGTCCAGCTTCTGTAGAAGATAATGTAACCGTTACAAAGGCGCCCTATTTGTTACTTTATTTGACATAATATCAGCTTTACAAGCTTTCCTATGGATTCTGCTTGTCCTGTGCCTATGTTTATTAACATACTTACCCTTTTTGCTTCAAACACCCAGTGGCTTTTTCCATCTTCATCAATCTGGTTCCACCAACGCAAACCAACTAAGAGTCTTCCTGTCACGTTCTAGTGACAGAAACAATTATTTGAATTAATCAGTAGCATAATCCACTTGTCAGACTAACATTAAAAAAAAAAAAGGCAAGCATGTCTGAAAATCATATTCTTTTATCAAATACTAAAACTAATTCAAAAAGCGGTGCCAGCTTGAGCACAACAGTCATTAAGAATGGATGCGTTACCACAAATTGAGAGGCCTGTTCTCTTCTTCTAATATGATGATTAGCACAATAATATTGATTTAGGTAAGAAATTATAGGATGTATCTTTTCTAAGTCAGTTAGTTGGAGAAACCCCCAATAAACAAATTTCCTCAGTAAGACAGGAGAACTGCAAACAAAAACACACTGAAAAAATGGAATATTAATTACAAGCAAGTAAGCTGTGTGGAATCAAGCAAACAAATTAAGAAAATATTTCTGCACCTGGATGAATACTAGAAGCTTTCAGTATACTGGAGATGCATCAATGCTTCACTTCTACAAAACAAAAGCCTTGTTCCACATGTGGAGCCCCTGGGATTCTGGGCTGGCCTGACCCACCTGCCTGCATGTGATTAGGGCACTGATGCCGTAGTTGGGCCCCCAGGAGCCTTCTGCAGCTCCTGCCTGCAGGGTCTGGGCACAGTACTGCAGCTTTAGACATCCTTTGGCATCTATTACTGAAAGTCAGCATGACTGACTTTTTTTTTTTTTTTTTTAAGGAGGAAAGCATACAAACAAAAATCTACCTATGGCAAGGCAATTTTCTCACCATATTAGTAGCTCCCATCAGCCATAGACAAGAGTTAACAGTAACTAAGATATATAAATGTCTTAATTAAATGGGTTAGACATTTAATAAATCACCAGATCACAATGTCTTTGTCACTTTCATCAGTTTACATATTTCCCTTTTTCTTTTATTTAATGGCACATAAAATACTTTCAAAGGTAATTACTATTCAGGGTCATCTTACCTTAACTGACCAAAAGTCAAAGGATAGAAGAAGGAGAATAGTGACAAAACAGGCAACAAAACTGTTGCTGAACCAGTCACAGAACAAGTAGGTAATAATAGCACTCACTCGGAAAAACAGGTGGAAAAAGGTGGCCAGTGGGTGCCTAGAAGAAAAAAAAACAACAACACAGAGCACGCACTTAGGAAGTTATGGGACCAGAAGGAATGTTACAGTATTTCCTAACAATGTAGCATAACACAACTACTTTTACTCTATAATGGTATTTTGGTTTGTAGCTGCTATTATTTCATATGTTGATGTCTATCTTCATTATCAAAGCAATAGTACTTCCAATAGCCAACCTTCAATCTAAAGCTAAAAGATGGAATGTGTTATTCATGTCAAAACTTTCTCAAAGATAGAACAAAACCTGGAGTCTTTCACCTGTTTCTTTGGTACTGCATGAAGGAATTTAGTGGTTGTGTTCAACACTGTACCCTAAAGTCCTCATCGTTTCATGAAATAAATCGGCATTGAAAGGCACAAAAGAATTGAGACATCTTACGCCTTTCAGAACTGTTCTGAAAACAAGAACAGGAACTCTGAAACTAAAAAAAAATTTAAAAAAAATATAGCTGTTGGGTCTAAGACAAAATGAACCTTCATATGTAATGTCTGAAACCAAACACTTCCTTTTACAGAGGGAGTATGATTTGGGAATCTAACAGTTCTTATGAATGAATGTTCATTAATTTCACTAGATACTTGTGCTTTGCTCGTCACACTAAATTTTGTCCACAACAAAATAAAGGAGAATTTCAGTGGTAGAAGTAACTATATGGCATAGAATACTGGCCTGTACAGTAAGACAGGGGTGTTGGAGAATGCTATATTGAGCACAGGACAATTTTCAGGGCAATATGCTAACTACAAAAACTTATTCTGTACAGTTGTGTACATTTGTGTTAATTAGTTTAAAGTGACAATTAACTAGAGGCTATTGCATTTAAGTAACTTCTTCCCTTGAAGCTGAGTGAATAAAACTTGTTTTCTGAATATTTTTTAACTCAGCAATTGCTTCATTAAGCTCCTCTACCTCTGTAAACAGGTAACATGGCCTAGGTCATAATAAACTATTCAACTATTACATTTGTTTTTCTATTATTGTGTATAATAAAATGATACATATAATATACACACAATTAAAATTGTTTATTATAAACTTAAATTATAATTAAATTGTAATAGTTATATCTTTATTGTAATATTATTATTCTATAGCTGTTTAACTGTTCTAGTAATTATCTATTCTAGAATGGCAATATTGTGCTTGTAGTACTACACACACATGACTGGAGAAGCAAGAATGACACACAGCTGTAGTTTGTTTACTCCTGATCATGCCCATGCTAACCTCAAACTTTCCAAAAACTTAATTCTGACTTAAAACTAAACATGTGACATTTTAAGTGAAAGGAGCTTTTTCTGCCATAAGCAGATGGGTAGGTGGGTGGGTGGAGCAGAGGGAATATTGTGAACTGTCAAAAACCGTTAAGTGTCTTGCTACTTCAAGTCTTGATCTTGTTCAAGATGATGTAAGAGTTCGCTACATTGCTACACAAGTGGTATCTTGTGCCAATACCAGCTATTCATAGTCACAACCCTAAAGCATTCAGGGTGGACTGAGCTTTCATAACTCTATCAGTGGTTCAAATGTGAAAGTAACTTTAGAGAAGTAGTGTTTCATTTTGGAAGTCAGATGATGAATTACTGTTTGGATGCTGAATAATCTGTTCCAACATCAAGCTTTGAAGGGTGTTTACTAAAAAAACAGTACGTAAGCAAGAGGCTCACATTTATTACAGCGCTAAACACTTTATTGAGACTATAGAATATCAGTCCTCTCACAAGGATATGGCTAGCTAAGCCAAAGACACAGACTTGCAGGTTCTTGTCCTAGGGGAGGAATATGGAGGTGTATCAAAATTTGTACCTCATTCTTTAGACAACTCTCAATCTCAGAAAATGTCTACCTATTTATGCTTTTAAAATAAACATAATTCTGAAGCTAATGGAATCCAGTAAATAAACCATTCACTTCCTCACTTAACAGAACAAATGTATTTTCTTAATTCACAGCCATTCAGATGAAACTTACAGCTCCTATCATATACGAACAGAATTTTTAATGAGGAGATAATCCCACATAGATAAAATTGTCTTTTAAAACCTGAAGCTAAACCATCTGCATCCTTTTTGAAACAAAAAACTTCACAGCTTTTCTTAAGTGAAGGCATTTATATTGAATTGAAATCAACTGTACTTTATAAATATTTTTAAAAGCTAATTTCCAGAAATACAATGGCATTAAGGAATCATTGTATAAACTTACGTGATTTCTTGTACTAATGGAAGACAGTATAGGCTTTAGAACATGGTAACTTTTTTTTTTTTCATTCAAATCTGATAAAGGTAACTAAAACTCTGCACTGGCTCTGCTTACTACACGTTTGCTCCTGAAGGCATAGCAACCCTCTTGCTTGGACTTTTAGTTATCCTGTTGCATCTAAACATCCATATAGTGTAGAACTGGAGCCTTAAGGCTAAATGATTACCATTTACCTTGTTACAATAAGCTCTGTTCATTTTGCAAGCATGATGCCTATTAGGATAGGAATGAGCTGTTATGAATTTAGTTGCATCCCATATTCAAGAATCAAACTGGGTCAACCCTAAGGTATGCTGCTGAACCACAGGAGAATCATTCCCAGTACCTGCCCAGAAGTGCCAAGGCAGCACTTTATATGCTACTTCTTATACCTCTGTCTGGTACTTCAAATATATCTAGGCAAATTTTGAACGAACAGGCTCTCTGGCTTGATGATCTTGTGTGACCTGGCTGATTTGAAAAAGAAGCGAACATATGCTCTTAACTGTTCCAGATCAAATGTTCTGGTACTGCAATGAACTGCAAAGATGGTGTAAGTTATCTTTTTTCCTAACCTTCTTATGAAAGTAGCCACTAACTAAATCACTATCTGCATACCTTTTGCTTTTAAGGAGCACTTGCATATACCTTCGAGAATCATAAACGCACAACTTGTTATAGCTTATGCAAATTCTAACCAAGTTCAAGATATATGAAATTGGGATAAAGACAAATGATTGGAACATGTTATTATGCTCTCTAACAAGACAACAAAATTTTGCAGCACGTGGGTGTGTTCCAGGCTTGTTTGCACAAGATTCTTCAGAAATATAAAAACAAACTTCTGTGTGAACCATGTAAGGAGTTTCATTTCTGTATTCTATAGCAGAATGTTTTTCAGTATGTCGTGCTTTAACCCCAGCCAGCAACCAGGCACCATGCAGCTGCTTGCTCACTCCCCCCACCTCCCACTGGGATGGGGAAGAGAATTGGAAAAAGTAAAACTTGTGGGTTGAGATAAGAATAATTTAATAACTAAAGTAAAAGAAAATGTAATACTAACAAGTATAAAACATAATAATAACGAAAAGGAATATAATAATTTTTTTTTAAAAAACCAAGAAAAAGACAAGTGATGCAAAATGCACCTGCTGACCAATGCCTGAGCAGTGATCTGCACCCCCCCCCCACCAACTCGCCCCAGTTTACATACTGTGCATGACATTCTATGGTATGGAATATCCCTTTGGCCAGTTTGGGTCAGCTGTCCTGGCTATGCTCCCTCCCAGCTTCTTGTGCACCTGCTCGCTGGCAGAGCATGGGAAACTGAAAAAGCCTTGACTTAGGATAAGCGCTACTTAGCAACAACTGAAAACATCAGTGTGTTATCAACATTAGTCTCACATTAAATCCAAAATACAGCACTGTACCAGCTACTAAAAAGAAAATTAACTCTATCCCAGCTGAAACCAGGACACAGTATGAGATTATCTTTTAGTATTGTCACAATGAGGGCAAGAAAGAAGAGCAGTCTCTAATCAAATAAGTATCTACACAAAGTGGATCAATAATTAGTATGGTTTTATACTTTGCCTGTCTATAATATCAAGTACCATGAACCAGTAGGAACAGATCTCTAAACTGGTGCTGTGGACCTCCTACAAACGTTTCAGGGTGGTTTTACTTCATACTAACTCTGGTCTTGTCCCATAGACTGAATCCGTGGCTCGTGTGCTCAAGACACTCCTAAGCTGTATTTCCCAGTTTAGGTTATGTTCTCCAACACTGCACCAAAATATAAACCTTCACTTAAAATGTGTGCTGCTACTAGAGCACAGAAACAAAGCAACTCTGGGAATATTAATCTTGTGTCATGGCTGACTCATCGTGTAGTTGTAAAGTCCCATGCACTGGAAGGGCAGACATGCTTCACTGGAGACTAGTAAAACAGAGTAATTGTATCATAAAGCTACATACGTGATTGCTTGTTTGCACATCTCAGATAACATTTGTGTTAGGCTTAACGTCTCTTATTTTTCTTTGTTTACAGCTACAAGAAAATATTAACATTGTAATGGACCAGAGGAAACTGGGGCAAGGTGGAAAGTAGAAAGCAATATAAATCAAAGCTGATTATACATTATTGATGAGTGCACGCGTATGTATAATTCCTTTTGACATAAAACTCTTCCCTTGACACTCTTTGGCTGGAGATTCTTCAAAAGCCACAGATGGAACAACAGCTCTGTCGCCCGGGACCTCGGTGCAGACAAAGCTGCAGTGACACCTCTGGTAATGTAACGGGTAGACTGCTTAACCTGACAGATAAGATGGATCAATGGGCTGGGTTTTCTTAGGTAACAGCTACAAGGATAAGATATAGTATATTTCATGTAACATCATGTCCCGTGGAAGGAAAACATGGCAGCTTTATTGCAAACAACTTCCCATTTCCCTTCAGCTGGGCGTGCGATGCAATGCCCAGAGCGCTCTGCTGCATAACTGGTTTTGCGGACGACCAGAGCGCTCTCCACTTCTGCAGCTCTAACAAAAACACTGTTTGGGTGTTGTGCGTTTTGTGAATACGTTGGCTTTGGGTGTGCAACATTTCTGTTTCCAAGGGCAGGACGGCGCCGAGCGGCTGGGCTGGCAGCAGCGGTGCGGCTGGCGGGGCCGCGGGCCTCGCCGGCTCCAGCCCGGGCAGCCGGAGCTGGCTGCCCGGCACGGAGCATCCCCGGCACGGAGGCTCCCCGGGCAGCCCGTTCCAGCGCTTCGCCGCCCTCCCTGTAAGAAACGGGAATCAAGTGTTTAAAGGGAGTTGCTTGCATTTCAGTGCGTCAGGCCGGCTGGAGCGGCGAGGGCTGCCCGGGCCCGGCTACCTCAGGCGGGCGCCGCGACGCTGAGGCCTCCGCGGCGGCCCCGGGCCCGCTCCCGCTCCGCTGCCGTTACCTGATCTTTGCTTTCCGCAGCGCCAGCTCCTCCTCGCTCCCGAAGTCGAGGGACACATCCTCGGTGTCGTCCACCAGCGCCTGCGGCGGGGAGCCCGTCAGCGGGGAGGGACCGGGAGAGCCGCCGCCGCCGCCGCCGCCGCCACCCCCCGCCCCGCACCGCGCCGCCCGCCGCCGCCGCCTCTACCTGCTTCATCCTCCGCCTCGGCCGGCCGGCGCGGCCCTGCAGCCCGCCTGCCAGGCGCGGCGGCTGCCAGGGCCCGGGAGGTGTTTCAGGGAAAAGGGTCCGGGCTGCCACCTGCCCGGGCCGAGCCCGCGGCGGGGCCGGCCCTGCCCTGCGCTGCCGGGGCGGGGGGCCGAAGCGCGGGGCTCCCCCTCGGGCCGAGGCGGCGGCCGGGGCTGGCGGACGCCAGTGGAGCTGGTGCTAGTGCCGGGCCCGGCGGGGAGACTCGCCTCCGCCCTTGCGGCCGCGTCGCTGAGGTGCCTTTGGCTGCCACCCTCCGCCCCACCGCGTTGAGGCCCTCGGCGGCGGCCGAGGCCGAGGCCAGGGCGGCCGGGCGGGCTCCGTCAGCGGGCCGTGCCGCGGGCGTGGGGAGCGGGAGGCCGCGGTGTGGCCGGAGCCCTTTGTCCAGCGTTTTACGGTGTCCGCTCCGCTGGCGAGGGCGGCTTGCTCACCGAACGCGCCGACCTGGACGGGCCTTCGTAGGCCTTGCGCTGAAGACAAACCCCGAAAGGAAATAGTGGAGAGAAAGGTGAACGTAGGTGTACGAACGTGACACGCGCCCGCGTGTCTCGTTCGAGGACTTCGGCCGGTACCGACAGCCCGTTGTCCTGCCCGCGCTGGGCCAAAGCCCGCGCGCTGTCCCCGGCCTCGCAGTGGGCCCCGTGCCCCTCTTGCGACACGGCTTTTGCGGGCGGTCCAGCAGGACCGCAGTGCTGTGGATGCGCTACCAGTGTAACGTAGGTAACTCAGCCCTTTAGTTAAAGGTATTTTCTGCTTTTATTTAAATTGCAGATAGATTATGCGGCAGAGTTAAGGAAGTAGGAAAGTGAAATGAGACAACGGAGCTTTAGGGTATGGGTAAGGGTTTCACAATAGTGGGGGGAAATAGTTCAGTCAGCTAAGTGTGAAGTGGAGGATCAAGGAAGATCTGATAAATCACAGTCCTTTGTAGATCTGACTAGCTACTAGCATTAAATAAGCCTGCAAAATAATAACTTCCTAGTCTTTTCTAAAACATCTAACTAAACCAGAATGTATCTGTTGAGTAAGTACAGAAGTTACTAAGGTGAACTTTTCAAAAACATTAATTGGAAAGTAGCTTTGTGGAAGTCCTGTTATTAGGGCAAGACAACACTTAATGCATCAGAAAAACTGGTAGAGCTGTTCTTGGTGGGATTTGTAATTGCAGAGGGGGAAAGGTGTATTTTATTACTAATAATGGTAATATTGTGGTAGTCATATTTTGGCCTTGGTAGTGTTAAAACAACACTATCGTGTCAGTAAGTACAGCAGACTTTCACTAAAAAACTGAACAAGCAGTTTGTAATTTGATGGGCTGGCTCACGATAGCCTACAATATTAAAATATTTAAGTAGGCTTTCACTCCCAAAGAAGATAAAAAAATCTTTGAGAGCTATCATGAAATAGTTATTAAATAATTTTGTGCATACCTGAAGCTGACCTCTACTTCATTTACTGTATCAACATGCACTTCTGCTTATGAGCAACATGTTAACAATAACTCAAATAGAACCAGCTTCTGACTCAGAAGCAGCTCCCAGAACTGCACTGACAGAAGCAGTGGAGGGAGGTTTCACATCTTCTTGGCTGCCAGATTATTCATTGCAGCTACTGTGTCAGCTCTTCTTTCACCTCTTAGCACAGTTCTGCCAGCAAGTCTGATGGTTTGAATTTAGTAATTCTGTAATGTTGCTCTATTGTCTGAGCTGTTGCATTTTTATTCTAAGGCACCAGAAAATAACTGTGTGCTATGTTCCTTATCAGATAAAACAGTACTTGCTTCTATGGAAGAGGTGACAATTAGCCTGTCACAACATTAGGTATCTAATTTACTACTCAGGTGCTGCTAACTGATTTCATTAGAGATGAAATGATATAACTAAAAAAGAGACAGAACCTGTGTTTTGGTTTTTTAATTTTAAAACAGATGTTTCTTTAATTTTCCCTCCTTCCAGTGCTTGTCTCCACTGATTCACTGTAGGAATTATCTGTTTTCCTAACAAACTCAGATAATCCCACTATACCATGGAAGACTATCACTATGCCATGCAAATGGTTTTAGTAACATTCTCTAAAAAGCTATGTCAAATTATGTTGTGTGATTATTCAAGGTATTGTATGGATTATCATTTCCTTTTAGAGCAAATTAAGAGCTAGAAAGGATCCTTGGTCACTAGAGGAATCATTGGTCAAACCAAGAATTTCTTGATTTTGGGATTATTAGAAAAGCATTCATCCTTGTTTTAAAATTAATACATCCAAGCAAAACCTCATTAGAAGTTTCCAATGTTTTCTAGGATTTCACAGAACAAACTCTCCTGTTTTCAACAATTTTTCTGCGTCCTGATTTAACTACAAGTTATTTGCACATTGGAAAGATTAGCAACACCCTAAAGGTGATGTTAAGTCCTCAAATACTGCTTCAGCAGCACAAAATTTAAAGGTAGTTACACTGAATTTATGAATTGTGGTTTGGTTTTCAGGTTTGTACACAGGAAAATCTTGACCACTTATGAAATATATTAAGGTTTCATTTAATTGCTGACTGAAACATATAGCATAAAATAGTTCAAACTGTATCATTTGCTGCTGTGCACTTGCCGTTACCTTATAGGCAACCCTCTCCCCAGAACAAATAATGGCCTTTCTATCATAGAGCATTATCAATGCCAAAGGCTTGGCATGAGTAACTGAGAAATCTCTCTCACTCTCTGTTTCAACAATAAATAGAACCTCCTCCTAGATGAATACAGTGTGTTATTCACATGGTTAACATGAAGTCAGCTGATTTCTCTTTTTCTTTGGAGTGTTGCCCAGAATCTTGCACTGGCATGGTATCAGACACTTGCCCTCTAAACTGCACGAGGGTATTTTGAATAACTCGACAGTTGTTGCTCTGGTTTAAGTATCTCAGTGGTGTTTACAGTTAAGTATTCTGTTCCTCTGAATATTGGAAAATATTGTTAATCCAAGAATAACTCTTACCTCACTCACATTAGATACACTTATAGGGTCTGCTGGAGGTTCAATAAAATGTTTAAATTTTGAGGAGATAGGCCAAATTAGAGAAGGTATTAAATAGATGACTTTCTAATAGCATCACCTTCTAATTAATTTGTAAAAGATGATTTCCTGCCTTGGCCCAGAACCAATTTCTGTGGAATTTTTTGGCTGTACATACTTGAATTGTTGTAACCAGCAGCTCTGTATTAACAGGGGAGAAGCCGCAGCATTTACTTCACAGATCAGATAGTGTCTTTTAGTTGGGTGATATGTAGCGATATGCTCTCAGTAGAGATCAAGTTCTGCCATCAGTGAGAAATGGGTAACCAAAAGGTATGTCAAAGCTGAAGAGGTTTGGGCCCTAAATATAAATGGAGATTAAAAAAAAAAAAAGGCTGTATTGCTCCTTCATTCAGTTATGTCAAAAGAGATAAAAAATAATTTTTTAGTATCTCAAGAGAGTGTTACCGAAGAAGCTGGTCGAAGAAACTCTCTAAGACTCAATTTTGGAGTTTTAGAAAGCAGGCATTCTTTATTGCAGCACTGGACAGCACTGGATGCACATGGGATAGTTCCTCCTAGCGTGCACACCGTTACCTACAGCAAGCAAAGCTTATATTACTCTAATATATGCATATTCATTAAATTTCCCAGAATTGTCATACATATTCATGTAATTTCCCAGAAATTATTTACATAGTGCCCACCCTTTGGGGCATGCGCTATTAAATGGGTCGGTGGTCTTTTGGGGTCTTTGAAACCCTCTGGTGGTCATTTTCTTGGTGTCCGCTAATTGAACTCTTTCTTGAGGCATGCACAGTGTGGGTCATCTCAGGTGGTTCATCTCTTCTTCCTAGTTAGCTGGTCCTGGCAGGTTTTAATCACAAAGCTCAGCAGAACTTAAGGCTTCTTATCTATTTGTGCATACTGTTAGCAAAACTCAAGGTTTTCTTACATACCTAAAGTTTCAAAGTTGCTCAAGCAAGAATAAATTAGGCGCTACAAAAATACAATGGAGTCTTTCAACTCCAGCCTTTATTTCAAGGCATCAAGAGGAGTATAAATACCCATTATTGCACAGTAACTGATGTTGATTCTAAAAAGTGCAGTAGTATCTGTATTCCTTTCAGTTAGGAAAAAATCAAGAAAAGATTACATATTTTTATTAAATAGCTTACTTTATCCTCTGTATTGACTGTGTGGTTTTAGGCCTTATTTAACACGTGCTGTAGGAATCTCTAGTGCAGTTACCTGGGAGACAAAATGCTTTGCAATTATTAATGAGTTTACATCAGTATCTTTTTCTGTTGAGACTGTGCAATGGTCACTTAGATAAAACAAAGGCAGACCAAAGCAAAGTCATCAGTTTTCTTCCAGCTTGGGGTGCCTTGCTTCCCGACATTTGGATGCAGACTTCTTAGTGTGTTTAGCTTTATATATCTCTTGATATGTTCAAAGCTTCAGTCATTCTCAGCTGCAGTTCTTGGTACTTGTTACTTCTGCAAATCATCTCTTATTTCTCAATTCGGGAACTCCAGAAATAAGGAACTTGGGCTGTTTGGACACCTGTCAAAAGTTTGGTTTCAGTGACTTCATAGATCCACTACAGTAAGCAGCGATAGGATCTGTTTCCCAGAGTGGCAGCCTTCTGATTTCACCAGAAGAGGTGCCTGGGGTCCCTTCCCTCCTTTGCTATATGAATTTAAAAGGCCTGTACACACTCACACAAGTATCCAATACCTTTCCTGACTTAAGCCACTCCTCTATAGGCTTGCTGAGGAAAAAAAAATTAATGTAAAAGTAATGTAAACCTATTAAGTAAAAGACCCTAAGGGTTATCAAACAGTTGAAAAACTGAGTACAACAGGAGGTTAATATAAAAAATTAAGTACTGTTGCTTCCACTGTTTTCTCTGCAAAAATAAAAGTTGAAGTTGCTTATAAAAGCTGTAAGCTGCTTATTCATAAGCCACACACACCCCACACCCCCCCCCCCCCCAGTAGAAATATCTACATTGTCTTGTTCAGGTCCCTGAGGTGCTTGCTGGACAATTTTTCAGTCACTGCTGCCACTGGCAATGTCTACTTCATCTTTTGTTGTGGAGACTGTGGTTAAGCAGCTTTTGCTATATTTGCTTGCATTTGTTGTTCTTATTTATTCTAAATTGTTGTCGGGGGGTGGTAAAGGCAATAACTTTCTCAGAAAAAAAGTAGCCTATAGACAAAACACAAAAAAAGAAAAGTAAGAATGGGTCCTAATCTGGTGATGCAATGAAGCGAGAAACCTGTACCTACAGTTCTTAATTATTTTGATCTGCAGATTTTTGTGAAGCAGACTGCAGTCCCTACTTCTACAGAATTATTGTTTAATAGTATCTTTCCTTAATTTGTTAATATATTTTTTCTAGTTCACTGAATAGCTTCAGCTCCCTAAAATTCCTTGTACTCAGTCACAGAGAACTTGAAGAGGTGTCCGAGGAATTAAAATTCACAAAATCCATACTGTTTCTGTAGGCCTGGATCATACAAAGAGGTAGAGGTGCTCAGGACTGGTCTTTAGGTAGCTGGATCCGCTATATAAGCCACAGGAACATTAAGTGCCTTGGAACGGGGTGCGGCACGTTAACTGTGTGTTCTTTACAAGATATACCAGGCGCTACTGGAGATAACTCACTCTATATGCAGTACACAGCTCTGAACCTCTCCTGGAGGTAGGGGTGCAACCTCTTTTGGCAAAACCAAACGCAAGGTTCATGTCTGTGGCCTGTGAGCCCTTTTACAATGGAGTCTGTGCTTGGGAAGAGACCACAGTTCCCGCTGCTGCCTGAAACGTGACAAGCCTCAACCTTCCAGCTTAGAAGAGGAGGAAGCTCTGGGCTGTACTGGAGGCCTCCACAGCTGTTCCCGTGAAAGTTGTTCTGCCTTTCTCCCCAACTGGAGGGTGAAGCACTTGTTTCTCCTGTGAATGGGGCTGAATTCATGATCCACACATCTTTAAAATCTATAAATAATCACCAATTAAAAATACTGAAATAAACCTTGGAAGAAGGGCAAGGACCCAAACCCATTTGTTTCTCAGAGAATGCACTAACTGTCTGGCTTTCATCCTTCATGCAGGGTAGAGCAGCTTCAGCAGAAGGGTTTGAGAGTTACCCTTCTCTGTGGCAGAGCAGCCCAGAGACCGCACTGCAGGACTGCAGAAACGTGGACCTGAAGCTCCTGATAAAGAAGGTGGTGTGACTGTGTCTAGGATACCACATTCACTGTCTGCAGTTACAAGAATAACAGCACAGCTACTGGAATGAAAAGTCGTGGTAAGTGCAGGTTTATTCAAGTGACTAAAGGTAGAGCTACTGTGTCTGATGTGGCTTTTAGTATCTTTTGTGTCTGGTATGTGTTTTAGTTGACAAAAATCAGAAATGCTCTAGGGAAGCCCCTAAAATACGTGGTTTCTTCAACTGTCAGTGTAGTATTTTTGACCAGTTTTCTTGCCTCCATCATTCTGAAACTTGACACAGGCTGTGGTTTTGAACATGTCCTTTTCCTTGTTGGTTTGGGTTTGCATTTGTATTCTGTTTCCCATTCTTGCTCTATTTTATTTCAGTGTAAGGGGAATTACAGTTTTTTTTGTCACATGCTCCAATGCACCAGTATACACAGGGGTTTTTTTGTCACATGCTCCAATGTACCAGTGTACTGGACTAGTTATATGAAGTCAAGTGGTAATGACAGAAAGAATATTAATTTCTTTTCTTTTTCTTTCTTCCCCTTTTTTTTTTCAATTGCTCTCAGCTATAGAAAAATGACAAGTCCTTCTGTTAACAAGACTAATACTGTTGTTCGCTGTCTGTCCCAAAACTACTGCTAAGAGATCTGCGCATTTGTGCTCACAGACTTCTTGAAAACCAAGGGAAGGAATAACAGCTTTTCTCAGTCTTTTCCTCTGTCTGTAGGCCCGGCAGCAGCTGGATGTTGCTGCAGGTTCTGGTGCTCATGGCATGCTTGCAGAGCATGCAGCTGCAGCCAACTGCTGGTGAAAACACTTCACCCTCCACCCTTGGCTTCCTGATGAAATACCTTGTGCTAGTAAAAATGGTGTAGTAAGACAACAGCACACTTATAAATCCGCAGTGCTTTAGCAAAATATTGCTAAACCAGCAATATTTTGTTAATTTTCAGTTGTTTCAGGGTCCAGCATGTACTGTAGCACAATCATTCTAGTGCCAGTGAAAGTAATGAATCACTGGTATTCAGGTGAGGAAGAAAGTAATGGAATTCATAGTTTAAATGTGGGCCTATCGACACAAAGATAGTTTAGAAAATATTTGATACCTTGCTACTGAAAACAGCTTCATGTCTTTGTCTTCATATATCTGCCTAATTCTCCACAGAGAGCTTTGTGGTGGCTGTGTCCTCTTGCCACAACAATGAATCTGGACTGCACGAGCTAGGCTGGCAAATTGATGTTGTTATGTTGTTACTATTATTTATGTTACTGAGCTAAAAATGCAAGGGCTATGAGTTTTTAAATGCTAATATTTTAGAGAAACATAAGAATTCCATTGAATGTTTATGGCAGACTGGCAGCAAACTTGGATATCCCAGCCTAATAAAAGTAGAAGCCAAGGTAATTTCTGGAGGAATGCCTTTTGAAGTTAGTCTGTCAGGATTTTGCAAAGCAGTTATCTAAACACGTCTTTGGTTCAGCCTGCCTTGCTCTGTCAGCCTTCTGAGAATGCTTGTCCAAAGTTCTGTGAGATTCTGAATGACCACAAATATTTGAGGCCCTGATCTTTCTTTGCACCTACTAGACTGGAAATTCCCAACCTTCTGAGTTCCTAACCTCAACTGAGAAAAATTATGTTCTGGGGAAGCTGCCAGTATGACCAGCAGCATTACCCTGGGCTCTATGCCATGTCTCACCTGCAGTGTTCATGCTGCACTACTGAGGCTCATCATAGTGTTTGGGAAGCAATGTGGTAGGTGATACTAGAATTGTAGGCGCGGAAGGATGCTGAAGGACTTTTTTGCATCAACGGAAGCACAGCTAGTTTCTGAGGTGAGGAAGCAGGGAAAAGATTTGATCAGACAGTTTTAAAAACAAGCTCTGGGGACAAAAAACCAACTCCGCAATCTAAAAGACAAACCTTTTATGTTCAAAACATTTTCCATAATACCACAGCTTTACTTTCCTACAGGAAGTAATTTTCATAATAGACGTAAAAGATTTTACATTAAGAGCTGTCAACCTTGGCAGAATTACTTAGGAAATCCTGTGTGAGTGTGTATGCACAACAAAAACCACAACATTGCTAACCAAAGTCTCCATTCTAAGATTTACTCAAAGTTCCTTTGCAGTCCAGCTTCGCAAAATGTAACAAAGTTAGGGGATAGGGTGGTAATCAGATGTTCATTGAGGGCAGCATTCTGTAATGCTCATGGACATTGCTGCAAAGTCTCTATTGATTTCAGTAGATACTGTATTCTGAATGGACTGTACTTCCTTGAAAATTCCTTTCATGTAGTCTGAGCTGTTGGCTCTATCTTCGAGCTCTGGTTTTCCGGTCAGCTAGTGTCTTTGGCCTCTCTGGTCATAAATTGGATTCAATATCATAATTCTTGTTTGGGATTCCTTCTATCCAGGCTGAATAGCTTTGACGTACTGCTGGTTGAGCAATTTTTCATAGACTGGAAAGTCTATTTAACAGATTTCCCTACTTTCCGGTTGTAATGACTCAAGCCTGTATAATATCTAGGCATCAGCATTTCACTACTTTGCTTCACAGATGAATGTATGTATTCAACAGCACAACCGCCCTTCCTGTTTTAAGGATTCTCTTTAACTGACACACAGCTTATGTGGATAAGAGTGATGTTTCATAGCAGCTGCATCTCTTTTTAAGGATCGTCACCGTAGTCTTCATCTCAAAGTCCAAAGGAAAAGACATGCCTTAGCTATAGAAAGTGCTAAACAATAGCAACATGAGAAGCAACAAATAGTAAAAATGTACAGCCTGACTTAGTTCTCTTTTTCACACACATTGTTTATGCTATGATACATTTTAAAGAGGAAAGTTAGTTAAAAAGGAGAACTTGTGCTTTTGATTTCTCTGCATTGAGGGGAAGTATCACTTCTAAGTAAATATGATGCTGCCTAAAGTCTGCAGCTAATTTTGAAATCCAAATAATCCTAGTAAAGTCTTAGCAATTTTTCCTAGGGACAGTGAAGCAGCTGAAAGTGTACCAGTGTAGGCCAGGTTACGTCCTTCAGTACCTGGCATCTGGGTTTGTCATGAGCCTTAGCAGGTTTTATCTAGTGTCAAGATAGTAAAAGATTTTTTTTATTTATAAAAATGCAAAACCAAAAGCAGAAATAGAAACAACATTTAATTATTTTCTCAAAATTGCAAATTAGGACTGTAGCAGCACTAGAACTTGAATCAAGTTTTCAAAGCTTAAGCCACTGTAGTCCCCTTTCCCTTATTTTGGGCTTAGCTACAAGTTAATCAGTTTTGAGGTCAAAGCCAGAGTACTTCTAGCACATTAGTCCTTGGTATGTTTGCCTATAGCCCACTGGGGACAGCTGTATAGAAACCACGCTTCCTCCCAGATGATAATCCTGCAGATCTTTTTGGAAAACTCCTCAGGAATCCTTAAAACATGTGGGAGGAGTAAAACAGGAATCAACTTGAAATATTTATATCTTAACACCCATGCAAAGATAATCCCACTTTTGATCTGTCTCAAATCTAGACATAACAGAAGAAACAATATTGTATTTGGGTTGAAAAGCCTATAATCTCCTATTCATGGTGAACTTTGCCTCAGCACATGTGCAGGTGGAAATTGCTTAAGGTGTGAAACATTTGCAGAAATCTGCTTTTCTCATGTGGCAATGATGATATATCACAAGGTATTTGCTCACTTGTTTGTCTGCTTCTGGAGGGAACTCTCCTATGGAGGGGAGTTCTTTGCCCACAAAAAGAAATCTACCATTCCCACACTATTATATCCCCTCACAGTCAAACACACTCATGCCCTGGAGCATTGAGCAAGGCTTTCTGTATCTGGCTTTTGCAGAACTAAGGTGCAGCAGGTCAATGGGTTGCAGAGACTGGCTGAAGAATACAGTTTAAATTGAATTTCTTTTAATACACAGCTTCTCATGTGGCTTGAACTTTTCACCTCCCGTCAAGAAGGAGACTTCTTGGTCAGGAGAACTGCTGCCTAGAGGGGCCTTGAATGTGACTGATGATGCTGAGAAAGGTTTCTGAAAACCTCCCTGGCCAAATAATGGAGACAATACCTTTTTTTTTTTTTTCCCAATCTGTTGAACCCATTCAGGAGCACACTGATTGCAGGAGAAGCTGAGATTGAGACAGTCTCTCTTCCCCAAGCTTTGGTAAACTCATTCAGATTTGCTGTGATAGCAAGCGGTTCCCAACTTTCTGCAAGGCAAACCTCTAGCTGCCTTCAGCATGTGTTCTGCTCCACAAGATGGTAAAGTACAAGTGGAAGCATCTTATTCAGTGCAGTTTTATGTTGATAAAACTAAGGGAAAGAGTCCTTTTCATGTGATACCCCAGGACCAATGCTACTCTGAATGAGTTGGAGCTTATTCCTACCCATACTTCAACAAAACTAATGTGAATCAATGTAGGCAGCAACTTTAAATGAAATACATTTAAAAGACAAATTCTGAGTGAGATAAGAATATGCATGAAAGATGCAAGAGATTTACTTTTCCATAAGAAAAATAAATTAGTCTGCTTTTCTCAGTTGCCATTTATATAGTTACGGTAAAACTTGTTACCTACCTGCACTGCAAGTCAAAATCATACTAGTGGATGAGATAGCTTATTTTCCCGATGTTTCACATTCACTTCGTGGTTTTGAACATAAACATGAATGTTTGCAAAAAGCAGCAAATTCTTGTTATTCTACAAAGATATTTTGGATCTTAACCAGAATTTGCAGTAGTGTACTTACAAGTTATATAAAGATTTAGCAAGTTCCTCTCAGTGCATTGTTTCTTACCAGGCGGAATTATTGCTCCACTTTCAAATGTGTTTGACGGTGAAAAGAAATCATGGCAATATTCAAGGTAGTAAAACCTAGTCGCAAATAAAGAGAAAATTATTTAGATTATATTTGAATACTTATCCCATATTCAGCCTACAGACTTGTTTAGGCAGCCATGTAGCAAACTGGATTTTAAAGATCCCATCTGTAAGCCCCCAGACAGCTCTAGAAATTTTGCCCCAGTATTTATTTCAAGGTTGTAGGTTCTGCTACAACAATCAGGTCTCTAAAAACAAAGTGGGAAAAAAACTATAGTGTAAACTGAATTGTTAGTAGTTGGTAACTTTATTTAGCCACTGCCATCTTTATAACACTGTTGCTTCTGTTCTAAAACACTGAAGTACTCTTCCCCAAACACTAACAATGCCTGAACAAAAGCCACTGCAAAACATCGTACAGATCATTAAGTGGAAAATTTTAAATAGGCATAAGGAAAATAAATCAGCATTAGGAAGCACTGGATAGAATCTGTTTAATTCTAGGTATTCATTTTAATATATTTAGGCCTCATAAAACACATTTGCATGATCAAAGATCTGTAAATGTAAAACATTGACTTTAAAAAGTTGTATAGATAAGAAAAGCCGTTTCATTTACAGTATTTTTTATATCTCAGCAAAATCGGTAGTTTACTTTGCATCTTTAACAAAATCGTTGTTAGTAGATATAGCTACTATGAATAAGAACCATTTTAATAGACTCTAGTTAACCTAGCTCATAAATTATATACTTTATTTTTGCTTACAACATGACTGATGTTCACAGGTAGCTCAGAGGTGCTTATGTTAAACACATTAATGTTGTAGTAACTAATGACATTCTCCCTTTTGATGTTGGTTTTGTAGCTTTATTCTGTGTTGTGCAGGCAGTCACAATGTACAAGACTGGTTAATAATCTTTGCACTTTTAACAAGAAAAAAAAATACTCTACTTGTAGATATACATTTTACTGATCTGATCAAGATAATTTGCTGCATTCTTTTACTCTGCTCTTACTGAAAACTTTGGGTTTTTTCTTTTCAAAGTTATCCAGTCTGAAGGCACCCATTCTTTATTTTACTCCCCGTTAGAAAATGTTCTTATGACAAAGGTAAGACACTATCGATTGCATTTAGAAGTCTTTGAAGTGCCCTAATTAGACATTGCCTAGTCTTGACCTCTACAACAGAAGAGCAAGAAATGACTCCAGAAGGCAATATTAAAAAACACTTCTTAATAGTTTTGAGCTAAATTGAGGGCTCAGGTTGTAGTAGGTTTGGAGCTGTATTTAACATTGTGTTTGGTGGTATGGAAGATCTGCTACTTGTTTAAACTGGGGACTTGAAAACTCTTCCGTTTAAGCAATTTAACTTAAATTGTCTGCCCTTTGGAATAGAAGTATGATAACTTTGAATAAGATTATATGGAAGTCATGCCCAACTTGTTTCCTAGTTATTTTTCTTCCTAATAACTTCAGATATGGCAGAAACCAGAAACAGATTTGTGACATTTTTTTACCCCCCAGTTTTTACTCTAGTTCTAACCCATTTGACTTTTGTGAAAGCAGAATTTATTCACAACCTAATCTCTAATCTTACATTGGAGTCTCCGAGTTTTAAACCTATCCCTCTTGCAGAGGATGGGTTTTGTGCTGAAGCTTTTGGTACTGGTCTGATTCAGCAATAACCTTGCTGGGCCCACTAATGGGCCCACACTCCACCTTGGCCAGCAGACAAAGATCCACCTATAGCAATCCTTCTTTAATGGGATAAATTTTTTAAAAATTATTTTTTCAGGTGACCACGTTGCTGATTGGAAAATTGTGTTTTATGAATGCTTAGAAGAATTGTGCTGTTGTGTCATTTCATCAAGAAGTTATTTGTTGTTGGAAATGTTATTTCAAGGCTTAATCAAATGAGGAAATACCTCTGCTATTGCAGGCCAAAGTCTCTTAACGTTTGGAGTTTTTTTCCACTTCATCTCTTTGATGCTGGGTGTATTTTTTTTATTTTACAGAAACAGTTCAGATTTTGCTCAGACCTCCTTCAAATGTCTTCAGATGCAGGTATGAATCTCTTTAAGGAGATCCTGCCTAGAGTAAGGAAGATTTTTTCAACTGCTACAGCGTCTGATGACCACGCATTGCTTAACCTCATGCTGAAAGAAGATGTGATATCCAAGGAGTACCATCAAGCCTTGCTCCGTGAAAAAGACGGAGAGGACCTTGCAAGGAAGATACCTCTGACATTTGTGGAAAAATGGGACCTGTACTTGAACGCATTGATTCCCCTCTGTTCTTTAAACCTCTGTGGCAGTAAGCCTCAAAACATGACAGATAATGAGTCATCAGGAAGCAAGTACATTTCTGGTAATTCAGCTTTGTTTTTCTTTTTTGCTTTGTTAAAGATTTACTTTTGTTTATTGCATTTTGAGATTGCATTTTGGCACATTGCATAGTACATCAGTGGAGAGCAGGTAGGGAAGAGAAGAGAGTGGAATGTCATGCAAGAGCAGCTAAAAAGAGACCCACCCATTCAGGGTAGCTACCGGATACCCATTTTCATAGCCAGGCCGTAATAAAACTTGTTCTTTGCCACCTTTTGCAGAACCAGAAATGCAAAGTAGATTAAAGAGACCATGGTAAGTAAGGTCAGTTTTTCTCAACTGACATACCAGCCATTGATAGTCTGAGTAGCATTTGCTCATGGCACATGCTGGCAACTCATGCAGGGAAATCTTATCTTTTTCAATCATATATGGGAGGAATGCTCTCCACTTTAAATTCCAGATGTCTATAAGCAACAAAATTGCACTGTCTACAAAAGACTGCTGCAGATTTAAGGAAGGGAGGTACTTAATGACTTATGAGGCTGGATTCAAGAGTTTCGAGGTTTTTAGTGGGCAGCCAGGGAGATAAAAATGCAGACACCTTATAATTCTGAGGCAGTAAACTCATTTTTTAGTCTGACCCACCAGAGGATTAATGTATATGTTGGAGAACAGGGATAGCTCTGGGACAATCCTAACATTGTCCATCTTATGTAAATGACAGAACCCCAGCATTAACTATAGCATTCAGAATTACTTTTACAAAACCAAGCAACTGTAAAAGGAAAGTGAAAGAATACTTAGTAGAATATTGGGGTAATCCTGCAAAACTGATGGAAGGACCTTGGGCTGCAACATAATGAGGGGTATAAATTTTTTCCTCTCCTAAAATACAGTATTGGACATCACTTCTCAAGCCATGGATGAAAGTACAAGAGGAAATGCTGGGGGAAAAAAACTTAAGATAGTTCATGAGATGGCAAAATACTGACCTGGAAGATTTTACCTCTATTATTACACACATTCAAATTAATGTCAAGAATTCATATTTTAAACGTAGAATATCATAGCAAGTGGCCTAGTGTCACTTATGCTGGGATAGTCTGGTTTCTACTTTTAATTAAATCCCTGAAGTGCTTGGAAAGATATCTGCTCCTTCTCATTTTTGTAACGGTAGCACCTAAAATCTCCATTCAAAGATCTTGATCCCGTCATGCCTGGCTCTGTATCTCTGTCACAAAGCCTGCATTTATTTGAGACATGACAGAGGGAAGCTGAAGTGCATCAGAAGCAGCATTAGTCTTCATCCATCACATGTTCAACCATTGTCACTGTTCTCTAGATTTTGTAGTAGAGATAGGCTTAAAAAAAGTGGTTTCAAAGACATTAGTTCACCAGGAAATTACTCAAATTGTATTAGAGACTTCAGCTTCCTATGAAGCAAATTATTTTCTGACTTTCTTTTTGAAATTTGTTAATTTTTCAGCCTTATGTTCAATCACTGTTTCACTCTGAAGAAGCCTTGCAAAGAAAACTCTGGTCAGGAACAGATTGATATCAGCAGGTTTCTCACTGATTACTTACTAGTTTTGCAACTCTTTCTTCTACCACAAAATAGATCTTTACAATTCCTGGACAAAAAAGTCCCAGCTTTCCCCCTCTTGCAAAGGGCACTATTGACATCCGTTTTGCAGTGCTTCCAATACTAATCAATATGTTCTGTTCCCTCCTTTTGCAGTAGGGCAGTGTATCAGCAAACATTGAAGCAAAGAAGCTGATGGTCACCTGAGAAGCTTAGGCAGTTCACAGCTGTCTCACAGCCTCTTGTTTTCCAGTCTGCTTTTCCCCTCTGTCTCTAAGACCCTCTTTATAGACTAGTCCACTAGATGAACCACTACTCTGATTTGCTCCAGCGATTTCTTTCTGCTGTTTCTAAGCACCTATGGGTATTGTGCAAAAAAGTGGACAACCGGTCTTTGCTGCGGTTATGAACTGGAATCACAGTAAACAGCTGAACTCTTCTGTTCCCCAAACTTTCGTTCTTGAAGTATGTAGATCACCTCATGGGATTACAGCCTCAGAAGCTGGTAAACAAATCTGCCCACACGGCTAGCATAGGAGCTTAATAACTTGTGGGGTTGTGCTGCAGGTTAGAAAATAAGGCTAACAAATAACCCTCTTAAATTTTGTAGGGATTTCTCATGCAGGATTGTATTATTGTCTATCAAAACAGAGCACTAAAATACAGAATCTGTATTTGTGCAGCCTTTTATTATTTTCTGCTCTGAATGCTGTTATACCGAGAAGTTGCTTTTCTTCTTGTGTAGAGGAATTCCAAGAACACAGCTGCCTGGCTGGTTAGAGAGCCTGAAGAGGCTAGTGCCCTGTATCTCAGGCTGGGCCTTGTATCTCTGTAAATACTGGGAACAGATCAGCGACTCCCAGGAAGGAAGCAGCTTTATTTCTTCCCAGTGAGCATGTTCCCATGGAACCTGGTGGAAGTGGATCTCCTCTGCAAGGGGAAAAGGCTTACACAGGTCAGCAGCTGCTTTGCTTATAGGACCTGCTACCTTGTGCAGAAGCAGTTTGTTACCAAGCAACTGATTAAAAACTTGCCTTACTGAAGCAGCAAGTCCTGGATGTTGTTGACTTCATCAAATCCCACTTCCTTCCTTTCCCCTTCAGACTCTGGTGGAACTTTTGTTATAAGCTATAGCCAATGGAATAATACTACAAAAAGTATTTGCTCGCTTGAGAATATATTCTCTTTCATAATTAATTTCTAATTTCTGTAGGTCTGTGCATGATAAAGAATAGAAAAATAGGCAAATAAGCTTGCAGAGCCACACAGAAGCAGCTATAGGCATCATGACAGGAATACTCATAAAGTTGTTTTTCAAAAGGTTGTTTGTCTTATGCCAGGTAGGCACTGGCAGGGTAAGCAATGATTAGATGAATAAACGTTCCATCAGATGCTGCTACAAGCAAACACTGAACACCATGTGTAAGCCAGACAAGATTTACAAGCTCCTGTTTCATAGAACATCCTACTTGTCTTTTTGGGCCAATGGCAAGAGACATTTGCACAAGATACCAAACTAATTTTGTATTGGTAGAGTGTGTGAACATGTGAAAGAAGTACTTTCACTTCTGTTACACCAAATGGAGCTGCAAGGTAAGTGTCTGCATGCTGCTTGCTTTATTCTTACTGATGGACTGTTTAACAGCATGTCTTTGGGTCAGATTTGAACTGGAATAAAAAAGGGGAGGAAGAATTCTGGGGAGCACCGGAAATTTTTACCGCTAGCTGTCATCCAGTTTTGGTTTCCAGCTGAATAAGTCCATCCGTTCCTAACTAGTGACAAGTGCAAGCTCGTCTTAGTGGTGACAAGTGACCAGTAAGGGTAACAGTGCTTATTATACAGGGGTTGCTAGAAGGCAGGTTCCTGTTAATTTTCCTCCTTGGAATTCCCCCAGAGCCTTTAACTTTTCTGCAGTGACTGGTCTGGCTCATTTCCTCCTTTCTGCTGTCACTTTCTATAAGCCCTGGACAGTGATAGCAGCTCTCGTCATTTTTTGGTACTGAATCCAGAGTGAAAGAACAGGAACTGTCCAGTTTTTCCTCAGCTCTAAGGTCAGTTTTTCCTCAGCTCTTGAATGCAGTGCTTTTGTTATGGTAAATTCATCTTTTTTGTAGATATTGGTAACTACAGTGTGTCCGTATCTGGACTTGTATTGCTTGAAATATTAGTAAGATGAAGTCTGAGTGTGGGTGAAATTTTGGAGAATTTTTAGCAATTTTGTTTTGTGGCTAACCCTGTTACGTGCTCAAAAGGTTCCTGTAGTTTTTTTCAGACTTTTTTAAGAACGTACTTGTTTTTTTTATAAATGTTGCTCTTATAGAAAGTGAAACTGAGGATCATTGGAAGAAACTGGCTTACTCACGGATCTGGCAAGACAACCTAGAGCTTTACTTTCCCATTTGGGAGGGCTGAGATTCTGCCCTGAATCTCTGAATGTCTCTCTGAATGTCTCTCCTGAAGTCTCTGAATGCAAATGTACTTTTTCTGCCAAAAAAGCTTATAGGCAAGGTGTCTGCTGTGCTGCTTTATTTCATCTTACTGCTGGGATGGGAGAGCTGGGCACAGCTGTGACATAGGAGGCGATACTGGATATGAAAAGGCAAATTCTGCTCTCAAATCACAACTCTGACACCTGCAGGACAGTATGTTATTAGTCTGCCTGAACTCTGCTGTCTCCAGCGCAAGGCTAGTAACATTTGTTTTATCTGTTGTGCTGGTCACTATACAGCTAAGTTCATTGAAAGGCAGAAGCTCCTTTTACCTCATACTTATACTTTTTCTAACTTCTTTAAACTCATCTCTAAGGGAGACAAAACAGAATGTGGCAGGATATAGAGCAGCTGTTTTTCCAGCATCACCTCTGTTCTTCCTTTTCAGACTATAAAGCCCATAGAAAGTAACACACCACTCCATTGGCAAGAGTGTCAGTAAAAGTAGTATCTTTTGTTAAATCGGTGATACAACAGGAAACGTTAAACCGGCTATAAGATGTGTAAGCCTTCCATAGATCTGAAATAGAAACCAAAACCTTCAAAGCTAAGTATAAATTGAGCACCCTTACTTGCAGTTTACAAATAATCAGGCCATCTCTGAAAGGAAAATCTGTTTGGTACCTGTGGAGCAGAGGAATTGTTAGCGATGGATTTGGGGAGAGGAAAGGGAGGCAGATGACTGTAGCATGGAGGGGACTTCATCCCTCCTCGCTGCTGGCTTGCCCACCTCCCAGAGAACATTGCCCCCATACACTGCCTGCGGCAAAAGCCAGGTAAACATATCCCTGCCTTCTGGTGTGTGTATTGTGCACAATGACATAACCTGTGGGCGTGCAGAAGAAAAGAGAAGACTTTCTAAAGGTGTTTAAAAAAAAAAGGCTTTAAAATTCTGGCTGATGATACTGAGCTTTTAGCTCAAAGTACCAGTCTTTCACCGGACTCCTTACTTAGAGTTTGATATAACCTGGTTTTTGTCAGCTTGCTTCACTCAGATTCATGTGTAGCCCTTAATGGGTCTGGGGTGTTGCAAGAAAATAACATTTCTTCGGCAATCTTTGTGTTTAATTTTTCAACCTCCTGTCTTCACAGCAGTCATACTCTCTTATTTTTCTGTAATCTAAGACTTGGAGCTGTAATGTTATGTCATCCTCAGGTTAAGAAACATGTGATTTGCATGGCATTACTACTCTTTTCTATGAATTATCCTCAGCTTCCTAAACCGGTACAAAAATTAAATTGCAGGGGGTTCCTCTTTTACTGAAATCACTTTATGTATTTTCATTTTCTTAACCTCTGTACTCCTGTGGGAAATTATTTTATTACCTGTCAGTTCAGATGTCAGCAGAGTTTGGGGAAGGAAACCCCCTAACAAATCTCCTCAGAAACATCCACCTTATTTTTGGAGTAAATGTTACATTATTGTCTGTATAATTCTTCTCATTCTCTTAGACACCATTTGATTTTAGTTAGTAGCAGACCCCATTGCCTGGAGTCTTTAACATGTTGATCCTTTAAAATATAAGACATGGCTAAATCAAATTATTGGGGCAAAATGATAAATCACAACCACCTCCCTTATCTTTAGAAATCTAAAATGCCCCATCTAACTCTTAAGACTTCTATGTGATTTAAGTGAACGCCTGCTCCTTCCTTAACTGGATTTCTTGTCCTGGTACGGTGATGTTCACTCTTTCTTTTACTACTTTTCCAGCATTTTTAATTCATATGGTATCACTTGGACTCTAAAAGAGCACTGTAAAAAACACTGAGGATCTTAGAAGTGAATCATACAGTTGTGCTGTACATGCAGAATATAGCGCTAAAACAAATGCATCCTGAGTAGAAACCTTGCTGTAGCAGGTATGCACTGAATCCTTGCAGAGGTAATACAAAGGTAACACAGCTCTACCAAATATAGCGATTCAGCTGGAGCGTATAGGCTGCTGGAGAAAGGAGGTGTTATTTAAAGATTTAAAGAAAAAATCTGCCTTAACCAGTGTCCGAACAACAAGGGATTGAACTTCCTGCATGGCATGGAAATACATTGGGAAGTATGTCCTGTCTCGCCCCCCGCCCAGCACATGCACTTTGTGCATGAAGGCCTGCCGCAAAGGCATCCCTGGGGACTTCAGCCCTGTTATTGCAGGCCTGTGCAGGGTCCGTCTTCCTCCTGCTGAGAGCTGGCTCTAGCATTCACAGCCCTAACGCAGAAATTAGTACAAAATTTTTTAGTCCTCTGATGTGAAAATGTGTCAAATGCCCATTTTGGCAGCACTGTATGGGACCCCAAACGGAATGTGTTATCAGTAAACTAAGTTAAAGTAATGTATGAAACAATGGAGGAAGTACTGAGTAGTATCGCGCTTATTAATCTTTGGTCTCAGACAGGGGACTGTTGGGATGCTCTGATAAAAAAGGGGAAGCCCTGGGAAAGGAATTGCTGTTGTAAACAAGCTTGGTAAGGTCTGGTTTCATTTTCACGTGTGCTTCAGTTATAACACACAGCAAAACACTCACTGTCCCTGAGGAGTAATTAACCTTGCCTCTGGCTCTCCCAGTGTAGAAATTTTCATCTTTCAAAAACTCACTTCTGTTTTCCTGCACCTTTGGACAGAGTGCTTTCCGTGGTGGCACCATGACTTTAATGCAGCAAAGCACAGCTGCTATTAAGAATATGTTGGTTCAGCTACAGAAAGAAGTCACAGCATCCCAAATCCATTGTAGTCAATAGAAAGACAGCTATGTATAGATTTGTGTCAAAACCACAGTAATGAAGAAACAAGAGGGTAAGCTGAGGGCCATTCAGACCAGTGAAACAAAAAAGTAATCAAGTTTTTCATTCTTGAAAGAGTGGCAATCTTTGTTCTTCCCAAGGTAGTAGGCTATGTTTCTTTCACTCCTGTGCACCTGGGTTATAACACCTCTTACGCTCTATTTTCAGCTCTCTAGCTGGACTTGGCACTGGCAAGACTTCCTCTTGATTGCTTCCTGACTTCCTGACCATTGTAGCTGAAAACATTTCGCATTACTTATGTCTTTATCCACAAGGAAGTGTTATGGAAAGAAAGGTTTAAAATAACAAAAGCTTTTGTGACTATGACTTAATTAAATCTTAGTATTTCCATGAAGATTCAGTAGGCCTACTCAGTCTCTTTCCATAGGACTTGCCCTTTTCTTTGTCTGCTGTAATCAAGCAGTTTATTAATCACTGAACTTGGAGTGATATATTTGTCTGTCCTGCATTCCCTTTACAGCTTCTGCCCAATTGCTTCTCTGTCTCTAACCCCAAAATTATATTGACTCAGAGATAATGCTTCAACAGCATTATTCACAAAGGCTGGCAACTTGGAATTCTGAAAGGCCCAACTCTTGTTTAGATTTTACATTAATTCAACATAGGAAGGGGCAAAGCAAAATGTTGCAACAAACGGAAAATTTCATCTGGTACGTTTATAACCTCATTCTTAGTTCTCATGCAGGTTTGTCAAGTTCTGCTTTCCATTTATAGCATGGCAGGCAATAATATCAATTTTTTGTAATCTTGGTAACGTAATGAGGTCATGCAACATGAAAAAGGAGAACTACCTGAGTGTGGGTTATTCCTACTCATGGGACCGCTCCTCTAAGTTCTGGCTCTAGATTCTGGTGTCTTCTGCGGCAGAACACACAAAGGTCCACTTCCAAGCTGTTCAGAGGGACAACCCTGCAGAGGGGTAAGAGGAATAAAGATTAGTTTATAACAAAACAGCATGCAGTAGTGTGTGACTAGGTCTGCTCTGCCTTCTTTCATCAGAGCTTCAGTTAGCTGGATTTCTCTTTTTTCATGTTGCAGGTAGACTTCATGGTACAGCAGGTTGCTCCACATTTGCATACCTCAGGAAAGCAGACGTGCAACCAGGGACCTCAATGGCATTCTGCTAAAGGCAGAATATTTGAGAGCTGTATTACAGCTATCCTTCATTGCAAAATATGGTGTTTGATGCCAAGCTGAAACTTTTCATGGTTGTGGTGTGTGGACACCTATTTTAACAGGAAACGGTCTGGAAATTTTGCTGGTTGGTGATTTCATGCTGGCATCTCAATATTATGGTGGAGTAAATTACTTGGATCACCAGCCCAGGTGGCATTCATATCAATGATCTGTAAACACTGAGGAGCCAATATTTGGTTTTCAAATAGTTTGATAAAGATGATGAATAACCAACACATAGTGTTATTCCACTACCTGTGGAATATCCAAGAGGAATGTTTGAGCTTGTTCTCAGTTCAGTGCCTGCTGCTGTTCAGTGCCTGCTGCAGTAACTGGAAGGAAATGGAAGGGATTTAAAATGAGGTAGAGGAAGAGGTAAGCTTTATCAAGAAATGTAGCTGCAACAGTCTAAGCAATTCTCATATAAACATGGGTGACTGGAGCAGGGAGCACCTTAGATCAGTCAGATTTGTCTGGATACTGTATGGCACTCTGCTTGAAAGGCTATAGCAATTCCCAACTCATGAGTAGGTACATGCGGGAGTTCTGAGGGGGAAAGAAAATTGATTAAAAAATAATTGTGATAGATTCCAAAATGTCAGTGAGTGCCTTGTTACCAGAAACTAATTGCTAAGGTGACCATGCCATTCTGTACACAGTCAACCATATGGTTGGGGAAAGAATGATACAAAATATGTGTTCTACCTTTCACTGTTCCTTCTTGTGCTGAAGGGATGTCTCCTAGTACCACCTCCAGGGCTTAGAAACTGGGTGTAGTATCCTAGCCAGAAGCTGCTTCCCCTGAGAAGAAATTGTCCCAACAGTAAAGAATGGGATTCTTCTTCCATCCTCTTCACTGCAGTCTTCTCATTTCCCCAGTACCTGCTGGATCTGTGCTTGCATCATTTATATCCTGATAAAGATACAGGAGTTGCAACTTACTCGATATTTGGTCCAGGTGGTCAGACTGCAGTATCCCACTCCCCTGATGGCAGTAAAAAATAGTTAAGTCTCATTACAAGCTGTATCTGGATCTATAAGTTTACGTAACTCAGGGTTATAACTCAACGCAAGATTTGGTAAGCAATACCACTTCCACAGCCTTAAGATCTCAGTGTCTTGCCAACAGAAAGCCACAGTGCAGGACTTGTTGTTTTGGTTGACAAAAGCTGTGGTTTTGTCACAGCTAACTGTTTTGCAATTTGATTTCAGACATCAAGAGACAAATCATGGATTCAGTATTTGTGTCTGAAAATGGCTATCTTGATTTGCTGCACAGTGATATCGATCCATTGCATCTGTATACTCTCCTTGATCCTAAGTCATCTGGAAATGAAGAAAGTGACTTCTCTGCAGGTTAGTAAAACACTAAAAAAAGCTTAATTAGTTTAGTCATCATGCTATAAGTTATTACCATCTCCTCTCAATTACGTAGCCATCTAATGGCAGTTTATCATGGTGGCTGGACTAAATTCAACAGACACTTGGTCTTACAATATGATAACTTTGTCTGTATCTGTATATAAAATAGTGACTGCTTCCAGAAACTATCATGTTTTTAGAACTGTACACATTTACAGCTTCCTGCTCAGTGTGTCTAACAAAACATACTATAAATGTCATCAAGGTGTGAGGCTCATGTCTTTGGTTTGGATATCATTCCTGTAAGTAGTTTATTTGCAAATGTTCCTATTGTAACCTGGTCAATTGCAATTGTCAACACTTTTGTAGTTTCAGGCCAAAAGCTTTGCAAAACAGAGACTTTTATATGAGTTTGTGATGAAGCCAGTCTGCAAGCAAACTAGCGTTTCATTTCCTTCTCAGATCCTAAGGCACCAACACAGTGGACTTTCATTACCAGATCCATTTTACAGCTCTCAGGGGCAAAGACCAATGATGTTATGATTCTGTGATAGAGGAGAAAGCAGAAGGGCCAGGGAGTAAAGATGATAGTTTCTTGCACATAAATTCCTTCAGGTAATCAGATTAGGAGGTTGCCCTGGCTCTCAAAGTTTCTGCTCCTGAATTTGTGTGGAGGTTGTGGAACATTGTGCTCTTCCTGAATTTGCTGGCATGAAAGTTTGAAAGTGTATCTGTGCTGCTGACTGTGTTGTGGAGCAATAGCTGAGCTTATTTTAAACAAATGAGCTGAACTGTGGGTTGAGAGTGGCAATGAAAGGAGGAAAACAGATGTATGCCAGATAGGAAGTCCTATAGCTCTGTGCCTGACAGGTATGAAACATTACCAGATTGGAGGATATCACCTTGCATCCTCGTTTTCATGAGTGACCAGGCTCAGCAGGTACATGGGCAAATCAGTGGAGAACTGAGCACCAGAATCTGGAATCATCTTTGTGGTTAATTATTTCCATGTTGAGCTTTGCTCTCTCAACTTCTGGCTGTTAACAACATCTGCAGGAGTGTTTCTTCACTCCCGTGGCCTCACTTGCTCAGTAGTAGGATGAGCTACTGAAAGTAGGATGAATTAGGGATCAAGGACTGACTCTTGTTATATCAGAGATGTTTCGCTGATGTATTGGGTCTGGCTGAGATGGAGTTAATTCTCCCCATAGCAGCCCTCGTAGTGCTGTGCTCTGCATCAGTAGCTAGAAAGGTGTTGATAATACACCAGTGTTTCGGCTACTGCTGTGCGGTGCTGGCACAGCATCAAGGCTGTCTCCCCAACATTTTTGCCCCCCACCTCAATGGCAGGCTGGGGCTAGGCAAGATCTTGGGAGGGGACATAGCCAGGACAGCTGACCTAAACTAACCAAACAGATATTCCATACCATATGACGTTGGCTCAGATATAAAAGCTAAGTAAAGGGAGATGGAAGGGGGGCATTTTCGTCTTCCGAGCAACCACTACGCGTACTGAAGCCCTGCTTCCCAGGAAGCGGCCAGACATCGCCTGCTGATGGGAAGTAGAGAATAACATCATTTGTTTTCCTTCACTTTCGCGCGCACGACCTTTGCTTTCACTTTATTAAACTGTCCTTATCTCGGCCCACAAGCCTTTTGTTATATTTTCTCTCCCCTGTCCAGCTGAGGGGGAAGTGACAGAGCGGCTTTGGTGGGCACCTGGCGCCCAGCCAGGGTCAACCTACCACAGCTGATTTGAATACTTTTGAGCCTTAGCAATGTCTGAGGTGATGTGGATAAATTGAACATTGTCAGGACATGGTGCCTGTTATTGGAAGCTGGACATCTCTTCTGTGATGTTAGCATGGTCCCTGGCATGTTTGTGGCCTTGGCCAACCAGCAGCTTCACAGGCAATTTGTAGCTGCAGTTCAGGGGTTAGCATGGGCCCAGCATCGTTCTGAACAGGGAATTTGGATGGTACCACCATATCCTGAAAAATAAGAAGGTTTAATAATATGGATGAGTCTAGGCCATGTGTGAAGGCCTTAGTGTCATATAACGGATTCTAGAACTGTTTTATATACTAGCAGAGATGAAATCTCAGAGTTTAGCAAAAGAAAAGTGTTGATTTCTGGGAGACTATAAATTACTGAGAGTTCAGTTCTGTTCCTACTTAGCTAACATACAATGAAGAGCCAAAACCTCATGCTGAAGTAACAAATGTGCCTTTTCTGCAAGTCCTGCTATCTGGTTTTTTTACTCCTGGGTTATGGTATTCACTGAGCCAATGAGTACTCTTTTTTAATTCTAGATCCCGAAGCTGATGCCAGCAACTATGATCAGTTCAATAATTTGGATTTCCTGTGTACGATGGAAAATTGTGAAAATGGGGATGAACTGTATCTCTGTTCCAACACCATAGAAGCCTATGCTAGAATAGGTATGAAAGCAATTTTTGTTTTTTAAATAATTATTTTCCAATCACTTGCTATAGCTATTTCTTAGAAATTCTATTTTCAGTCTAAAGCAGTGGCATATAGTCAAGTGGCCTGTCCCTCATGCATGGTAGGTCTAGCAAGGGTACCTAAACCTCTGCTTTGTGGGGAAACAGATGAACAGTAGCTTGTGGTTTTGGGGGGAAAATCTCTCTATTAATTGCTCCTTCTGCTTAACGCTTCCTGTCTCAGCTTCTCCTTTCTCATGTTCTTTATTTCCTGAACAACAATTTACAAGAAAAACTTAACTCTTCAATTTCACTTACACTGCAGAATTCTGTTAATGAGGGTAAGCTTACAAGAGTTTTACTGTGAAATTTACTGTGTCATTATTGTGTACCTGGTTTTTTTTTCCTTCTTGCTAGCTGAATTAGCAGAATATGTGCTCAAAGATCAGCAGGAGAAGCAGGTGGAAGACACTTTTGGTAAGATTTATGTGGCAAAGGTTAATTTTCTCTATCACAGTGTTCTGGCTAACATCTGCACTGTACTTCATCCCCACAATTTGAACACTAGTGAGGTTTCTATACAGCTGGTATCCTCTTCTTTCCCCCGGGAACTTTTCTTGGCAAACTTTGAGGATTTTCTGTATCTTTGCAGGCCTTTCTCAAAGATGGCAGTTTTATTTCTGACCAAGTTGTTGATTACGTCACCATGGCCATATAGTGTATGCGCAGCTTAACTGTCTAGTGCAGTATATGCCCTCAATTAGCATCAGACTTACTCTGAGCACAACAAGGATGATGTACATAAGTTCATTAAACCTGACCCACCCAGAGGACTTAGCATGCATATAAATGCAGTTCATGCACGCTTATTTCTGTCCAGAATGCACAGAGCTGCCTGAGGAAGCGTGTCAAATTTTACTTCTCTCTCTGATCAATGCAGCAATGGTATAATATACATGTAGTAAATGATTCCTTTACTCAGTGCTTGACCAGAGATAATTGCTTGGCTTTTGGTACAAAATAATTGTTTTGCTAGTGCCACAAATGCAGCTGTTTACTATTTCAGAATATATGGATTAATATGTGGCTGTTGTAAAATCCATAGAATCAGAAAGATTCACAGAATATGTGTATATCTTGTTTTATGTTTGAGTAAAATAATTTGGAATAATTTACCAAAGGTCAGTCCTCTCCTAGGACAATTCTGGCTACAAGAAGCTCACGTGACTTTTTAAATGTTTTTTACTGCTCCCTGGTGTGTTTAGACTTTGGGGGGGGGTTGCACCTAATGGCAAAATTTATATTGGTTTTAGAGGAAACGAGATACAGTATTAGTACATAAGTAGTTGCCAGTAGAAGAATGGTATGGATAACTTCACAGTTCTTACAACACAAAATATAAAATCTATTTAGAACCCTTTGCTCTGTCTCTTAAAGGATCTAATCCTTTTAATACATAAAATGAGTAACTTTGCTAGCACTGAGGTCACACTGTGTAACAGCTGTGATGTTTTATCCTTTGCTCATCATTCGAGCATTGAGAAGGATTTATGTTTTATTAGCCACTGAATTTATGGCAGTAGATTAATATTTTGCAGTTCAGAAACTAACATAGTTAGTCATAGGGTGACAGAATCTGCATTCAGAGCTCTGTGGGCTTTCTAAATCATATTGATCTGGATATGTGTTTTATTATGTGATTTGGGTTTTATGTTTTATTTGGAGCATATTTCATCTTTGCTGCCTGTTGGTGTGTTTCTCTTGCTTTTACCTCTTTCTGTAATTTTTCTAGGAGAACAAAGGTTGACATTTGGCAATCTTTCATGTTTTTAGCAGGGAACCTTATTTTGGATGAAATCGCTGCTGAAAACACTGAGAAACTTACTGACATAAAGATGCAGAAATGTCACAAACGAAGTAAGTGAAAAACAGTGAGAGTTTGAAAGGCTGTAGTGTTTGAATTCTAAATTTGTATTGCAGTACTTTGGTTTTAACACAGCCTCCATGCATCTCTCATGTAGCTCTTCACTGATACAACTAGATGCGCTTCCTCTGACTTTGATCATCCTGTGTGGGCTGGAAGTGAAAACAGCTCCCCCAAGCACATTATTTACAATTTGCAGAATTTATTGTCCTATAACACGATATTAAGCATGTTATTATATTTCTTCCCTTTTTTTATCATCTGTGTGACTGTTAACTTTGTTTTCAGTGTATCTATAGCTTAGCAAGCATTAGCTGAACAATTCCCTCTTTAATAGCAAGAGCAGCAGTAAAAATCTTTGACTACTGGCACAAAAATCTGCAGCCTAATTGAAACTTCACAGTCAGAGAAAATAATATCAGGCTTTTAACATTCATGTTTTATACATTGGACCTGTAAAGTTCTGAAATAGCTGAATTGGAACTGATAACACCCCCTTCTACTACAAAAAGTTAAGTAAGTTTCCACAGTGGAAATTTAAACTTACTGAACTGGTTCAATTTTTGTCAGTTACTATCACCTTTCTTTCTTTCAGCCTTCTTAGGCTCTGCAGAGGGTTGCTCTGGTGCTTCAGAACCCAAATACAAGAAAATTGGTAAGTTATTGGCTGAATAGGAAAAGATTACTGAACATATATTGTCTCATGTTCCAAAGTCTCATCTTCTGTTAGGTATTATAACTCTACCTCCTAGAGAAAGTTTGCTCTCATAGATTTGATGATACAGCACTGTCATGCATTTTCATGTTCCTACTTCCAGCAGAGCAGAAATCACTGTAGAATCACATTCTTATACACCTCTGACTCATTCATGATGCAACAAATCCCTGCCCTCTTATCAGTAGCATCTTAGGACTAACTACATGGCAGCCTCGGAACAGTTGGGTCCTTATGCTTCAAAAGCACATGTTCCTGCTGGGTGATAGAAAAATTACTTCCTTAGCATCAGCAGAGGCACAGTTGAATTTTTCTAAACCCATCTGAGAGAAGAAAACAAAACAGTGGAGAAGTGGGTCAATGCCAAATTTTGTACTCTTTGTCATGTACACCTTTTATTTATGATGGGTAATGTGACTCAGGCCATAGTTTGGAATTTCCTGATTTTGATTCTCTTTGTTCGAAGTGTGACACCTTCCAAAAATCCAGTGAAACAATCCTAGTGAAAATAATAACTGTGAAGAGATGGCTTCTTGGCCCAGCCCATGCTATACAGTCCTTTAAACCAAAGTAAGAATGGGGAAAAGGGCAATTTCTAGGTGTTGCATGCTGTTAGACCATCTGCAAGGCAGTATCTGTGGCCAGCAGGCAGGCGGTAACTTGTTCCCTAGGTGGAAACTGGTGCTAAATTTCTTACCCAGCTGTAGCCTAAATGGGTGTCTCAGGCATAGCTAAACCAGCAAAATACTCTTCCAAAATCCATGTGAGAGCAATCACCTTTGGATGAATATATTATACTGTGCTTTGAAGTGACCCATACATTATGGTGTGCTAGCACACTTCCCAAGCCTCCTAAGGGGAACTCTGACTGTACCAAGCCCTGTGGGCCATGTACATGTCAGGGTAGGCAGCCAAAACCAGTGTGTAACCTAGAGAGCCACCCAGAGAGTGCTTGGATCATGGGACTGCACCTCAGCAAAATTCAGGCCGGCAATTGCCCAGCAATTGCTAAGGAACTGGCACAGATTTGATGAAAGTCATAGAGAGAACACACATGCACTGGGACTGTGACTCAAGCTGGTTTCCCAATGTTCCTGTGGACTTCTGGGGGGGATTGAGCAGAATTAGCTGTGAAAAAAAATACATTTGCTGGATCTGGAAAGGTAATTGGAGTTCCTACTGAACTGGTACCTGCCAGCTGTAGTTATTCAGACACAGGTAAAGTTCCTGGCAGTTAGTACCCATTAAAGGTAGATTACCTTCTATCTGCTTGAATTCCTTTATAGATTTAGCACTTTTTAAGGCCTATGTTTATGCCACACTAACAATGAGAGTTTTCAATAAGGAAATGGCACATCAGCTCCTGATTTAAAAAAAACCAAAACCAAAACAGTAAAAATACCTCACCCTATAGAACTTGCATTCCAGTCTACAGTATCATCACAGAGCTAACAGGTGCTTTGTAAAGCTGCACCTATCTTTCTCCAGAAAGTGCTCAGAATATTATCACTCTCTCTACCTTACTTGACCCAAGGAAGGTGCTAACGGAAGGAATATATACATAAGGCAGTATAAGTACTGGGTACAAAAAAATGTAATTGACAGAAAGATGAGCTACACGACAAAATCAGGGATTTATTTAACCTGTCATAAAATGAGTGTCACAGTATGATCCTGCAATGGCAAATGCATCAGCTCTTCAGAAGTGTAAGACCATCTACAGTAAAGAGGACAATGTGTACTAAAGTTCAGAGTGGTAAGCCAAGGATGAGATTCTTTCAAAGGAACTGAATGAAATCAAACCAAAGATTTGCCCAATTCTTTGTGGCTAGCTATAACAGTATCTGATCTTATCTGACCGTAGCAACGCGACAATCCTTGGATAGGAAATTACGCGGTAATTTCACATGCTGATTTACACACAAGCTGAAAAATACTTTTTAAAGTCTGTTTTTATACCACAGTAAAAATGAAAAATTCCTATAACAAAATAATACATCAGTTCCTGATAAACAATGTAGACACATCCCACCCTAAAGAGCTTGGATTCCAGATGACAGTGTACCTATAGTGGCACAAAACCTACACAGATTTGTAGCTCCTGATAAAACATTAGACCACGGAAAGTGATGAAATAGAGACTTAATTGTTGCTGCTAGACAGGAGGGGGAAAGAAAAGCAAAACCAACTCTGAGAATAAGGGTGTGGCAAAATCAAGGAAACCAGCAGACTAGTTCAAAATAAGCAAGTGTATCTTACTTGGTTTCAATAAGCAGATGAAATCATACAATGCACATGAGTTTCCCTCCTCATTTGTCCTCTTCTTGAAAAAAACAAGTGCTGCAGGCAAGTTGCGTCTTTTAAAACTCAGGTGTTTGTGACTTCTTTGGGAAACCCTCTTAACACAGACTAGTTATCCTTACAAGCACTGTAGTGTCTAAGTAGAAAGTCAAGGTCCTCAGTGTATTGTACTTGGGCCTCTCTAATCTTGTGCAATATTAAGGTAACAAACCATGCTTGGAAAACAATGTAAGACCTTGTTATGTCTTATCTGTCAATCATCCATATGTAAGATCATTTACATCTAAACACATCTGAAGGTTTCTAGAAAGAAGACAGTCCAGGAAAGATGAAAAAAAAGAAAATGAAGAGTGAACTACTGGAAAAAAGTGATCTACTACAGAATTTCATAAATACATTTTACATTTTTGAGATCTGAGTAAATTTCAGAAAGCTATTGTGAATTGTTCTTGCTTTTGGAAAATCAAAACACAACTGATCAGAATCAAGTGGTTTATGCTATCTATTGAGACCTGTTCTTTGGCTGCCTTAACTTCTAGCAATGGAATAACTTTCTCCTTTTGTTTTGCTTTTTTTTTCAAGTGGAAGTCCCTGCAGTGTCTGCAGGGAATGGCAGTTTCTTAGCTATGCCTCTCAACAGCTACCCAGCCAGCTTCACCTCACTAACTAAGCAGCACGTGTCCTTTTCTGTTCCTGCTACCAATGCATTGGAAAGAAGTTTCATAATTCCTGGTATGTACAGTACAGCTATAGGTGTGCACCTGTACACAGGTTGATTTATACAAGGGGAAAACTCTCTTACAAATCTGGTCATTGACCGTGAACAATGGCAGGGAAAACAAGTATGGCAGCTGTTTCAATCAAGCACTTGAAAGTGTGGCACTACTAAAAGAATGAAAAATATTCAAGGGAAATTAAAAGTGCATTACCCCTAATGAAATAGAATGAGTCTTTCATTTATTTGGTGAAGTGCAGGTTAATAAATAAGAGAAAAGAGTTACTTACTATATGCTAGTCTAAATAATTACTTACTTGTCTTAAGAATAGGAAATAACAAAAATTTTCATTAATAAACTTTGGTTTAGTTCCAATTTCTTTTTCATCCAGAGCTGTAAAGGACTGCAGGATAATTGTATTTGCAATGGTAGAGCAAAATCTAGGTTGGAGTTTTGTTCGCAAAAACTGAGTACTAAGCCAAGTGACGGGCTGTGTAGCCACCTTGCCTTGATCATGTTGTGTAGCAGAGGGTGCTCATGGTACACTGGCAAGTGCTAATGACAAAGACACAATTCAACACCTTTTGCTGTTAAATCTATGCTGGAAAGGAACCAAAAAGCAGTGGATAAGTTAGAAGTCTTGAAGTATCTGATGCTAGCTGAAACAGCACAAAGTAGCAGAAGAAATTCTGTCACACCTACAGAAACTCAGAGCTATGGCTGATTAAATTGCAAGCACTGCATCATCAAAAAAATTTCCCAGTGTGGGTTCAGAGGGAGGATGCTTGCTAGCTGCTTGTACAAGCTGCATGATGTGCAATTATGTGGGAAAGATGTAGTGCAAAGGATGGTAAAATTAATTCAGATGCATAATGTTTACACATTTTCTCTCTTCTGGATCTCTGGTCCATACATTTACAGACTTTGCCTTAAGCACTTTTCCTTATGTTAATAGAATTTCTCTTTAGACTATTGAAAACCAGTAGTCACTAAAAGCTGGGTAATCCCTTGTATTTCACATTCATTGTACCTTTTAAGAGTTTTTGTTTAATGGATTCTATGGACCTCATGTGATCCTATGAGTTGTGGTTCATAAACTGTCTACTGGGAATATTTGCCCAGAAGCTGCCAGAAAGGAGAAGTAGCTTTTAGAAAGCTTTTTCTTCCTTAGAAACCTTTAGAAACCTAGAAACCAGGAGACTTTAAAAACAGAAGAGGCATTATTCTGCACTCATTTCAGAATCTTCAGCACCTTTGATTCCAGAGTGCCTACCTGTTGGCGTGAAAGGGAACCAAGAGAATACAGGCTTTGCAGATCCTCCTCAGCAGATACTTGTTCTTGGAAATGGCACATCTGATGTTATAATATATCCAGGTAAGAGCAATAACCTTTTATCCACATAAAGAGGCAGAAAGTACTGGAAAATCAATGCTGTCAATAAAGTACTAAATTCCCTCATTTCAGTTACTGATAGCTATGATAGGCTGAAAACTGTCATTTGTTTCTTGTCAGTGCTGACTTCTTCCATGGAAACGGTGATATCCCCAAGTTTTCCAGTTAGTTTATGTGGTAAGTAGAAAAAGAATTTTTATATATACAGTACTTTGGATTGGGAGAGGGAGCATATTGCTCCTACCCAAAGACAATGCTCCCCTCCAGGCTTTACTGATATTGACCTTATTAAGGAAAATAAAAATTAATGGCATTTCCCTCTTTGTATTGATCACTGGCTGCTTAGTCTACTCCAAAATACAGAGTAGATAAGGGGTTGTAGAGCTACAGGTTCCGCTATGTATTAGCAGCTAATCCGCCATGTTTGCTATGAAGTCCAGTTTCTGGAAGAAGTCTTCTTGTCTAGTTAAAACAACACAAAAGCCCAGTGTGCTTGAGCACCATCAGAAGTGGAAGTTGCGCTGGTACTGGCGCAGCCTGAGCATCTTAAATGCTTGGTACTGGAAGCCAGACTGCAGTCAGCTCACATGGAAGCCCCCAAACCAAAATGATGACAAGTTATTTAACTAAACAATACAGAAGCCTAATATACAGAAAGGCTTATAAAGAAATCAGAGCCTTGGTCAGGGTATAACAGACCCACCTGTGGTTCCTCAGACACTTTTCTTCCAGCCCTCAGAGAGCTGTTAGAACATGAAGTTTGATTTCAGTGGTTATTTAGTTTCTGATCTCTGTGAACCCTGGTGATTACAGCTGCTTGCAGCTTAGTATAAGTGTTTTGTTGCCCTCTGGTGGCTAACTACCCAAAATAGCAAAATTTTCAAGTGGGGATTAATAGGCAAATACCCCTAGGTTTGGGGAAGTATTTGTAAATTATATATACTGTTTATGTGAATACACAATACTAATAATTCCAACTGATTTACAGCAGCACAACTTATGTGAGTATGTCACAAACCTCAGAATTCCAAATGTAGCAGAAAAATCAGCACATAAGCTACCAAGCCAGTCTCTTTTCCTTTTTTAAAAATCATTAACACCTGATTGATTTGACCAATGCTGCTTCCCATCTAAATGTCTCATTACAGCTTTTCTTAGTTTTCCATTCTGTTGCTTTTATTTAATAAAATAAATAGTAAACCGAAACTAGACACTTGCCTGAAAACAGGCATGTCCCCTCTTTATTCAATATTTTAAGTTGTTTTTTCTTCTACAAGGAGGAGAACTATCTCTGTAGCAAGTGTATTCTTTCACTGGACGAAGACTTGCTTATTAGAAGTCTATGGGTGCTTCCATGCTAGAAGCAACTCAACTCTAACCATTCCATCTGTTGCTGGCATGCAGGCTAGGAATTGATTTCCAGATCTCTGAAACTTTAAGATTTGTAATTTTTTAACCACATTCTACATCAAGATGAACCAAATATTATGGTAATAAATACATTTGTACAAATCTAGGGAGATTAACCTGTTTTGTTTTGGTTTTTTTTTCCACTTCTCTGCTGAATGTGGTTACTACGAGGTTGGGTTTGTTACAGTCAATTTACATTCTGTCCTGTGTCTGCAAAGCTTTTCGTACCAAAAGTTTTGTCAAAACTGATACTCTGTCATTACCAGTCTGTAGAAAATACGCTTTCTCTGAAATATTCCCCATTGCTTTGTATGGCAGACACTGCTCATCTGACCAAGGGCAAAAGTCTGCAGTAGTTTGAAAACAAACAGGCAAAAAGAAAGAAAATTGGACAGTGACAGTACTTTGTCAGGAAGAGTAATGGGTAAATTCTGTTACCAATAGTCCCTTCTCTGTGACTTTCATCCTTAATGTTTGGTTGCAAGGTGTAGAGTAACAAAAGGAAGCTATTGCTTTTGGTGAAATAAAGATGTCCTATGTGTGAACATGAATTTATGCAAAACAGTGATATTTGAAAAGAACAGTGGATGTCACCTTGCTATGATAGGTCTTCTGCTTCATACAACTGTCAGAACAGCTGTCATCTGTTTTGGTGTCATACTGCCTGCAACAGTTCATGTCAGCTGTATTATATTATACTTTTGTGAGGATTTTTTTCCTTTCCCTTGTAAAATAAAATATCTCTTTCTCTGGATGATACATAATATATGTTGCAATGAACTTGAAAAATAGCATTAGTCTTATTGTTAAAATTAGTAAAGCTGAACTGATGACTATCTGGGTGTCTTCCTCAAATATATTGTTTTGTTTCTTCAGGTTTAGAAATGTTCAAAGAAGTCCAAGCTCCCATAATTCCTTCTGAAGAACCATTCAAAAGACCAAGTGAGTTTAGATCTCTTGAACTTAAAAACTTGCAGTGTTTTTTGGCTAATTTTTCTGTTTCTTTCCATACAGAAAAGCTACTTGTTGTAGGAGTTGTCATTCAACAATTTGTGAAGCTGTTCTGAGCGTCTGAGCACGATTCCTGTTTTTAAGATGTTAGACTACCTTTAGTTATCTAGCTGTAGTACCTACTTAGAAAGTCAGTGTACTTAGTCGGTGTTATCATATGTGTAGATACCTCCAAAATTACTCAGTTCATAGGTCTAAAAGTGTCTATTGTGCCTGCACTCCTAATTTAAGCACCTGTAGTTGCATGGGATAAATCCAGACCTACATGCTTTATGGGAACTGATGTATTTTGACCATATTACAATTATGTACTTAAACCACCATGAAGCAATGTTGTAATTTGTGGACTGGTTTCTTCAGTTTGTGTGTGCTTTTTATTTCTCTAGAGCCAGTGGAAGCTTTCTGTACATCACTTAAGGATTATTTCCGAGACGTGTGCAAATCTGTGGCCATGGAGCGTGAAGTAACTCTTGATCACCTGTTTATTGATGGGACACTTGTTCAAAGCCAAACTGAAACCAAGACTGGGAAGAATAGTGTAAAAGCAATGGAAAAGGAGCTGGTAACTTGCAGTCTGCAAGGGAAGGAAAAGGCAGTCCTTAAAAGAAGCCAAATATTTCAAATCCTGGGACGTAAAGACTTAGACACTAAAGTGATTGTGGTGCTGGGAAAAGCAGGAATGGGCAAAAGCATTCTTGTTCAGAAGATCTGCCAGGACTGGTCCAATGGAGAGTTTCCTCAATTTGAATTTGTATTTTGGTTTGACTGCAAACAAATAAGCTTGCCTGAGAAGCGATACAGCCTGAAGGATCTGCTTCTTGAATTTTTTATAAAACCTCAAGAGGGAAGCAAAGAGATCTTTGAGTATATATTGCAAAATCCTGCTAAAGTCCTTCTGGTTTTTGATGGTTTTGAAGGGTTGCATGATCATGAGAATTCTCCTCGTTGCTCAGCCAGCCAGCCTGAAAAAGACTTGTGCAGTATAAAGGAGCTGCTTTCAGGACTCATCCAAAAAAAGATACTCAATGGTTGTACTTTATTACTTACAGCAAGACCAAAGGACAAGGTGTACCAGTATGTGTCCAAAGTGGATAAGACTATTGAAATAGTAGGATTTTCCCCTCAGCAGAGAGAATTGTACATAACCAAATACTTCGAAGGATTACCCTGCTGTGATAATGCACTGAAGTTAATCAAAGAGTGTGAGTACTTGTTCAGTCATTGTTACAGCCCTGTTATGTGTAGATTTGTTTGTTTTCTCTGTGAGACAGTACTTGAAATGGGAGACGAAAGCCTTCCTTCAACTCTTACTACAGTCTTCCTGAAATTTGTTCAGCAAAAGATAATACCTATGCAAACAGATGTTACAGCCATGCAAAATCAAGAGAGTCTTGCTACGCTAGCCCGTATAGCCTGGTATCTTGGAGAAAAGCACCAAAGTGCCATGAAAAGTGATCTTCTTCCTTCTAAGGAAGTTAAAGAGTTTGCTCTGAAATATGGATTTTTCCTGCCATTTGCATTTCCCGGACATTCAGATAGTGGAGAAGAGGAATTTGGGAGCACATTCTCTGATTTTGTCATTCAGAATTTTTTGGGTGCGCTTCACCTTATGTTAGCAGAAGAGATCAAGGATAAGAGTCTAACAAAGTACCTGTCTTTTCCATCCAAGAAGAAAAAACCTTATAACTGGTTAGATTTAGTACCTCGATTTTTGGCTGGATTGTTGTTCCTCCAGGATGATCCCTACTTCTGTTCCCTTTCAAATAAGGATGTAAAACAATCAACCAAGAAGCAGAAAACACTTTTGAAATATATTAGAAGGCTGCAGATAAATGAGCTCTGTCCGGAGAGGTTACTTGAGCTTTTACATTGTATTTATGAAACACAAAGCAATTATCTTTTGCAGCATGTGGCCTTAAGGCTTAAGCCAGACCTGTCTTTTCTGGGCGTAGTTCTTACACCACCTGACGTCCATGTACTGCACTCTATTTTAAAAAAGTCAAGAAAAGAGTTTTCCTTGGATTTGCGAAACAGCAGCATTGACATGCAAGGGCTAAAAGACTTGGCTGGCCTAAAGAATGTGGCATCATTCAGGTTGGTCATTTTTTGTAGATAGTAATGTCATTCATAGGACTGCATGCAGATGACACTTTCATGCAACAACAGCAGTCATATCTGTTGATGTGTTGATTTCACATGTTTTGTCGTTTCACAGGGCCTCCCTCAGTGATACTGTCAAGCTCTGGAAATCTTTAGAACAGACAAAAGACTATGAACTGCTGAGAGCATCAATAGAGAAATTTGTTCTTGATCCCTTTAAGGCAAAGACAATGAAGGACATCACTGACCTTTCAGACCTTGTAGAGATGCAGGAGAAGATGATCAATTGGTAGGCTCGTTTATGATCAAAAGTCCTCTTAATATACTAGTGATTTAGGAAAATGGGTGTTCACTGACAGTGCTGGAGAATGGACTCCTCTGCTTGTCCAAAGGAGAAGTAACTAGGCAGTGCAAGCTCTTGTATTGTCTCAGAGTGTTCTCCTAACCTGATGTGTGGTGGTTGTCATGGCAGGGAGGAGCAATGACAGCACCGTGGAGAGTATTTATCAAAACTGCCAATACAAAAGCCAGCTGTCATTTTTTTTCTTCAGATTTCTTTTTAATCTCTGAGTGTGCCATCTTCCAATTGCTTTCAGTTACATAACTTGGGCCCCGTAGCACCTGGGCCATAAATGAAGGCTTGTTTTGTACCGGTCACAAAGGACCTGAGTCAGTCCTTTAGCTCAGGAGGTAAAAACTTGTGTTATGTGATCTATAAACCCTGTGTTTCATCCCTGCTCATGATGTGGCTAGGGGATTGGTTGCAATTAAAAGCATGCATAAATAAAGTATTTTGGTTGGGTTTTTTTAAATAAAAATAGTCACTTCCATTTTAACATGGGCAGAGTATTTTGATTAAAATATACACAAAATAAGTTTCATGTTTGACAGAAAATACTTGATTTAGAAGAATGTACTTTTCAGTTTCATTGGAAAAAGAACAAACAACTGCACTATGAAAGGCAATTATCAGGTTGAAATGAATTGAGTGAAGAAAGGTTGGAGCAGAAGTTATTCTGAAGTTTCCTGCTTCCTCAGTTAATGCAGCAGTGGTTTATTTCCTGTAAAAGTTTACTAAGAAATTATTTTTAAAGCACTGTTTTGGTTGCTAAAATATTTATCGTACTCTGTTTCTACTGTGATTTATTTAGTGTGCAAGATACATCTGGTTGCAGCAGCTTTGAAATTCCTGCCATCAAAAACCTCAGAAAGCTAGAATTCGCGTAAGTGATATTCCTTTCTGTTGGTTGATGCATGATTACATTTAAGACTAAGAAGAGTCATGGATATGGTTAGGTTATGGTAAAGCATTAAGTAAACCCCATTTATTGCTACTTTGCTTTTCTCAACTAGATTTATTAAGTTATGGCCAAAACTCAAAAAACATCATTTCTGGCTCCTGCAGTGATACAGATCAACATGGTTCTATCAATTTTGTTTGATTATATTGCAGGTTAGCTCCTTACCACCAGATGTAGATCTTGTGCCACAGGGTATAAAATATCTTGATGGTGATCCAGCTACCTGGGAAATACTTTTTCCCCAGAAATGCTCAACTTTTCTATCTGAGTCTTCTGATGTAATTTTCTCCCCTATCAGAGCTTAGGCCATGAGAGAATAAGGTCAGAGAATGCCTCACAAATAAAATATTTAGCACCATTTCCCTGGAAGAAGGAAGATTGACTTGGAAACACTGACTTTAAAAATTAGGTGTAGCAACGTTGCTTTCTTCCCACAAACTGTAAGCAGCCTCCAAGGCTATTCTATTGCTTAAAATATGCTGCCATGGCATGTGAATTAGTTTGGGCAGAAATTGCACCAGTGCGATGGAGAACTCTTATCAGGTCTTCATCTTTTTCCTGCTCTTCACATCTGACCTAGTCTAGAACTGCTATGCTTGGCCTCACTTTTGATTTTATGCTGCTTTCTCTTCTTGTTTCCTCTCCTACTTTCCCTTTATTTTAAATTCTTGGTTAAAATTCTGATCCCTTTAACTAGGCTGAAGTTGTTCTGATACCAGGGAAACTCCAAATCAGAGGTTAGCATCTGAGGGACAAATCCTTGTAGCTGGAATATTAAAGTTCAATTTATGCTTTAAGCTGCAGTGAAATGTTGATCTTAAGTTAGTCTGAATTGCCAGTAGCTGGGGGGGGGAAGTATTTTTTTCATCTCAGTTATCAAGATTATAATACTTAAAATGAGAAACCTGAAAAAAACAGAAAAAGAACAGAAATACAGGAATCTAAAACGAGTGAAATGAGTCTTGTAAAGAGTAACAACGAAGTGGCAAATGCTTGTACCGCTGCTTCTGTGCAAGCAGCTCTGCTCTGTCTGACTTTAGCCTTGTGGGGTCCTCATGTGGAGGCTTCAAAGCAGACATCCTTGCTGCAGATTGTAGGGAATGGCTGCTTCTGAGGAGCGTAAACTAGCTTGCATTTGGGGCTGCAGGGCAAGAACTTAAAAATTCGTAACTTTTGCTGTTTCTGAGCATGTTAAAAAACTGCTGCATGTCTGTATTTATTTTCTTCCAGGCTGGGTCCAGTATGTGGCCTTCAGGGATTCCTAAAACTCGTGGAAATTCTTGCAGCATTTCCATCACTTCAGCATTTAGAGTGAGTAATGCTGAAGATTAACTTTGCTAACGTTGCTCCTCAGCAGCCCTTGATGATGGAGGAGCTCGTGTACTCAAGAAACATTTTATTTGCCAACAAGACTACTTGCTTTGATGAACAAACTGAACGACAAAAACATTCAGAGAATATAACAGCAGACTAAAAGCTAGCGCTCTTCATCCTCCTTTAAGACACTTGGTAGTGGTTTGTTTGATACCAGCCGAACTTACCCATGTGTTCCTCAGTGGTTAAAAGCTTGTGGGAAAGGTTTAGTACAGAGCCCCACTGAGTGCTGCCCCTTCCTGCCACAGCACCGATCAACACTGCCTGCACATTACTTGTTTCTTCATTCAAGCTCCATAACATGCCCGAGCCCCAGGCTCCCTCATGGTGAGGTTTCTGAGGGACTCACAGTCGTGTCTGCCCCAGGAGAGAACAGTCTCCCTCCTGAAGCAGAAGCAGTGTTAAATTTGGGGGTTACCTTCAGTATTTGTGCCGGTGTCAACAAACATCCTGAACTTCTGGTAGGACTTGTAAGAGATTGAGCTTTGTGGATTTGATTCATATAAAAGATATAAAAAAAGCCGTACTCATCTAGTATCTGGTTTTGTTCTGCCCACATATTTTCACACAGTCTTTGTCCCTTCCTTTAGCAGGAGCAGTATTAGAAATAGAGTTTTAAGAACTGCAGTTACTATTTATTCTCTTGTATCCATGACAAACCAGCTGTCTCTGAATTTTAAGCTTCTTTACACTAGAAACAATTGTAGCAACAATAGTCAATATTCTGCCATCATCTGTGTGGGAAGATTACTGGGTTTTGAGAGGGCCTTTGGCCTTACTGGCTCAGCCCATTGGCCATTTGTCCGTATTGTATCTGGCCTTTTCATGATATTTTGGGAAAACAATAAAGCTCTAAAATTGGAATGAGTTTGATATATCCCAGTGTTGTCTGTCAGATTAGAAGGGGATCCAGTATCTAAAATTGGGACTATCTGGATACCTGAATGAGGAAAAACTTAATTTCTAATACTCCCTATCTGGAGAAGGAGCCGTTCAGGCAGGGATTTGCAGCATCTGCTCAATTTTGCCCATTCTGTATTTCTGTGTGCACAGGAAATCTCATTTCAGCATAGCTGCAACACAGCTATTTCATAACCATTTTAATAATCTTGCATATCAAAGTAAATGGGTCAAGCCATTCAACTAGGAAAAAAAAAATTCTTAGGCTGTAAATTTGGGAAGCAGAAAGCTGCTTATTAGAGAAGCTATAATTTGTGTGATGCTGATTGAGGCTACTGCAGGGAAGGAGCTTCTCAAGATACATAGACGGGTCTCTGAGGTGAATAAACCACAAAAATTTAGATTAAAAGGGAAGCTAATTCTCTCTTTGTTGTCACCCAGCCTTGATGCTCTGAGTGAAAATGGCATAGGAGATGAAGGAGCAGAGAGTCTATCTGAAGTCTTTCCAACCCTGAAATCACTGGAAACATTAAAGTAAGTGCAAGATAAACAGTTCTGGGAAATTTTGAAAAGTAATAGATTAAACCTAGAGCCTTAAGGGACTGTGTGTTAATTATGGGCACAACTAACCCATGGGCATGGAAGGCCAGTGAGTCTATGGACATACTTAATCTGTACGTTCATTAGAGAAATAAGTTAATCCTCTGGCAATTCCTCATTTCCCTTCAAGGGTTGTAATTTGTCTTTTTCCCTGCATTTGGTCTAAACAGACTGTCCAAGTTATACAAAAAAGACATCAAAAATTAATTTTCCCCACATTGTAGTAAATTGGAATAAATGTGCTCAACTGACAAAGCGATCTCACTTGCTATAGCTTATCACAGAATAAGATAACAGATGTGGGTGCGGAGAAGCTAGCTACAGCTCTTCCTTTCTTGTCTTCGTTAAAGACACTAAGGTAAGTAGTTATATCCTGTTCAGTTGTTTTATACAACATACCTTGCTATCTTTGTGAGAAATTACCAAACATGGAACAAATATGTCCGCTGTGCAGCAGCCAAGCTTTTGACTTCATTCTTGCATAAAGCCTTTAGAGAGAAGAGGAGAGAAATGTATGACCCAGTGTAGACATACAGAAGGATATCTCAGGAATATAATGAGGACTGTACTGATTTTTAAATCCAATCCATAATACCCACTGATGAATAATACCCTGTACAAGTGTAGACCCAGGGCCATGATCTACTGCAAGCTTATGCGGAGCTTGCTAAGCGCAGTGCTAAGCCCTAAGCCAGCAACAAGGTGGTGTGTGTTTGCTGGTACGGGACCAATGGTCCATCCCACTTCATTAAAAGTCTGGCATAGGCCTGAATGAAGTGTCTCAGTAGGGAATGCAAGAAACCGCGGTGTGCAATTCTGGAATAATTTGCTCATGTGGAAATCTTTTGAATGCTGTGCCCCAAATCTTTGAGCTTCATTTTCTTGTGGGCTTTTAATTTGATCTAATGTAGACAGAAATGCTCTCATTATTCATTAAGAATCTAGACCTATTTTTGCTGTAGTTGTGCTAGATGAAGAAGGGTTGTGGCCATTTGCCTTACTTGATACAGAAAATATGAAACTGTGTTTTAAAAATTAAGAAATATATTAGGATGCAAATAGATAAGGATAAATTGGAAGGCAAGGTGTACCAACCATATCGGAAATTCCTTGATCTAATGTATAATCTGTTTACATTATCCATTATTCAACTGTGACTATACCGGTTTGGTTTTCTGCAGCTTATACAATAATAGCATTTGTGATTTTGGAGCAGAAAATCTTGCGAAAGTTCTTCCTGCGATGGCATCTTTAAGAGTGCTAGAGTGAGTATGAAATCTTTTGACATGGCCCACGAAAGCTTACTTGCTTGGATACTGAAAATTCAAATCTTCTGTGCTCAGGGTAGAGGAGACAGAAATTGAGAAAGAAAATTTCAGGGAAATTTCACAGGGAAAATGTGCTATTGCAGAGTCCAGATAGTCAGTGGTTAGAAAGGATTAAGGAGCAGTTCACCATAAAAACTGAAAAATTGGTTTTAAGATGCGAGAACAGGGTCATGGGGAGTTGGAGAAGGACCTCGGGTACATAGAATAAGGAATCCCTCAGATGAACTAACTTAATGAAGTTCCCATTTGACCTTTTGAGTATTTTATTACAGGTTTTTTGAATCAAGGATCTATTTGGGGTTTTTTCTTTTTCTTTCTTCCCCCATCTACAGATAAGCTCGTATAGTAGTTTTTATTTTGAATGAAATGTTTGATTACACCGCTACATGATGTGATCTGGATTAACAAAGTTTTTTTTTCCTCAGCATTCAGTATAACAAAATAACTGGTGTTGGAGCCCAGCAGCTGACTGACAGCCTACGAAAATGTCCCCATATAAAGAACTTAGTGTAAGTCTCTTGATACGCTGTTTGCTGTATATTCATTCTGTAAATTGGGTTAGAATTCATGCTAAAGCTGTGTTCTGTATTTGTCAGATTTATAAGAGGCAAAAAAAAGACATCACCAAGATACAAAAGCAGTCACAGAAATGTTAAAAATTTTGTCTCTGGTTTCAGCTGCATTAATTCCCAGTCGTCACAGGCAAGCAAGCTTGTCCTGCTTTAAGCGTAGTTTACATTGAGCCTCCCTTTGTTAATCTTCTACCTTCCCAGAGTAGCTGACCTACTCAGTGCTGCAGGACTTGTATTTGAAGGATAAACAATGAGCAGCCATCGTTAGAGGTTAGACTGAAGCTGCCAGTACACATTGAGGGGAAGGGAGTTTGACAGAAAGCTAAAGAACAGTTATGGAGATGGGACTGTAAGTGTGTCCTACAGCGAGAGTCAGCCAGGTTATGGAGGAGTGAACTGCTTTCTTCTAAATGAATATGCATTTTCATGTGTTCCATAGCTTAAATATTTTTGTAGAATGATATTCAAAAGGGAAAGGCAACTTTAAAAAAACAAAACAACACAAAACACAAGCATACCAAACACACCAAAAAACTGTGAAGCAAATCACGCTTCTCAAAATCTCTTTCCTTTCTGAATTTGCCCTTACAGGATGTGGAATCCCACCATTCCCTATGGAGTTCTCGAACACCTTCAGCAGCTGGACTCTAGGATCAGTGTGTAGATTCAGATGATCCCATAAAGGTAACATAAACCCTGGCTCCCTGAGACAACAAGAGTTGTTTCTGCGGCAGCTGTTGATTCTGGTTTCACTGGCAGCAGGCACAGTAACAGCATCGATGCATACCTGGCTAAGTAAAGAGATGCTGCCCTGGAGTGGCACAGATCAATATCGCATCAGGCCCCCTTTCCCCCCCACTCACCTTGCATCCCCCATCTCCCTGGCACCAGCCCCAGCAGATTGCAAGAGCTGCATCAACAAGAATGGACTTCTTCTAGGACTCCTAGTTCAGCCCAGTTCAGTGACTGGCAGCTGGCCTGTTTACCTTCTCTTTTCTGTTGCGGAAAACTAAATAGCTCTGTGTACTTCTCATGCGTGATAGATGAGTTCTGTACTCCTTAGAGATTGTTTTGTGTTGATTTTTAGTAAGTCCTTTCACTTTTCCTTTGCTTAATACAACCTCAACAGCTGCTTGTCTCACTATGAAGCTGTGCCTATACTGTACTCGGAGAAAATCATTGGTTCCTACCTTCCTTGTTCTCAGTCTGTTTTGGGTGGTTTAGCCCTGGCAGCCACTTTTACTTCATTGATTCTGCCCACACAGTTTCAAGAATCCTTGACATAATAGCATCGTTAGCAATTTTCTAACAGTTTGCTGATGATCACCAGGATCTGACTGCCTTGACGCTCCTGGACTGAAGTTGCTGCAGCAGGCATGGGAAGTTAGGGTTTTGTGTAGGATTCTGCTCCCCGTTTTCTGCCATGTGCTTCCTCTTAAGAAAAATTATGCAGGATGCATCAGTGAAATGATCCCAGTGAAGAATGAGAAGCCAGAGGCAAACCAGACACCAGATGCCCTCCAGCTTTCTTTCAGATGGCAAAAACACACTGCAGAGTGACGCCAGCTGCTTGAGCTGTGGCTTGAATGGTCCTGGCAATGGCTGCAGTTGCCAATGGCTCACTAAACCATGCAGCGAGCCAAGCTTTTGCGTGACTCTTGCACTCAGTGCCCTAATCACCAGATGTTGACTGGGCTATATGTGTGGCACTGATCAGGCTACAGGTTGTGGAAGACTCGGGTGCCATACCAGCTCCACAGACTAGCTTTGTACAGCAGCGGTGAAAAATTGTAGTGATGCTTAATAGCCTACAGTACAACTAACTCTTTGTCTTGTTGAATAACCATACCTACTTGGGAAGGAAGACATTAGGGATATCAACACTGCCAGGAAACCTTACAAAAGCAAAGTTTCCTCTAACCTCCTGTGTCTGTCATTCAAGGGGAGCATACAATAAGAGCCTCTGAACATGTAGGTCAGCTCCCAAATGACCTCAGTTTTCCTCTGGACACAGAGCAATGGCAGTCAGTGGTAGAGAGCTCCGCTCTGTAAAAGTCGGTGATTCTTGGACACTGCATCAGCTTTCACACCAAGCAAAAGATGTGTTTAACGCAGCTCTGCATAAACAACCCCTTGCATCTCCCTCCACTGCTGTTCTCTCACGTTTGTAGCACATGCCTTTGGCACCAGTTACCACATTAGTATAGTATCTGAGTATGTGAGGAAACTTTCTTCTTCATTAGCACTGAGGATAAGTAGCAGCAGGAAGTCTGGATCCTGTCTCCCAAACTTGAAACATCCAGCATCTACCAGTCACTGTTGTCTGTTTTCTAAGCACATCAAATACATGGTTTTGGTGATGGTAATGGTGATTAGGCTGATAGGCATATATCTAATATTCTGTTTTCAACATTTCACAGGTAACATAAAGAAGAGGGGAAGGTGTCATCTGTGTTTTCCTATCTTCTTGCTGCTTTATGAATCGGTGGCTGACTTTCATGATAGTGGCAAAATGCAAAGTCACATTTAAGCTTCTTGAGTGATGCTTGAAGTGGGTGAATGATGGAGTTCACATTTTTTAAAGGTCACTTAAAATGCTATTCAAAGACCCAGTTGTGTTTCTACTAAAGTCATGAAGAGTTAAGTGACATCAAATTTCAAAGATGAAAAGAGCATCTGGATGTTGTGATCACCATTAAACATGACCAGGAATCACCAGGATACTGATAGTATAAAATTCCATCATCGATTCATCAGAGAGTAGTCTGCAAGCTGCTGGACCTGCAACATCCGAAATAGTGACAGATCAAATCTAATTGTTTCATGGTGCCAGTGGTAACTGCAATCAAATTCGGTTTGATGATTTTGGACTTCCAAAGCTCAAAGTTACCAGTTTCACCTGTCTGTCTGAACTGATTTGAAGCATTAGAGTCAGGAGCATAAATAAGAATGATCAATCTTAGAAAACAGTCTGTTATTGTAAGATTATCCACAAGAATCTAGAAGTAGCTTTTTTCTTGTTGCTAATCACCAATGCTGTCTTAAGGGATACAAAGATATTTTCTATCACTCTCTTGTTATAGAGTCCTTCAAAACAATGGGAAAAAAAGAAGTAAAAAGAAAGAAATTAAAACTGGAAAACTATTCAGGATTTTTCTGACATTATTGCAGAAATCCAAAAGCATATAAATAGCTTTTGCTATTTGCACAAAAATCCTCACATTGACAATCTTCAAACGTTTTTACTCTGCCTCAAATGAGAGCTTTAAATTCATATACCTAGATTGGGATTTAGTTTCTCACTTGCAGGTGGCAGCATAAATGTACAAGCATCGATTTTATACTTGACAGTGAAATCACTACTGTGTGTGGTTTACATCGCCTTCTTTTACAGAGTTATGACTAACTAGGCAATGACAGACAGTAACATATTTCAAAGTGTTATCATGTGTCTGTGCTGCTGGTCTCAGTGATATGTGGGCCAAATACTGGTCCTGCTGACTGCGATGGCAAACCAATTGTCTTCTTTTTTCTTTTCTTTTAGTTTAGCTCTGTGAACATGGAGACAACTTATAATTGTACAGAGCCAATTGTCAGGACTAGCATTCTAGCTCCCTGTCCAGTTAGAGTCTGGAGACAGAAAAACAAAAAGGGACGGAAAAAGCTAGGAATATTCAATATGCCACAAATTGGGAAGGGAGGTCTCTACTTCATGGTTAGCTCAGGGCTAGCTCAACAGTCTCCTTGAAATCTCTTCAGCTAGGAAGCACTGGCAATACTGACCCAAGGATCTATGCAAACTAGAATCTCTCAGCTAACCTCTCAAATACTCTGTTATTTGGTTCTAAAAAAAGTCCCCAATTTAAACAGTTCAAAACCACAATCTTTATGTTCTTTCCAGAAAATTACACTACTCTGCTAAAGTGTCAGAGCCTGCAGAATCTTGACAGCAGGGATGGAGGGTGGACAAATTAAAGAAAGAAGGAAGGAAGGTCTGGGTTTTTGTTTCTGTTAATCAAAGGAGGGCAGGGAACCAGACATAGTACGTGAAGGAAAGAGTACAAGAGAGCAAGGTGGAAAAACTCTATGGAGAATATGATTGTAACTAGAAAGTGGTATTTTTCTTAACTATCTGCATGGTTCTTGTCTCTAGCCCATCATGGAAAAAAGCCTCATTTACACTCCCCTCTTTCAGCTGCTTGAATGGGAGGTAGCTTGAGCCAAATCTTGTTTGATGTTCCCATCAGCCTGCGGCACTCCAGCTGTGCAGATCTATGGTGAGCCCTTGTCTTGGCTTCCCTTAACTAAGCTTTGGATGACAGATGCCCCTGTAGGGATATATTCTGCAGCTACACTTCACTCTGACTGAATCTGAGAATGTGCTAAATATTACACAGGCAGCTGAATGTTACAGGACCCTGTCTGGACTGATAAAATCATGTTGGATGTACTGCTGTTCTATGAGTTAGTGGGAGATGTATGTTTATAATGTACAGACTGTAAATTGTGATACAGTGTTTTGGTTGTCTTTATATATCTTTTTTTAAAGTATTAATAAAACTGAGTATTCCTTTTTACAGTAGCTTGTAGTACCTGTTGAAAATTATTTTTATTTTTCTCTTGGGGACACTGTGAAACCACTGGTGGCTTCTAACATAATGACATGCTCAGGGCTTTGTATTGTAGGTTAACGGAAAGCACTGTGTGTGAGGGAGACAGGTTGGTCCTGCTGGCACTAACCAGTTCAGTGGTCTGGAAATAGAGAAATAATCCTTTAACAGGCAATGGGATCTTGCAATGCCAACTGACAGACTGTAAGTCCAGAATTAGAAGATATAAAAGTGCTGACTGAAGCTGCCTGCTAACAACAGCAAGTTTTTTTCATCCTTTCAGACTTTTTGCAGTTGAAAGTTCTAAAATTAATCAAGGTTCAAAGTCTGGATATTCTTGTGGCACAAAGCTCATCCAGAATGCTTTTGTCAAATGAGTGCCTTGTGTATAGAGGAGTGAATTCACTGGCTACCTAAAAAAGCTGTTCTGATCAAATCTGTGTTCTAAAAATCTTTTAGGGTGAGAAAAATGCTACTCTCTTTATGCCCATGCTCTTTTTTGTTGTCAAAGAAGCCTTGTTAAAATGCTAGGCTTGTGTTACGATGGTAGTCAGATCCTGTAATTTGAGTACTCTCCCCATCCTTTTAATGTATGAAGCTAAGCTGTTCTGAGAAAACAAAAATCTTGATCCAAGTTTCAGAATCTCCAAAGTTAATTACTTGGTGGAATTTGTATTGCTTGATCTGTGCATCGTGTGGCATAACCCACTGCAGGGAAATGATTACAAACTAGTAGATACTGCAATAAGTACCTATAATAACAAACTGAACCATTTCTTAGAATGGCATGCGTGTGACCCTGAAAAATTAGTGTAAGCCGTCTCTGTGAACTATGAATTTCTAATTATATAGGCAGCAGGAATGATGCCTTCAGTAGCAAAATTCAGCCTTTCTTGTATTAGTGCCAAATGGGCATGTGAATGGAAGCTTAGGAAGTTTTTTAAATTGGCTATTCTTTATATAGGTGCCTAAATGGGGATTTAGTTCCCTAAATGTGTCTTTATGTGTTAGAATATTGTGCCCTAAGTGACTTCATCCCTGAATTGCAGGCCAGGGATTGTATGGAACAAAGCACTTGTCAGTGTTTTAAGGCCCCAAACTGTATCTGATGGAACTTATCTTGGAGAAAAGCTACTTAGTTCAATGACAGTCCTTCATCTCTTGCAGGAGCAGCTGAGAATTACATCTGGGGCGCAGAATTTTGGGGACTGAGAGCTAATTTCTACACACTGTGAGTTAAAAAAATGCCATTTGAGTGCAACACACTGAGAGTATCGGGAAAAAAGATTTTGATATGCAAGTTTCTTTGTCGTTGTTTCAAGGGGGATCTAAAGCATCACCCTCTTTTTCCCTCATACTGGCTGTCAAGAGACTCATGACACCATCTGTCTGGATCTGAAAGCCTGAGATGGGAGCAGATGGTAGAGACACAGACTGCAGAGGACAGACATAATGCATAGAGAGAGTTCAGGAGAAATGTTTTCAATTCTGCTTTATCTGAAATGCTCTTGATATATCAACTTGGCTTAACGACTGCACAGTTACGAAAATCAGACTTTTCTAAAAACTGTAATAAGACAAAACCAGTACAATACCTGTCCTCAATAGCATGGGGGTTCCCCCCACCCCCCGCCACAGTGTGCAGTTCCTGGTGTTTCAGTTCAGGTCTGCTTTTTTTAGTAGTTGTTCACGAGAAGGATTTCCTACATGCTGGCCATCTCAACAATCTGCAACTACTTGCAGGTACCTGTAGGAAAACTGGAATTTCCTGGAAAGCATATTTCAATTATTTTCTGTTCAAATTGAAAAAGAACAACTCCAACATGACTGCTTAACTTTTTCATGGAAAAGGTCAGTCTTTATTGTATTGCTTTCACAGCTGTACATAGGAACATAAGCTTAAACAATCTGCAAAGTATCTTGTATTAGATAATGAATCCACCTGACTTATATAAAATTCACTCTCTGATCTATTTCAAAACTCACGATTTAAATAAAATATCTTTCTAGCACAGTTCTTGCCGTAATACTGCCCTGAACAGAACCTCCTTGCAGTCACTCCTGTGTATTTTCCCCTGAGAGAGCACTGTCTTTGAACTACTGGCTGGTAGAGTTTTCAATGTGTGATTGTAAAACTTGCTTAAGCAGTATGTAGAGTGTGTCCATATGGGTGACATGGTATTTATTCAAAAGTTTATCAAATCTGAGTAACATCTTGATTTTCTGTTATAACAGAACATAGTTTATACTATTTGTTCATACAGTCCATCCCCAAATTACCTATGGAAGCCCAGTATGGTGCATGAATCACTGCAGTTAGTGCACACTCCAGAGGCAATGACCATGGAGAAAAGTCACAACTGACAAGGTGTGATGACAACTCTTCTTGTTGTCCCCTTGTCCTTCTTTTCATCTCTGTATTTCAGAGTATAGTGTCTTTCCATGACTTGATCCATTAACCTGGTCATAATCCATTTCAGGTGTTTAATGAATCTGTTTAAGAGAAAACACATAAAATAGAGAGTAACCCTCTGTACCTAAAATGAACAGAGAAGTTGCTGTCTATGTTAGATATAGTACCATGCCATTGACTTCTTAAAAAAAAAAAACAAAAACAAAAACAAACAAACAAACAAAAAAAACCCCAAACCTGTTGCAACTATGGATGATAATTCTTTGAGAAGTAAAGGCCTGAACAACCTTTCTGAGAAATCAATGTAACAGTCCCTGTTAACGTCAAAGCACAGTAGTCCTTAGTGTAATTTCAACAGAGGCATGAAGATATTAGTGTGAGGGGTATAAAAATAAGCTGTCAACCACAGTCCATCACATCAATTTCTAAGGGTTACTCTTCAGAGGCTGCAACCAGCTGTGACATACAGTGGGATAGCCTATTTTATGCTAGGTTTGACATCATTACACCTACCTATTAAAACTGATTTTTGAACTGGCTACACTTTTCTTAACCAGATACTGTTTATTAGACTGTTGTTATTTTTTGTATAATTGTGTTAAGTCTCGCCTATGTTTGATGTAGCCTCTGATTTTGGTCACTTTCTCTTTTTCTTCTTTAGAGTCACTTTGTTCAAAGCATTTTGGATCCACTGGTAAGTAGTTACAGAGTTAAATAACATGTTGGTGTAACTTCTTGGTCTTACTGACAAGAATAAATTACTGTTATATTGCTTTACGCCAGTATATCTAATTTGCCTTGACTGGATCAAAGTATCCGACAGCTGTTAAGAGGTGATTTTTTAATATCATCAGAGGTAAACAAGGGCTGAGAAGCCTTCTTTAAGTAGAACCAGAGCTGTGGATTATGGAGGTGCTGGGCGCTAGTGACTGTATCCATTTGGTCTTGTGACTTTACAGACGACTAATTAATTTAGTGTAGAATGGTGCAGCTCTGAGAGGGGACGATTGCCTGGGGATGAATCTGTGCTGAAGAAGAGTTGAGATACAGAAGACCAAGAGCAGGTCCCCTGCCTGCCTGCAGCTCCGGAGATCACCTGCGCTGTGTGGAGCAAGTCTCCGAAAGGACAGCTCTTCCCTCCTTCCCCTTTATAGGTATTACAGGCCGCCTGCGCAGCGCGGAAAGGCAGGCGACCCTACGCAGTAACGGTGCCAACCTGGCTGTGTAACGGGAAGGGAGTTTGTGGTACAAAGCCATAGCAGACCTGCTAACGGATCTGCTTTAAGCATGGAGCTCTATGAAAAGGCTCTCACTGGGCTGCAGGGCAAAACACAGCCTCTCTCCTGTTCTTCACTTTCTGGGCTCGGAGCAGAGGCTCAGCAGATCGTATGTCAGGTTGTCTGGCACAAGAGGTCTTGAGGCGGGACGGCTGCCACCATTCCAGGTGCAGAAGGCGTAACAGAATCTGCGAGGAGTCTGAATGAAAAATGAAACGCTACGGCATGTGTTCTGCATGAGCATGGACAGACTGAGGAATATGGTATCATTAACAAAGACGTTACAAGAAGCCAAAAGCAAACAGGTTGACACAGTACTGGGGGAAACGTTCTTCTATGGATTGAAAGCAGATTAAAAGATTGGAAGCCAGGAATAAGCCTTGGTAGGAAAGAAGTCAGTAGCAGGGTATACCAGGGACCAACTTTTATTCAACATCACCATTAGTGACCCAGAGAAGAGAGTGAACAGAGAAATCTTCAAGACTGCAGAAAATAAGCTCTTCCAGGTATTCAGATGCTGTACTGATAGCAAGGAACTCCAGAAGGATTTCCTAACATTGGGCAAAACGTGGTGGGTTTGGAAAACATTTGCTAAAGGCCTGGGCAGCAACGTGCCCTCTAACATGCCTCATTCTACCACTGCGGATTCTGGAAAAGT